>NC_090256.1:12085797-12100797 GCF_037325665.1 Littorina saxatilis | reverse complement strand
GGTGGTCACGTTGTTGACTTCTGGACACGATGTGGGAAAATCTGTCAAACGTTCGCGTCATAAACGACCCCGAATCTTGAAAGGACGTCTCTCGGTTTGACTTGTCGTGCAAACATTCCTGTTTTTGTCGACATTCACGTTTCCTTCTGGAAGGTATACATGTATATATAGACACGGGAGACAGACAGACACACAGAGAGAAAGGCCGAGATTAACACTATTATACTAAGGCCCCCCCCAAAAATAAGTCTGTTTACGGTAACATAGGCCCAAAAAATAGGGTCGGTAGGTCGGGATTTTTAATTTTTGTTTTCCAAAAAAACATATTTTTACGTTATTTTGCAAAAAAAACAAGATTTTTTTTTTTTTTTTTTCCAAATGCCAAAACAAAAAAAGTCTAGGGTCGCGCGAAAAAACTAGGGTCGGTCGGGTTACCGTAAACAGACCTATTTTTTTGTGTGGCCTAATCAGGTTGTGACACACTGAATAAGGGGCATCTGCATAGATGTGCTTGATAACTAATATGGGTGTCATGTGCTGTTTTCTTATTGAAGGTCCTAATTATGTTTACTATAATGTTTGTTTGAAAATCGCTGTCAGGCATATTACATGCGTTGAACAAAATGTTCCGTTTGAATGTATTTATTTTTTAGTAAACTATAAGGCGCTTTTTACATTTAGTCAAGTTTTGACTAAATGTTTTAACGTAGAGACGAGGGTCGAGGGTCGTGGTGTATGAGTGTGTGTGTGTGTGTGTGTGTGTGTGTGTGTGTGTGTGTGTGTGTGTGTGTGTGTGCGTCAGTGTGTGTGGAGCGATTCAGAGTAAACTACTGGACCGATCTTTATGAAATTTGACATGAGAGTTTCTAGGTATGATATCCCCAGAGGTTTTTTTCATTTTTTCGATAAATGTCTTTGATGACGTCATATCCGGCTTTTTGTAAAAGTTGAGGCGGCACTGTCACACCCTCATTTTTTAATCAAATTGATTGAAATTTTGGCCAAGCAATCATCGACGAAGGCCGAACTTCGGTATTGCATTTCAGCTTGGTGGCTTAAAAAATAATTAATGACTTTGGTCATTAAAAATCTGAAAATTATAATTTTTTTTTTAATATAAAACGATCCAAATTTACGTTCATCTTATTCTACATCATATCCTGATTCCAAAAACATATAAATTGGTTATATTTGGATTAAAAACAAGCTCTGAAAATTAAAAATATAACAATTATGATCAAAATTAAATTTCCGAATCTTATTCCTTGTCGGTTCCTGATTCCAAAAACATATAGATATGATATGTTTGGATTAAAAACACGCACAGAAAGTTAAAACGAAGAGAGGTAAAGCGTGCTATGCAGCACAGCGCAACCGGTACCGCGCTAAACATGTACAGGCTCGTCACTTTCACTGCCTTTTGCACTAGCGGCGGTTTACGGTCATTGTGAAAAAATGCAGTCCGTTCAGTTTCATTCTGTGAGTTCCACAGCTTGACTAAATGTAGTAATTTCGCCTTACGCGACTTGTTTCCTAATCAAATTGATTGACATTTTGGTGAGATGTTCTCTGACCCAGTCCGGGCTATGGTATTTAGCTGAGAAGGTTAAACAAAAAACCGTTTGTCCATTATAAGTGGGATTACCATCGAGTTTTCGCTAACAGATATACACGTGATTGCATCGTAATCGTTACCATGTCCTGAATCCAAAACACGTTGTGTTTGAATTGAAAACAAACTCAAACATTCCTAAACAAACAACAAACAAACATGTTAATGCAAATAAGGTTGATTTGGCTTGTGCTACAAAGACAATATGTCAGCGCTGTGTTGGTGACAGGGTTTCTGCAACACTAACAATTTACTGTTGTTGGCGAACAAAAAGAAGAGTGCGTTCATTTTCATTCTGTAAAGCCCACAGATTAAGTGAATATATTGCTTTCACTTTACGCGACTATTTATGTACCCTGCAGCTAAGACCTCACATTTAAGAAACTGTCATTACCGACACATACAAATGAGTTAAAACGCACATTACACTGACAAAGCCAACAAACAGAGACATACGTAAATAAACGAACTATCTGTGGAGTATCTTTGGAGTAAACAACAAATTTAAAACATGTTTACAGCACTGGCATATTTTTATGAATTGCCAACAAAGAAGAGACGGGTGCAAGCCAAGTGCCACCTTTTCAAAGTTCGTCATAGAATGGCTGGCTTTTGATTTCGCTGCCTCTGTGGAAATGTGTCACACTTCTGTTGGGTGTGGTCTGTGCGCTCAGATTACTAGCGCTCGAAAGTGTTTCGTCTGTTCCTTACGTTCATATCCTGTTAGTTTTTCCCGTTGTACGTCACAGTTCGTAGTCACCCACTGCTTTATATGCTTGTCACTTCAGCAAAATCAGTAAGTATTTTGATTGCAAAATAATGTTGATGATGAATCTGTTCCCGGTATTTAAACATTCCGACGAACTTAAGCCTACATTAATGTTGGTCTTAACCTTCTAAGCTCATTACTGCAAAAGATGCACCAAACGTTTGTGCCAATGAGATTTTGGTCTAATATGGAGTGTTTGAGAGTATGTCGACAGGCAGCTGGTATGTTGTTCTTTTTCGTTTTGTCTATGTTTATGGGTTTTTTAAATACCTCAAATACATCTGCTTTGAAACAACACCTTAAATTTATTCAGTCAATAAATCAAAGAGAATTCAACAATTAAAAAAAAAGGTTCTTGGTCTTCACCTCGCAATTTCAAACAGTTGTCCAAGATTGCACTCGAGAAAAAAAAACCCGAAAAAAAACCCCGCGAGCAATTATTTCTGAACGTGAACGTCACTGTGATGTTAACAGGGTTGTTTTCCAAAGCAATATACAATATGCGTTAACGTCATTCTTTACATGTTGACAGGCTCTCTCCTACTGATTTTCCTCTGCGCTTTTGCGATGTGCATCCATTGTGGAGCGGGTGGAAAGCTGCCGACAGTAAATGTTGACCTGACCCTTGTCATGCAAAGTCTTCAAGAAAGATCTGATCAAATAGCTTTCGATGCGAACAGACTGACAGAATTTCTCACGGTAAGTTTTGGATACATTACTCTTGTTTCGTATGAATACATTTATTAGGGTTGATGATTTTGGGTTGGTGCCTTCAGAAATGTAAAATTGTGCTCCCTTTGACAACATGACAGGGTGTGTTTTATCTTGCTTTTTTGTATTTTGGGATTTCTTTTTAAAAAGCAAGAACGTACGTACACAACCGGGCAGGTGTGTGAATATATAGGTGATTGAGCATAGTAAGCATCACATCACGAACACAACAAACATCGATCGTTACACCATTTGTATTCTTTCGGTTTGATTATATGAAACATTAGGCCTAAAAAAAAATAGGTGTGGTTACGGTAATCCGACCTACCCTATTTTTAGGGGCCGATCCTATAACTTTTTATTACATTTGTCAAAAAAAAAGAAAAAAAAAGACGAGTGCAAAAAACGCAATGAAAGCGAAAGCGCCCGTGTCGCACACTTATTTCCCTGTCAAGTAGGTTTAATTTGTACACATTAGAAAAAAAAGTTTAAAAAAAAAAGTGATTGCCTACCTACCTACCCTATTTTTTTTAGCTATGTTACCGTAACCACACCTATTTTTTTTTTTTTTTTGGCCTTACAGTTATTGGGAGTCTGGCATTGTCTAAATTAACTTACCTGTTTATGAATATACCAGACCCTGATGAGAAGTTTTTAATTGATTTAAATAAGCTATTTTTTCTTTCCTGTGGAATAACAAGAAGGACAGGATAAAGAAATTAACAGCATATCAGTCATATGAAGTTGGAGGGCTTAAAATGGTTGATTAAAATGTTTCTTGTCAGCTCTAAAGATTTCCTGGTTACAGCGAACGCTTTTAAACTAGATAGCACAACCAGAAGTGTTGCATTCGACCAGAATTGTCACTGGTCAGCCGGGCGAGTTGCCAGGCGATTTCTACTAGCCCGGCGGATTTTCTACTCGCCCCTGGCGATCGGGCGGACAATGTGGCCATCCCTGCGGCAGCATTGTATTTCTCTTTTCTTTATTTGGTGTTTAACGTCGTTTTCAACCACGAAGGTTATATCGCGACGAGGGAAAGGGGGGAGATGGGATAGGGGAAAGTGGGGAGATGGGATAGAGCCACTTGTTAAGTGTTTCTTGTTCACAAAAGCACTAATCAAAAAATTGCTCCAGGGGCTTGCAACGTAGTACAATATATGACCTTACTGGGAGAATGCAAGTTTCCAGTACAAAGGACTAAACATTTCTTACATACTGCTTGACTAAAATCTTTACACACATTGACTATATTCTATACAAGAACCACTTAACAAGGGTAATAAGTGAAGAATTTTATGGGTGAGAAAAGGAAAGTAAAAGGACTTTGGGGAGGCAGAAATAGAGAAGAAACAAGATAAAGATCCTAATTAGGTTTACGGCATCGAGAGTGATGCGACCTTCTCTCAGAAGTTAGTAGAGAAGGCTCCCCCATCCACCACCCGGGGGACGCGCCTCTACGCCAATTAGGGGGCGCGAGGATTGTATTTCTCTTCGGCCAAGCAAATGTGGCGCGTGTGCTGATTGAACGATGTACCTTAACTTGCTTTACCAGAGTCTTTTCTTCTGGTTTTCTGTAGTAATCTTGCTTGGTCCTCCTTTTAGGACTTTGTAACCGTTCAGTGTACGTATAAGTTACAGCTCCGTCCATCCATGATATCGCGTGGTATTTTGTCGAGACTGGGTCAATGCATATGATGACGTCACTCGAGGCTCTGCCGAGAGTGACTTCCTTATATTCATTCACCCCGTCGAGACAAAATACCACGCGATACCATGAATGATTCGGAGCTGTAACGTATATATTGAAAGACCAAAGTAAGGAGAAGTTGTAGAACTATATTTTGTGTCAGTCTTGGCAAGGCGCAATTTTAACACTACGCTGGAAAGCTGAAGAAGAAGAAGAAGAAGAAGAAGAAGAAGAAGAAGAAGAAGAAGAACACTACGCACGAAACTATAAACGTTAAGTGATAACGTTGTGCGGGTGTTACCCACGTGCTGCAGCTGTAAATTTTGTTCAAATTTTCCATTTACCTGTCACTGCGGCTGCGCAAGTTATTTTGCCTAGGTCAAGGCCGAACTTTAGGCCTACGGAGAAATATCGATGGATATTTTCTCACTAGAATAACCGAGAGAAAGAAGGGAAGTCATGCTATATAGGTGTTTACGTCTTCAAAAGCTTTCTGTCGGTTTAATTGTGTCAACACACCAACAGAGCTTTGCCCTTGTTCTCACCTTATTAATATATTTGCTTCGTTCCTTTTTTCCTCCCCCCCCCCCCCTTCACCCTTTTTCTCTCTCTATAATACAAGCCCCACGTACACCAGAGGCTTCGTTTTCTAAAAATGATTCTTTATTCTCTGTTTCAACAGGTTGGAAACAACTCATGGATGACAAATCTAACCAAACCAGCAAAAGGCATTCACTACCCTGGTTTTCCGTACGACTTTCAGGGAACGTTTGAAACACAAGCAAATGTAAGTTTCTCTCTCTGTCTCTGTCTCTTTCTCTTTCTGTCTGTCTCTCTCTCTCTTCTACTTTTCCCACCTCTCTCTCTCTCTCTCTCTCTCTCTCTCTCTCTCTCTCTCCCTTCTCTCTCTATTTCCCTCTCCCTCCATCTTTTGCTTACCCGTTATCGTTGTAAAAAACAGAACCATACTTAAATAAAATGCAACTGAGTGCAAGAACAAAATCAAGTCTTCGTAAATAGAAACACAGTTTCCACTAGCTTTCATCACACAATAGAAACGGTATTCGAGAAAGTAAATTGCTTTGAGCTTAGTTCGTTCTTTAAAAGACGTTTTGAAACCGGTGTAACACGACATTTTTAATCCACGAAAAAAAATTCACTCGTACAAAATTCTTTCTCCGAGTACACCTTTCGTACGAGAAAAGAACTCCCTAAGGTACGAACAAATTACTCCCTCCACGAAATTTGGACTTTCCAAATTTTCACTTCCCGGAAAAATCTCGCAAGCGAAAATAGGATGCGGGCGAAGGGATAATGCCAATAATTATGTGATCTCGCGCTACCCTCCCTCCACCCCTTCCACCACCAAGACTAACAGGGGACAGGGGAGTAAAAGTTGCGTACACCTGGCGTAGGCAGTAAATTGCTCGCGTTAGGGTGGAATAATTTATTCGTTATTTATTCGTCAGGGGAGAACATTTTCGACCGAAATGTTGACTCGGAACACACCTGTCGTTGGAAGTTATTTTCTCGTGTTATGGGGGAGTAGTCTTTTCGCAAAGGGGGTAACATTGTCGTACAAAATTTTTACTTCGGAGTAAACATCTCGTGGGAGTAATTTACTCGTGTTACACCGGCAGGCTGTAGTTAAGGCAGAGTTGTCAAAAGCACGAAATCTTACGTGGTGGAATAACACTTGTGGCTGACGTGATAAAATCACAAAACCAGAGTTTAAAAAATTGAGCTGAATTTCTCTTTTCGAAGTACTTCTCTGTATGCACTGTGAGTAACGGGCTTCGCACAGTAAGCATGATGATTGTTTGAACCACGTTTCGTTTTCTTTGTCCAGGTTACTGAAATGCTCTTCGAGGATTATGTCTTCCTATTGAAGCTGCGCATCTTCTACGAAGAGCTGAAGAACATCACGGCCTGTTCCACCAGAAAACACACAAACAGAGCTCAGAGTATTATCGATTCGGTCCTGAAAAACTGCAAGCTAGCCATGGGTAGCATTGACACCTACCTGAAAGAGAGCGGTCATTCTATGCCGGACACGCAGATTCCCACAAGAGCCCAAGTGCTGGAAGCATCAGATTTATCGAATTTGACTAACTGCAACGTCTCAAATTTCATTTTGAGGTCACAGGTTACCTACATGATTGCACGAGACACGGAGACGACGTGCACCAGGCTATGTCATCAGTTGCACGGTGACAAGCAAGGGGAAAACTGCAGACCTCTCAGCAGCAACTAACACACCGCAGTGCTATCAGTAAACTCGCAGGGAAGGACTTTCGTGACCTTGAGTAGACATTTTGAAATAACTAGCAACGAACGGAAATACAACATGTAATTATGATTTTGAAAACCCGAAGTGATCGTGTATTTCTTTCCTCTCTCTCTCAAGGTCTTTAAGCTTTGTCCCCTGCCGACGTGTCTTCCTTGGCGGGAGAATTTGAGTTTGGTTATATTAACCTGTGCCCTGTGCTTCACAAAGTCAGCTTGTTTAAAAAGGCACCCATCATCTTGGGAAAACAGATCTGACAAGGCTTTTTCATGCAATAAGAGCATTCCTCCACTTGGTCACATACCCAACACCAACACCCTGACTACATGCTGTAGAGAGTTGGAATTTGTTGCATCAATTAATATCTTGAAAAACAATCAGTGGCTTTGACGAAATTAAGTCATCAAAATATTCCAACTGTCTGCAAACAGCACCCAGGATGTTATTTGTTGGTATGTGACCAAGTGGAGGAATGGTCTTATTCCATGTAAAAGCCTGTTCAGATCTGAAACGGTCTTCCCGAGAACAAGACCTTAACCCCTCTCACCAGTGCCTTATGTATTTTGTTACATTACAGTTTCTTCATCATTTTCGTTTGATTGCTATTGTTAAACCCTTGTTAGTTCATCAGCTATCACATTTTTCCGCGTGTTTGTTTCTTTGAAACATTTTATCATTATCCATTTCTTCAAGCTTTAACAACTTTGTGAGTTTGTTACATTTCGCATTCGTTATATTTTCCATCGTTTATCTTGCAACAATGTTTAAAACATTTTTTTATATTATTGTCTCTCGCTCTACATTGGAACCAAAAGACGCCCCTTCCAACAACAACAACAAAAGAAGAGAGAACAAACAAACAAATAGCCATCCAGGTCTTGTCTATGTTACTGCCGTGTGACTTGGAATAATAGGCCCTTGAAAGGTAAATATGCGCCGAAATGGCAGCGATCTACTGGCCCAAAAAATTCCATCTCACACGGCATTCTGTAAAGGGCTTAGAGCCATAGGGTTAGGCACTTAAACATATCCAGTTATTATTATTATTATTATTGTTGTGTTCAAAATATTGTACACATTAACAGCATGAATTACATCAATTATTCAAGCCAAAGTGTCAACGCGTTTGTATTACGATCTCCCTCCATTCTTTTGTGCATTTTTGTTTAATAAATCCCCTTCAAACAGCAGTCAACATTTACCGCCACCGATATTGTTAATTATATATCTCCCTGCACAGAAATCTTCTTTGTTTATGAGTCAAATCAGTAGCCTTCCAACTAAACTCATGGCACATGTTAATGCTCAAACCTATAACACAAATCTAAATTTATGTAATTGTCATGTATACGGGTTAACTGTACATTTACCGAATATGGAATATTTGACTGTTTTTTCTACCCAAAAGAGTTTTAATCAAATGCGTTTCATCTGTATATTCTCCTCTCCATTAAGATGCTAGATCTTCCGAACTGCTTTATTATTTATACATTGTAATTTCTTTAAACAGATACCCATGTTGGTTTTTACATTTAAATTGTCATTTTCACTGTTCGCTGATATGGATGTGTGTGTGTATGTGTGTGTGTGTGTGTGTGTGTGTGTGTGTGTGTGTGTGTGTGTGTGTGTGTGTGTGTGTGTGTGTTTTAAATTGTATTTTCAAAATGTATCTACATCAATGTTGGATTTGTATTTTATTACTTGTAAATCAAAACACAAAATAGTGTATACTACTATTGTACTTCAGGGGGAGCAAACCTGTTTTCCTTTTATCGTAATATTGACGGAGGTTTTGTTGCATGTTAAACCATTAAATTAGCTGTTATAATGCGTTATGTCTCGGGTTGTCATCCTATAATCGGGAACCATCTCTCATTAATCTGGATTTTATCTCCCACAATTCCGAGAGGAATGGGTCACGTGAGATAGAACGCGGGAATACGTCACTGAACGAATGGTTTCCGTCTTGTGAAGACGTGTGTTGGTGCACTGTCTCTCTTGCTTTGCTTTCATTTTCCTCTAACCTTTCTCTGTACAAGTTTTAGTTGTAGGTTAGTTGAAGTGTATTGACTAATTTGATTGTTTATCATTGTGTCAACTTGCAAGGTAAGGAAACAGTTTGGAGTTTTCGGTGTTTGTTGGTTTTTTGAACCGGGAACTTGTTGTTTCGCGTATGAATTTTATTCGTCGAAGCTAATTACACATGGAAATGTTAGGCGTCAGTCGGCGCGTTCATTGTTTTTGCAGGTGTGACCTACTATATTTGGGTCAGTTGGGATCGTTACTTGTTTTTGCACGTGTGACCTAAGGTCAGTCGGAATTGTGACTTGTTTTGGTAGGATGACATATTATTTTGGCTACGGAAATGAAGTACACGTTTGCTGACACAGTCAGTCACGATTTGCTGACATAGTCAGTCACGATTTGCTGAAGCAGCCTCTTTGTTTTTTCAGCAGCTGTCTCGATTACAGCAATTACTATCGCCTGAGGCGAACTATGGGCCACAGAAGGTCCGCTGTGCTAAGGCTGGGCACTAATCCATTGAAGATTTGAAAATCTTTGCAGTGGATTTTAAATTGTTTTCATACTGTAACGGGTGCGCTTGCTCGTCCGCAGGAATCAATATAACTTTTTCGTGTGGGTTTTGTTCGGAATATGGCGGACTCGGGAGGTGGTGAATGTGCTGCTGGCAGGAAGAAAACCGGCAAGAAACCGGCGAAAGCACAACCTTCTGAAGTGATACCGTCAGAAAAGACGGGAGTTGATAAGTCTCTTTCAATAGAGAAGAGCTCGTCTGGCCCACGTGATTGTGAAGTTACTCTGAAAATAGACAAAATTTTGGAGACAATGACTGCCTTGTCTGGCAGACTATCTGATTTGGAGAAAGTTGGTAAACTTAATGCGACGCCTGTTGCTTCAACATCGCGTGGAACCGAGTCGCATGGAACCGAAAGCAGTTCGGCGCAAGAGTCGCAAGCGGATGGAGAAGACGGTGCTTCGGTTAGATTTGCTCATGAGCAGTTCGAAAATGAGTTTGATTCGGCTGAAGACACGGATGTTGCTTCGGACAATGATTTTGACGCAGGCATAGTAGTGGATACAGTTGGCGAGGGGATTCATCCATCTCTGGCAGATCGTTTTGAGGAAGGACTTCTTCTTCCATCAGATCGGGCACGTGTGCGAGACACTCTTCAGAACTATCCGCGGCCCAAAAATGTCACGTCGCTTCGAACGCCGACTCTCAATCGTGAATTAGATGGCAAACTGTTAGACAAGTTCGCAAAGAAAAGAGACTCGAACCTGTCCTTTGTTCAGGAACAAGTAGGTTGTACACTGAAAATTATCGCTCAGCTTATGTCCGACCTCAAAGAAAAACCAGCAAGTCGGAAGTTGAGTGAGCGTGACAGCTTTAGCAAACTGGCCGATGCGGCTCGACTTCTTATGGCTTCACACAAGGACCTGTCACAAGTGCGGCGCGAAGCACTCAGGCCGACACTTAGCCAAGACTGCAGGGCCTTATGCAATGCGCAGCTAAATTTCAAACTGACGTCTAACGAGTTTTTGTTTGGGGAGGATCTAGCGAAAAGGGTCGACGATGCAGTGAAGAACAGGAAATTATCATCCACACTGTCACAGCCCCTTTCAAAAAACGCCACCAGAGGTCGTCAGTTCTACCAAGGGCGACCTCGACAACAGTTTCAGCAGAGACAACAGTACCAGCAGAGAAGAGGTGTCTCCAACCGACAGACAGGACACAAATTCTCTCCCAAGTTCCACTCCCAACAGAGCGGGATTCCCTCCAAGAAAACAAAACGGGATTAGAATCTGATATTTGTGCGCCAGCGGTTTCTATTTTTAGGGAACAGGTCAGTTCAAATTTTGTGAATACTCCTGAGAACTTTCATAGTGGAAAAGTTGCTGATCATTTGAATAGTTGGAGACAGTTAACCTCTGATAGATGGATCCTTCAGCAAGTCGCAGGAATTGAAATTGAATTTATGATCACTGGTGAACACATTCCAGACAGGAAAGAAATTAGATTTTCTTCTTCCGAGGATGAGCTAGTGGTTAATGAGGTAGCGAAGTTAGTGGAGAAACAGATTGTTTAAGAGGTGGATCAACGGCCAGATCAACTTTTATCCAGTATTTTCTTGCGTCAGAAAAAAGATGGTAGTCAAAGGGTGATTTTAAACCTAAAAAATTTGAATCAGACAATTGAAAAGATTCACTTCAAGATGGATACATTAAAAAACGCAGTGTCATTAATGAAAAAAGATTGCTTTTTTGCCTCAGTTGATCTAAAAGATGCATATTTCTCCATACGCATCGCTCACAAGTTCAGAAAATATTTCAGATTTCAGTTTCATGGCAAAACTTTTGAGTTCCTGGCTCTTCCACAGGGATATCGTGATTCTCCCCGCATTTTCACGAAACTACTAAAGCCTGTATTGGCCCACTTACGTTTATCTGGCCATACCCTTCTGATATACATTGATGATACCCTTTTGCAAGGAGACACTTTTGAAGAATGCCAGGCAGCAGTGTTAGATACATGTGCTTTGTTGGATCGTTTGGGCTTTACTGTGCATCCTGTGAAGTTGGTATTTACACCTATTCAATGCATTGAGTTTTTAGGGTTTCAGCTTGATTCTCAGAACATGTTAGTTTCTCTGACCCCCCGGACAGTTGATAAAATTCGTACTAAGTGCGCTGATTTGGCTGGAAGAAAGAAATGTACAATTAGGCAGTTGGCTGAAGTTATCGGATATTTAGTGGCTGCCCAACCGGGTGTTTGGATTGCACCTCTCTTTTTTAAACGATTAGAGATCGCAAAAAATGAACCCTTGCTGTTAGAAAAGGTGACTTTGATGCAGAACTTGTGGTTTCAGAACAAGTTCGTTCAGACCTTCTCTGGTGGATTGATAATGTAAAGCAATATCCTTCCCCTGTTAGCAGAGGCATACCTACTGTAATAGTAAAATCAGATGCTTCGAAAATAGGGTGGGGGGCGGAGTGTCAGGGTAGCACCACAGGTGGAATGTGGACCAAGGAAGAAGCTTTTGAACATATTAACTGTTTGGAACTTAAAGCAGCTTATTTTGCCTTGAAATCCCTTTGCAGGGGATTATGTCACTCTTACATTCAGTTACTTACAGACAATAGCACCACTGTTGCTTGTATTAATAACATGGGCAGCACAAAAGTTTTGTGCAACGACATTGCCAGAGACATTTGGTTGTGGTGCTTATCACATAGTAATTGTGTAACAGCAACACACTTACCGGGTTGCCTAAATATAGAGGCAGATGTAGAATCCCGTGTAGATAGACACAACATTGAATGGCATTTGGACACACAAGTGTTTGCAGAAGTCATCAATCGGTTTGGTCTCTGTGATGTAGACTTATTTGCTTCTCGTGTTAACGCACAGTTAAGAAAGTATGTTTCATGGAAACCTGACCCAGATGCATTTGCCATTGATGCATTTTCCTTAGACTGGTCATTGTTCAAGGCGTTCTGTTTTCCGCCTTTCAGTCTCATTTCAAGAGTGCTCCAAAGGATAGAAGTCTTAGAGGCGGAGTGTGTGCTGGTGGTGCCATTATGGACAACGCAAGTGTGGTTCACGAAACTGTTGCGTCTACTAGTAGAACTGCCGGTCATGTTGCCCCGAAAAGAAAACTTACTCAGTCATCCACTGACAGGGGAGCACCATCCACTACTGAAGAAGATGAAACTAGTAGCATGTTCCTTGTCCGGACAGCCCTCCAGAAACAGGGAATTCAGGATGAAGCAACAGACATTATCATGTCAGCCTGGAGAGAGGGTACGAAGCGTAACTACGAGTCATATTTCAAACGCTGGCTTCAGCATTGCCTTGAACGGGATAGAGATCCCTTTTGTGCCTCTCCACATGAGTTGATAAGGTTTTTAACGAAACTGTTCCAAGAAGGCAAAGGATACAGCAGTTTGAACATGGCATGAAGCGCTGTTTCCGCATTGTCCCTTCAGGATAATTGTTCAGTGGGTTGTCATCCACTGGTGAAGAAGTTTTTGAAAGGAGCTTTCAACAGACGGCCAGCTTTGCCCCGTACTTGTGTGACCTGGGACGCTAATCTAGTGCTAAATTTTTTAAAAGAATGGTCACCGGCAAAATTTTTATCGCTGGCGCAATTGACGCTTAAAACTGTGCTGTTGTGCTTGTTGGTCTCTAGTCAAAGGGGACAGGCGATTTGGTTGATGGACTTGCGTAACATGAGTTGGACAAAGGAAGATGTACGATGTAGGTTTGGGGATTTGCTCAAAACTTCTGGCCCAAACAAACATCAGAATGAAGTGGTATTTTGTGCTTTTCCGTCTGATTTGGCAATTTGTGTTGTACATTATTTGAAACAATATGTCAAAAGAACTCGTGCATTTAGAGGAACGGAAACGAGACTCTTTATCAGTTGGACAGCCCCTCACAAAGCGGTGTCGAGAGATACTATCCGTCGATGGACAAAGATTGGATTACAAAAAGCGGGTATTGACATGACAATATTTACGCCGCATTCAACTCGTTCCGCTGCATCTAGTAAAGCTGCAAGTAAAATTCCTCTGGCAACCATTCTGAAGACTGTTGGTTGGCGTCGGGCTAACACCTTCACAACTTTTTACAAGAAACCAGTGGACAGTGGGAGGAGTTTTGGACAGGCTGTTCTGTCATGAAGAATTGGGGTAGGTTTATATGTATTTCAATTCATCGACAGTGCTAGGGTGTAAATGTTGCAGACTTTAAAGTCTCACGTGACCCATTCCTCTCGGAATTGTGGGAGATAAAATTACATAATTATGACGAGCTTACCTGAGTAAGTGAAGTCTAATTGTGGTTTTATCGACCACAATGTAGAGAGGAAAGGGATTACGTGCCTCGCCCTAAGTTGTCTTCAGAGTTATACTGATAACCGTTTTCCCTCCCTATCCCTTTCCTCTCTCTTTCTCTTTTTTCTGCACCATTTACACGTCGTTAAACAGTGACGTATTCCCGCGTTCTATCTCACGTAATCCCTTTCCTCTCTACATTGTGGTCGATAAAACCACAATTAGACTTCACTTACTCAGGTAAGCTCGTCATAATTATGTAATTTGACTTGATGATTTTTTACTTGACCCGCGCAGCAATGTCCACCATGTAATACAATCGTCTGTCATTTTCTTTCACTTTCGCAAGTACCACAGAAAACTTTCTATCGTTTGAAATGTATAGAATCAAAGAGTCACACGCACCTACTTTTGATCATGTATTTTTACAGCGATTGCGTATGATACCCCTTAACATTGTTATTGTTTGCTTGTTAAGTTGCTTTTGTTGTTGTAAGTCAAATGTTAGTCATGTCATTTTTATTTGTTTTTAAAGAAAGAAAAAAATGTTTACGTTTGAAATGCGTTTTATCTGAGATCACGTTTTTTGGCCCTGGCACTTGAAAATGTTGCGAATTTTTGTTTGCTCAAAATTGTATCAATACTTTGTACAGATTTTTTCTTGTTATACTACTTATTGTTAATAAATACAGATTTAAACAAAACTGGACTGTGCGCGCGTGACTCTCTCTCTCTCTCTCTCTCTCTCTCTCTCTCCCTCCCCCCTCTCTCTCTCTCTCTCTCCCTCTCTCTCCCTCCCTCTCTCTCTCTCTCTCCCTCCCCCCTCTCTCTCTCTCTCTCCCTCTCTCTCCCTCTCTCTCTCTCTCCCTCTCTCTCTCCCTCCCTCTCTCTCTCTCGAGTGTCGCATTTCACTTCCTTACAGCTACATGAATGAAGTTGTTCTTCACACGCTCCAACAATCGCCCGGCTTGTTTGCCTAAGTACTGTACTCGCGAAATGAAACACGGAAGAATGAAAACTGAAGGATATTTCAAGATATCTTAACACGCCCAAGCGTAGGTCCCGTTTCCATA
>NC_090256.1:12075797-12080797 GCF_037325665.1 Littorina saxatilis | reverse complement strand
AGCTAGCAATATCATCAAGTTTGCACAAAATACTAAAGCTATACGTTCGTTATATTAAGGACTGAAAAAGTCACCGCTTACTGCTTCACAATCTCACAATGTCAAACAAGTCTTGAAGAGGCTGTAATGCAACGCACTTTCATTTGAACACTGTTATTTCACCGGGTCGTATCGTGTTCACAACTCTGCTTTCTCGCTGGATACAATAACATTCACAACACTGCTTTCTCGCTGGTGGATACAATAACATTCACAACACTGCTTTCTCGCTGGATACAATAACATTCAAAACACTGCTTTCTCGCTGGATACAATAACATTCACAACAACGCTTTCTCGCTGGATACAATAACATTCACAACAATGCTTTCTCGCTGGATACAATAACATTCACAACTCTGCTTTCTCACTGGAGAAGTTATCATTCACTAACACTGCCTTCTTACTGGCTCCAATCGGTTTTACCAAAAGCTTCCTTGGCATTGGTAAGGATTGCCTTGACGTCACAAGACACTACGTAATCGCGAAAATTACGTGCACGCCATAGTGTTACACCTTCAGCTCGGAGCTGACGCTGCTCTGCGGGCATGACGGACCGGGAAACTGCCAGACGTCTGGTAGAGTTCAGGGTGTTTAGCATTTCCTGCATTTTGCAGAGGGATTCTTTGATTTTGTGCTGCAGTTTACTGTACTCCCCGATGATGTTTTGTCTTCGCCCACAGAGCGGTACTTCGTCATGGCAATTCTGCTCCAGGTAAGCTAGAGCCACACTCAACTCTTTAAAGCACTCCTTCACGATCTGAAATCAATGAACAGATGAAAGAATCTCACTTTTTAAGCTCATATATACACAAAACAACAACAAACACACACACACACACACACACACACACACACACACACACACACACACACACACACACACACACACACACACACACACACACACACACACACACACACACACACACACAACCCAAGCGAGATTAATGTCTTAAGATTGTGGTACTACCCACACGTATCAAAAATACCACATGAATCTTTTTACACGAATAGGCTAAGTTATGCAATATCAACGCGACTTGTTTTTTTAACACGTTTTATTTTAAGTGAAAAACTATCTGGAACCGAACACAGATCAAATCAATCTTAATATTTCAGGCTCTGGCATACAAAAAAACAATGTTAAGATCGTGACACAATCTGGAAACAACAAAAAGCAAGCCATATTAACTAAAAAGAACGAGAAAATAGCAACTTCAATATTTTAAAAACAGACAGATCGGAGTAAGTTTATCGAGCAGTTTATTGAAGACAGATACACTACAACCCAGTACCAGACCATCGATTTAATAAGTCTCTGACGCAAAGCAACAACATAATTATTCAAAAATGAATTTAGAACAGGTGTGTGTGTGTGTGTGTGTGTGTGTGTGTGTGTGTGTGTGTGTGTGTGTGTGTGTGTGTGTGTGTGTGTAAGTGTGCAAAGGATTATTTACCTGTATTCTATCAGTGAGGTTAGTTTGTTCACGAGCATGAGGGATCAGTGTTGAATTGTCCCACCACTGGGATAGCAACGTTGCGTTAAGCATATTGTTTTCCACCTGGTGAAGAAAAAACGGCGAGTTAACGAAAGAAAACGAAAACCATATCTGTGGGTTTGACGAATACAGACACAGGACAAATATTAAAACTGTATATTTAGTGAAAACCTCATTTATTGAAGAAGAAGAAGAAGAAGAAGAAGAAGATGAGGAGATGGTGGAAGTTGAAACAATGTAAATAAAAGTCGTATTTAACAATGGTGAAATGATCGAGTAACAATATTACGATTACACTGACAAAACTTGCGTTGTTGCACATGAAGACACCAACATTGTAAGGAAATTCGAATATTCAGAAATATGTTTACAGACAAACACATAGGCACGAACTTACGTACGGTGAGACAGACAGACAGGGACTCTGTCTCTCTCGATCAACCTTTTTTCTGTCACTCTCTCGCTCACTCGTACGCCAGCATGATTACGTACAAAACCAAATGTCTTTAAACTTACAATTCGTTGCCTCAGTTTCTCAGCCAGCTCAACCCCATTTGCTAGTACGGATGCAGCGCCGTTTGCCAAACTCGACAATGACACTGAGGGCTGAAACATCGCCAAAATATCTGTGTCCACAACCAAAGACGCTTGTGGAGAGGAACATGGATGCTCCCAGGGACCGGAAGTTTCAAGCCAAGATGCCGATGTCGAGATGGGCGTGTAGCAAGAATCTGAAGCGTCAGTGTGCGTCATTTGTGACGTTGTGGCTTGTGACGTAGTAGGGGCGCTACTCACTAGATGGGCGATCAAACTGACGTATATTGCTGTACACGTCGCAAAGAATCTCGCTGCAAAATGAGTGAAAGGAAAAATAGATCAGTTAAATAACAGTGTGTTAAGTACTGCTGGTTCGAATTTTGTTTCTTGTGTTTCAAAGGAATGAGTATATAATTAAGGACATTCTCAAGATTTTAGGCATCATGGTTTAACATGTAACAGGGTTTTGGCCCAATATCTGCATCAAGAAATTCAGAAACAAAGAAAACTACTGAAACATACTTCAGCGATACAATTTTGAATCTAGACGACTGAGAGAGAAATAGAGATAAATGAATAGAAAAAAAAGTGGTGGGTGAGGAACAGATTAAGAGGTGTCACGTATCTAAAATCAAAATGAAATGGGAATAAGGAGAAAATCGAAATGAAAAAAAAAGTTTTCTTCAGCGATTAAATAAAATAAAATTACCTTGATTAAGTCTGAGAAATTAGAGTGGTTGTGCATATAACCAAAACAATAGAAAACAATTTGCGTAAGGCGAAATTACTACATTTAGTCAAGCTGTGGAACTCACAGAATGAAACTGAACGCACTGCATTTTTTCACAATGATTGTAGTCCGCCGCTTGTGCATGTCGGAGTGAAACTGACGAGCCTGTTCAGCGCGGTAGTGGTTTCGCTATGCTGCATAGGCCATAGCACGCTTTTCTGTACCTCTCTTCGTTTTAACTTTCTGAGCGTGTTTTTAATCCAAACATATCATATCTATATGTTTTTGGAATCAGGAACCGACAAGGAATAAGATGAAATTGTTTTTAAATCGATTTCGGAAATTTAATTTTGATCATAATTTGTATATTTTAAATTTTCAGAACTTGTTTTTAATCCAAATATAACATATTTATATGTTTTTGTAATCAGGAAATGATGTAGAATAAAATGAACGTAAATTTGGATCGTTTTATATTAAAAAAAATGTATTACAATTTTCAGATTTGCAATGACCAAAGTCATCAATTAATTTTTAAGCCACCAAGCTGAAATGCAATACCGAAGTCCGGCCTTTGTCGAAGATTGCTTTACAAACATTTCAATCAATTTGATTGAAAAATGAGGGTGTGACAGTGCCGCCTCAACTTTTACAAAAAGCCGGATGTGACGTCATCAAAAGTATTTATCGAAAAAAGGAAAAAATGTCCGGGGATATCATTCCCAGGAACTCTCATGTAAAATTTCATAAAGATCGGTCCAGTAGTTTAGTCGGAATCGCTCTACACACACACACGCACAGACAGACAGACAGACAGACAGACAGACAGACAGACAGACACACACACACACACACACACACACACACACACACACACACACCCACACACACACACACACACACACACACACACACACACACATACACCGCGACCCTCGTCTCGATTCCCTCTCTATGTTAAAACATTTAGTCAAAACTTGACTAAATGTAAAAAGAGACGAAACTCTACAACATTGTTCACATTACAATGCATGTACTAACTGATAACATTATTGTTGACTAAACAAATCACTTCACACAGACACTCTCGCCGTTAAGATGTACAACATTTAAACACAAAAATCACATTCAAATTTCATTTCCTCTTAAAAATCTACAACTACAACTCGAGAAGTACGCCGTTGTTATGCAAAAGATTAAGCAGGATGCTCAGCTGCGACGACAAGATATTTTTAGCCGCATCATACCTAGACCACTACGAGACTAGAAAGAGGTGTCATAAATGCAATAATGGCATGGGTGAAGTGAAAACAACAAAAGAAAACATTATTCAAAATGCACAGTTTAAGCAATATCAAGACATACCAAAGCTCCTGGTATCCATTCTCCACACAAATATCAAGATGATTTTAAGTTACAAACAATCCGTTGTCTTCTAAGAGAAGTGACTTACCTTATTTGATGACAGGACTTTTATACTTGAACAGGCGAGGATGGGCATGAGGAGATGAAGAAATTAGACAAAAATAACTCACACGGAACGGTAAGAAACCGAGTCGTATGGGGGAATTTTCGTCGGTTTCTTTTGCATAAACCGACGCAATCCGAGAAGCCAACACACGTGTAAGTATAATAGCGGACGTTACCACAGAAACCGATTACTAGAAAGTTGGGAGTGGAACAACGTGGCATTTGTTCAGACACAAAAGGATGCTGAAAAGATGTAAAAGGCGAAAACCACAAAGACGGCATCAAAGCCTCTACCAACACACGTGAAGAAAACGAAAAGCGCGAAAACAAAGTGGAAGAGACGAGCGTATAGCTTTTCTGCTTACCATCGTCACTCAGCGCGCGTCGGTTCTCACGCGTTGAAGAGCGGTTGCGATCGAACGGCAAAAACGAAAGTTTCAGTTCGTAATCAAATCGAAACGGGCACTATTTCCGACAGCGGTTCCAGTTTTGTTTCCGAAGCTGTGATGCACAGTTCCATGGAGATAAACCAGAAAACGGTATGGGAAGTCACGAATTTGACCTTATCAGTCTTTGACATTCCACAACGTACGTAGCTCAGTTCAGCCAGCTCACGGTCGAATCACAGGTCTCCGAAAGCGTGGGTCATGCAGTCATTTATTTGTGTATTCAATATTCTTTTAGTGTTTTCAGCTTGCTTGTTCTCGAAAAATGAGTAAAAC
>NC_090256.1:12062149-12070597 GCF_037325665.1 Littorina saxatilis | reverse complement strand
AGAGAGAGAGAGAGAGAGAGAGAAAAGGAGAGAGAGAGCGAAAGAGAGAGACTGAGAGCGAAAGAGAGAGAGAGAGAGAGACAGAGAGAGAGACAGAGAGAGAGAGAGAGAGAGAGAGAGAGAGAGAGAGAGAGAGAGAGAGAAGAGTCAGTCAGCGAAAGAGTCAGTAAACTGGGTCGGTACAGTTATCTGTATCAAGGTCTAACGGGGTTCGCTCTGTCCTCGTACCTCAAATAGCTTAGCGGTGAGGACAGGGATAATACTAGCACTTTCCTCAACTTGTCAAGGTTAATGTCAAGGGAGAGTGGCCCCTAGGGTTGTTTACAATTCGTCTGGCAGAAGGACGTATCTTGCTCTTCGTAACTTGGGCGACAAGGATTAGTTAGAGAACCCCTGGCCCTTTAAATTGAGAGAGGAAGGGGAAGAAGAAGAAGAAGAGAAGAAGAAGAAGAAGAAGAAGAAGAAGAAGAAGAAGAAGAAGAAGAAGAAGAAGAAGAAGAAGAAGAAGAAGAAGAAGAAGAAGAAGAAGAAGAAGAAGAAGAAGAAGAAGAAGAAGAAGAAGAAGAAGAAGAAGAAGAAGAAGAAGACGAAGAAAAACGAAGAAGAAGAAGAAGAAGAAGAAGAAGAAAAAGAAGAAGAAGAAGAAGAAGAAGAAGAAGAAGAAGAAGAAGAAGAAGAAGAAGAAGAAGAAGAAGAAGAAGAAGAAGAAGAAGAAGAAGAAGAAGAAGAAGAAGAAGAAGAAGAAGAAATGTAAGAACTATGTAAGTCACCTAGCTTTTTGAATGGCAGTGCTTGACTGATTTTGAACTTCTATCATGGTGAGAAAGGCGTCACCAGAAAATAGATAAATATATATATTTGGTAACGCGGGATTTACAGGAATTTGCAACGTAGCGAAGTAAAGTACTGGGATCACCCACTTTCGATGGAGGTGGTTGGCTGTCGTTTTTTTCGTCAATTTCTTCAATCATCCACCTTAAGTCCTTATCAACCCACACACTCAAAAACTGTCTGGGTGAATGACAACTCGTCATTGCCACACATGCATTGATGAAGGCTAAATGACCAAATGTGGTAATATCGATCAAAGTACAATTCAATATGTGAGTGAGGAAGATGTGTTCGTAATAATCGGATATATCCGGTATTTTAGCTGCAAAAGTTCTTGAAATTAATATGGTCATTAGGACAAGTACTGACCGCATGTACGTCAGCCTTTTCGTAGCCGTATCAACTGATATATTTACAATGCTACTGCATTTAGTTCACTGGTGACGGTGATCGGTTCAACTATATTTTCAAGAGAAAGGGGCTGGGATCGGGGGTGCTAAATAAAACCACTCGCGCGATCGCTGAAAATGTACAGGTTCTGCAATAAACCAGAAGACATCCACAAGGCCTCTCTTTTGTTGGAATAAACAGTACTTGGTCAACAGCAAACTTGAAACATTACTTTTCCCAATTGATTTAAGGAATTTCCCGCTGGTATGAGTCAGTTTTCACCTATAAAAGTACAAACAGAAAAACAGCTCAAAACGGTTTTCATTTTCGTGGCAGAAAACGCCCTTTTATAGGGGCTGACTCCACCTCGCGGATACTCGTTTTGTTCTTGCAAGGCCTTGATCGCTTTGGGCTTGTAGCCTTGTCAAATAACAGGATCTGCTCACACGATAAGCGTTGCCAATGTTTTCCTTGTCACCAACACTTTGAGTGGACCATCATTTGCACCAATGCATTAGTCAATCCTTCGTCATAATATGCTATCGTTGTTTTTGTCGATCCCTCATCATACGTTTCATGAAGAAACAAACCCGTTGTTTGGGTCGACGGAACTGTTCAAATTGATGTTAATGGCGTTAACTTACAGCAGACCGTGAGTTTCCTGAACTCACTCCTTTCGGATTTCAAAACAGCTCCAAACGCGATTGCGTCAGACAGCAACACGCTTTCACTTCAGCCTACCTGAACATTAACTAACATGTTTTTAACACGTCTTGCAGGGTTTCAATGTGTTAACATTCACGATAAGAGTATAGTGTCATTGTTTGTGGCACAGCCGTTCACATGTTACTTATCTTAAGCCAGCATCAGGTCAGAGGTACCGCAGACCCAGGACGTGGCTAATCACAATTGGGTTAATATTCATTTTTCATTTCATTTTCATTTCATTTTCATTACTTTATTGTCCCATCGCTGGGAAATTCGGGTCGCTTCCTCCCAGTGGAAAGCTAGCAGCAACGGAGTCGCGCTACCCAGGTGTGTGCGTGCTTAGGTGTATTCAGCCACCTGCACTTATGGCAGAATAACCAAGGTCTTTTACGTGCCATTGTGATGACACGGGGGTGGGACATGGCTTCCGTCTCTGGGTCTGCACATAAAGTTGACCCGTGTCCGTCCCGGCCCGAATTCGAACCTGCGACCTTCCGATCACAAGTCCAGTGCTCTACCAACTGAGCTACCGGGCCCCCCCGAAGATTGATTAATTGTTAGGACTAGTTGACAAGAAATCTTGCGGTGTTTTTACATTTAGTCAAGTTTTGACAGACAGACAGACAGACAGACAGAGGCGCGGACGGACATACAGTAATCGTGCAAACAGATGGTTTGATTACACCTAAACACGCATACACCTGGATAGCGCGACTCTGTTTCTGCTAGCTTTCCACTTGGAGGAAGCGACCCGAATTTCCGAGCGATGGGACAATAAAGTAACGAAATAAAATGAGAAATAAACAGACAGATGTACACGCAAAGCGCGTCTTTTCCACTCTGTCCTCCTGCTCCCCCCGACCCAATCCCTCTTTCCTTTCCCTTTCTCCTTCCGCTTGCTCCCCCAGACCCAATCCCTCCCTTCTTTCCCTTCCTCCTTCCGCTTTCCAAGCAGTCATAGCCAATACAAATCCGTCAGTATGAACACGTCTTTATGCCCCGTTTCTTTCACACCTGATGTGGACATCCAAAGAATTACACATAATTACAAAATGTTGTCATCTCATGAAACAACGAGCATGCGCAAAGAAAAATGGTTTGCATCTCATCAAACAACGACCGTTTGTGATGACAAACATTTGACATCTCATAAGACAACCAAGAGTTGCGGAGACAAAGATTTGGCTTCCAAAGCTTCGACAGACGGATGCCTACATACCGCACAAGTGTCTGTGCACATCTGAAAATCCCCCTTCCTCTAACACGGGCGAAGATAATGTATTTCGTCAGGAAAGCAAGTCATCCGTGTCGTGATCAGTGAAACTTGAAGATATAAGGCCAAAAAGAAAAATATGTCTGTTTCCGGTTACCCGACCGACCCTATTTTTAAGCGCCGACCCTAAAGTTTTTTTTCGCTTTTCGTAAAAAAAAAAATTAATAAAAAAAATAAAAAATATGAAGTCAAGTATACTTTATTTTGTTTCAATATATCTAGGTCAAAAACATGTGCTAAATAATTGTAAGTAAACTAAGGACGCGTTTACAAAAAATAAACACGTAAAAAGACGTTAACAAAACGTAAGAAAAAGTTTTGTTTTTTTTTTAAATAAAATTTTTTTTAATTTTTTTTTTATAAAAAAACCGACCGACCGACCCTATTTTTTCGGCGACGTTACTGGAAACAGACATATTTTTCTTTTTGGCCTAAGTGCAACATTGTAGGGCTTTTTCAACCGTACCAACCGTTTCCTTTCACATCTAAATTAAATGTGGACATGCAATATCATAAAACAAGGAAGCTGTAAGATTTAAGGATAAATATTTGAAGTCTTACTTGATGCCTTTCCAGTCATCCGTGTCGAGATAAAAAAAAAAAAAAGCCGCAACTAATTAATATACAACTGTTGAAGTGTGTGAACGTCCCCAATTGGCAACACTCGTGATTTTTTCTTTCTTACGAAATATACAAGCGGATACTTTCTCTGCTGTGTGTGGTTGTGTGTGTGTGTGTGGTTGTGTGTGTGTATATATATATCTATATATATATATATGTGTGTGTGTGTGTGTTTGTGTGTGTGTGTGTGTGTGTGTGTGTGTGTGTGTGTGTGTGTGTGTGTGTGTGCGTGTGTGTGTGTGTTTCTTAGCAATTAAATCGGACTAGATATGTTTTGTTGTTCGACAAGCACTTTAGAAGCTGCGCTTGATGAAACGCGAAGGAACCTGTAGCAGTCCAGATATTATAAAGACATACCTCTTCCGTTATTCTCTCGTTTACGGCAACATTATTTCGGTTGAAATACTCGTGGCTGTCTTTTTAATTATCACAATAATGGAAAACTCAGCAATCATAAGGAGACACACGTTTAACTGGATTTGTTTGTTTCGTATATCTCCCTGCCCTCCTTTTCTTTTCTTTATCTGTTGTCATTTGTATTTAGATTTCGCTTGCAAATTGAAAGTGACCTTGTATTACGTGTAAGTGCATGAGCTAACACAAGGAAGTTGGACTTCTTCAATTTTCGCTTTGTTCTTCCTAGTCGCTTCTCGCATTTATGCCCCATGTTATAAGCCTACGTCTCCACCTCTTACCTTCTTAATTAATCATTGCCTTCAACACCTCACATCCCTTCTTCGGCCTAATTTTCCACAGATACACCTTTACATGGCAGTCCTCGCAGCGCTTTTGATTTAACATTTATTTCAGTTAATTAAACACACACACACACACACACACACACACATACGCACGCACACACACACACACACACACACACACACACACACACTCACACATACACGTACGCACGCACGGAACACACGCACCTAAAGTGTGGATGGTTACCTAAGAGGCGGCACTGGGTGTAGTGCCTTTCTAGTGCACTTGCACTACAACAGCACTGGGTGCAGTACTCGCTCCGGCATCGAAGAATTTTGCACTAAAAAATGCACAAAATTTGACCTATTTCGTCGCCTATAGAGGACGGAAAGAATGTCATTTTGAACATTGTTATGACATTCTTTCCGTCAAAAAAGTCAATTTAACGGTGTCAATTTAACCATAAGGCAACCATCCACACGTGTGGACGGAAAGAATGTCATTTTGAACATTGTTATGACATTCTTTCCGTCAAAAAAGTCAATTTAACGGTGTTAAATGAAGCGACCATCCACACAATTAGGTTGCCATCCAGAGTTTAGGTTGCCATCCACGTGTGGATGGTTGCCTTATGGTGATTTAGGCAACCAAACCTGTGGAAACATGGGTACACACACACACTAACACACACACACACACACACACACACACACACACACACGCACACAGAGCTCTCCGGACCAAGTCCAATGTCCTTGTAACCGCAAACTCCCCAGCTGTGATGATCAAAGACGGTTCCAGGAAATTACCGTAAAGGTTTTCGAAAACAACACACGGGTAGGCTACACTGAGTTCTAAATAACATCGTATGAGCGCACACTATTATTACCTCTCTGCACGCGTCATGGTGTTTAGATTACATAAACCTCACATATGCACACGAACTATAATACTGTCTCGCGTTCTTAAATTCAAAGAAAAAAAGTGTCTTCTTTCGCCTTGGAGCAGCGTACACATTATTCTTCGCACCAAAATAGATGACAGCGGACTCTAAAATAAGACACCGCTTCGGCGTTCCTCGCTATTAATATCGTCGCACTGAAAGTGCAACTCCACAGTTCGGCGAACCAGCATTGTTGCAGTTCAAAAACACACGTTTTTCTTTTTATTCACGACTTGAAAGCGAATATTACGTCAAAGCAAGACCTTGGTGCTACGTCACAGCAGGCTCTACGTCACAGCAGGCTCTACGTCACGGGTTATCCACTGGGATACCCCGCTAAATTAGTGTCGAAATATATATATATACCTGTGGCTGGAACAAACACGCAGCTATTTCCTGTCCAACTGTCCCTTGCTTTGTCGATCGTGTGTGTGCTTGGTAATTTTGTGTTGCTAATTAAATGTGCGATTAATTCTCAAGCAGCATCTCATCCATACGCTTGCAAAGACAAGTTCATGGAAATGGTATAACGGAAATGTACGAGCATGCATATATATGTATACAACTGATGATGCTTTAAGCAGAAAAAGGAAATCGTTGTGACAAAACCCGAAGAAGAAAATAAAACAAACAATCGACAAGTTTCCAAGTACATAGAGAGGGGGGTTTAGGGGAGGGGGGGAGGGGGGGCACACTTTTGTTTTAGCTTCTAATGCAAACATAATCATACAGCCAAGGTATAGATTGTTAATCAATTTAAATGAGAAAGTAAGAAAAATTGATTACATTGATGTCTCACATGTTGAAACATGTGCAAACACAACAACATTGTTTCTTCTTCTTCTTCTTCTGCGCTCGTGGCCTGAAACTCCAACGTACACTCGTGTTTTTGCACGAGTGGATATGTACGTGTATGACCGTTTTTACCCCGCCATTTAGGCAGCCATACGCCGCTTTCAGAGGAAGCATGCTGGCTATTTTCGTGTTTTTATAACCCACCGAACTCTGACATGGATTACATGATCTGTTCTGTGCCCACTTAGTCTTGTGCTTGCGTGTACACACGAAGGGGGATAAGGCACTAGCAGGTCTGCACATAACTTGACCTGGGAGATCGGAAAAAAATCTCCACCATAACTCACCAGGCGCGGCCGGGATTCGAACCCACGACCTTCCGCTTTGGAGGCCGGCGTCTTACCGCCAAGCCATTGCGCCCGTCTACAACATTGTTTCATATGTTATGAATTTATTAATGTCCATCGGTGTAATCTAAGGCTTCGTGCAAAACAAAAACAAAAAGGGTACCATGTTTGTTTTCTTGGCGCTACAGGACTATGTTTTAATTTCTGTACATCCATGTATTTTGCCACCAGGTTCGTTGATTGCATTGATTTATTTATTATTTGGAAATGATGTTAGAAGAAAGACATGTAACAACAGGTACAGTGGAAAACGCCTTTTAAGACCTCGACAAAGCTGAGAAAATCAGGTCTTACAAAGGAAGGAGTCTTAAAATTACAGATGTTATGAAAAGAAACCTGAAAAGTCAAGGCTTTAAAAACGGGGGGTCTTAAATTAGGGGGTCTTAAAAAGGGCCGGGTTCTACTGTACCGAATTGAAATGCTTCGTGAGTCTCTATTCCTGGTCTTCTTGATTTTGGCACCGATATGTTTCCAAAAGCACAGGTCTTTTTTTCTCAATGTTATCAATTAGATAGAACTTCTTTCAAAACAAATAACAATCTCACTCTGAATAGCAACTATACAAGAAAACTATAGCAACTTGATTGTTGGTATGTATCCAAGTTCCTAGACGTAGGCCCGGACACGATTTTTTTAATTTTTGACAGAGAGTAGGAACAAGAGACTGCAAGTGAGAGGAACAAGGACAAGACAAGATAGCTCTTCTTCTTTCTTTCTTTTAAAAAAAAAAAAAAAAAAAAAAAAAAAGACAAGATAGCTCTTGCATATAATTAGCTCTTAATGTTTAAGATAACATTGTTATGCTGCTTTTGAAACAGATTAAAATTAAAGTGCCGACTGCAACAGAATCCGAGTTTTAAAGAACCATCTTCTTTTAATTATATACAGTCATACGCTTTTCTTGTTCATCTTTATTTTACTGTGTGGGCCGAGACTTAACGCAACAGAGAATACGATTGATGCTGACTCGGTCTTGCATGACCCCATTGGTTCTCGAGACGAGAAATAACAATATACAAACATCGATGTAACAAGGGGATGGATGTTTTTTTTTATTTTTTTTATCCCATATGAAATCCTGAGCAAATCTGAAATAGTGAACAGGCCTTTTTTTCAGGAGAAGGAGGGTGCCTTTGGGGAATGACACAATAATAAATTGACCCTCTTTAATCAGTTGATTATTTTGTTCATTGAATAAATTAATTTTGTCATACATAACTTAATTTGTGCACTATCGCACAAAGTGTTGATCGCGTTAATCGTATAAGCATTGCAGTACATGCATACAACGCCAGAAAAAATGTTTACCAGAGGTAAAAATTGGACCAACGATCATATTTACTAACTAGATGAATACCCGCTTCGCCGGGTAGTTCGCCCGGTGAGTGGCGCACCGTACGCCGGCTTCGCCGGGTACGGTGAGTGGCGCACCGTACGCGATTGACGCGACACGAAGGAAAACTTCTAAGAGTAGTAACGGGAATATGGATTGAGCGTTGTGGACAGTGACCTTCTAAAAATAATAACGGGCATATGGATTGACGCCACACGAAGGAAGGGAGATAAACGCAAAACACTGGAGAAGATAAGGAAGAGTTACTGGGAATGGATCTGGGAAGATGAACAGAAAAACTAAAATCGGTTCAGCGCTGCGCGCTGAGAGCACGTGTTGAAAATTCTCATCGACCAGGTTGTGTCCGGGGTCTACCTGAATATGCCAACCAAATGTGAAGCAGATCCATCGAGAACTTTGGCCGTGCATCGCGAACACACACACA
>NC_090256.1:12042149-12057149 GCF_037325665.1 Littorina saxatilis | reverse complement strand
AACGGTATCTATACCACAATCCTTCACGCTATCTGACCTAACCTTTGACCCCTGACCTGGTCTACATACCACACACGACACAAACCAGTCACCTGTTTTTACCCCCCCCCCCCCCCCAAACAAAAAATAAAACCACCCACCAGCCGTTTTCTTTGGATACACACTTTAACTACATACGTGCCGACGAAATGTTGATCATTGCTTCAATACTTTGATGCTGTTGCTTGAATAATAACCAGGTAAAATTAGTATTTCGGTGTTCAGTCAAATGTTAAAGTTTCTACCACAGACATACATACATACGCACGCACGCACGCACGCACGCACGCACAGACAGACAAAAGTTAGCATCGCATAGGCTACACTGACTTACGTGAGCCAACCAGGTCACTGCATGAGTAGCATTTAAATAATTATATTCATAATGAGGATATTTATATGGCGTAAATCCTAAAACAGTTCTACGCGCCTCACAAAAACACACATGAATAACTTATTCTGTACACAATTCCACATCAAGTAATAATAAACATCGAAATATACACTGTACATAAATCCTTGTCAAATAATTATACACATCGCAATAAACTAATATTATTTACAACGTTTTCAATACACATTCATGAATACTAACATACATAACACAGAAGTAAAAATAACTCTATTTGTCTAATTCAATCTCAGCTAAAATTAAGAACGGAAGACTCGAGCACGCCTAATAACGGCATAACAAGCTTAAGTTCGGATTTTCCCGATGTGACAGAAACGGGAAAATACACAGAGAATGTGGTTAAGATATCGATGTAGTGCATCAATCAGCAGTTAACAATTAAGTTTGATTACATTTCTGTTTGCTTGCATACCATGATTTTGTTCCCGATGGGCTGTTGGGTTTGAAGGTGTGTTAGTACCATGTTTCAATGACGGCCGCCCGCCCGACAGACAGGGAGAGAGAGAGAGAGAGAGAGAGAGAGAGAGAGAGAGAGAGAGAGAGAGAGAGAGAGAGAGAGAGAGAGAGAGAGAGAGAGAGAGAGAGAGAGAGAGAGAGAGAGAGAGACTGAGAGACTCAGTGAGAGAGAGAGAGAGAGAGAGAGAGAGAGAGAGAGAGAGAGAGAGAGAGAGAGAGAGAGAGAGAGAGAGAGAGAGAGAGAGAGAGAGAGAGAGAGAGACAACGACAATGACAATGACAAATTCTTTATTAACGAGGGTAATGGCATAAGCAAACAGGTGCTTTTTTACATCCAGCCCTCGCCCATGGGAGGGTTTAATCTAGAGAGAGAGAGAGAGAGCGAGAGAGAGAGAGAGAGAGAGAGAGAGAGAGAGAGAGAGAGAGAGAGAGAGAGAGAGAGAGAGAGAGAGAGAGAGAGAGAGAGAGAGAGAGAGAGAGAGAGAGAGAGAGAGAGAGAGAGAGAGAGAGAGAGAGAGAGAGAGAGACTCAGACTCAGACTCAGACTCAGGGAGACAGAACTTTATTACAAAAAGATAAAGGCTTTAGGCAAAGCCTATTCTTCCAACCTGTCCTTTATACATCACATACAGACAGACGCACATTAAAAATATAAATTCAATCATATAAAATACAGAAATACATTGTATGGAATGCAACATAATGTGCATTTAAGGAATTACATAAGGAGAACTTAAAAATTACAAAATTACATTGACATAGTTATACCTTTCATTTGGGAATAAAGTTGCTCCGATCAGCTACACATCCGTTAACACTAGTACAATATGTTTAACAAAATAACAATCGAACAAGACATTTCATTCACGAATGATGTGTGAACGTGACTGTCTCTTAAACATTTTCACTGAAGTTGCATTTCTTATCTGTTGGTGGAAGGAGTTCCAGAGAAACGCTCCCGAGAAGGCTAAGATAATATTTGTAGAGGTCTATGCGAGGTATAGGAGGGATGATTTGTTGGGACCCATATCTTTTTGTGGCATGTTTGAAATGTGATTGCAAATATTTAGGACAGTCGTCATTTAGAATTTAATACATGAACACAGCCTTGTTTAACGTCAACTGATCTTTCAAGGGGAGGAAATTCAGGAGCTTTAGTTTATCATCCGTGGACCTATTCAAATCATGCAGAATAAGTTTTGCAGCTCGGCGATGCAGGGAATTGAGTCTTTTTAAATGAACATCACTGCAGTTATCCCAAAGTGTCGAAGCGAAGTTTATATGAGGCATTATGTGGGCGTAATAGAACATTTTGAGTGCTGCAGAATCTGCGTAATGCCTTAATTTTGATAACAGGTACACATTTTTTTTATACTAGTTTACAAATATTACTCAAATGAGTTTGCCATTTCAACTCTTGATCAATGGCAACACCCAATAATCTATGTTCCCTAACTTGCTGCACTTGAGTTGAACCAACTGACAGTTGTAATTGTAAAGGACTTAATTGGTGTTTTTGTCTCGTGGTTATCACCATACTCCTTGTTTTAATCGGATGAATGATCATTGCATTAGAAACGCACCATTCAGTGATTTCATCTACACTTGTTTGAAGAGAAGAGTTGACGGATTCCAAAGATTTTTGACTGGTGTGAACAGAAGAGTCATCCGCGAAGAACTCATATCTAACTTTTTCATCGGACACATGAAGGGGTAAATCCTTTATATAAATACAGAACAAGATAGGTCCTAGTACAGACCCTTGAGGGACACCACTCCTGACAAACTCGTTTGACGAAGTTTTACAGTTAATGGATACATACTGTTTCCGTTTTGAAAGATACGATTCAAAAAAGGCACAGGCGGAGTCGTCTTTTAAATAGCACTTTAATTTCTTTAGTAGAAGTGAGTGATCTACTAGGTCAAAGGCTTTCTTAAAGTCCAAAAACAACGCTCCCGTTATTTCTGCTTTGTTTATTGCTGACAGCCAAGTCTCGCATTAAGAGCTTAAGGCGGTGTGGCAGGAATGCTTAGAGCGAAATCCAGACTGAAAAGGATGAAACAGATTCATTTGTTCCATAAATGCCAGTAGGTGTTTTTGTATGTGCTTTTCTAAGGGTTTAGATAGAACAGGTAAGAGGGAAATAGGTCTAACGTTGTTTGGGTCTGTGAGATCCTTATTTTTTGGAAGTGGTAATACCTTTGCACACTTTAAAATAGAAGGGAACACGTTTTGTTGAATGCTTAGGTTATAAACATAAGTTAGGGAATCGACAATGTAAGGTAAAGCAAGTTTTAGCAACTTGACTGGAATCTTGTCTGGACCCATTGACTTCTTATTCGTTATTTGTTCGACCAGTTTTCCTACCTCGTGCACTGAGATTGGAGGAATAGAAAACGTGTCAGTTTGAGTCAACTTTTGTCCACAGAATTGTTTTTCAAAACAATCATCCGTATCAAGGGAATCATTCTGATTGAGACAAGATTTTAGGTTGTCTGCTAGCGAAATGAAGTGTTTGTTAACATTATTTGGAGATATTTGTGAATGAGAATTGGTTGATCCCTTCCTAGATTTATCAAGAATGTCATTCACTGCTCGCCAGATTGTAGCTGTATCCTTTTTTTCAGAAATCAGTTTATTAAAATATTTTGCCTTTGCTTGTCTCACTGTGTCCAAAACTTTATTTTTTTGCAGTTTATACTCTGTTTTCATGTTGCGCTCTTTAAAATAATCACGCATCGCCATAGTCTCGATAATGTCCGAGAGAGAGAGAGAGAGAGAGAGAGAGAGAGAGAGAGAGAGAGAGAGAGAGAGAGAGAGAGAGAGAGAGAGAGAGAGAGAGAGAGAGAGAGAGAGAGAGAGAGAGAGAGAGAGAGAGAGAGAGAGAGAGAAAGAGAGAGATTAACGATTAACGATTAACGAGTTTAATGCATTTAGGCAACATGCCCCTTGCAATTGGGGGAAAAAACGTGGCAAAAACAACATCAAGGACAAACATAAATGTAATACTGGTGGACTATCTAGTCCATCAGAAAAAGTAATTGTGATATTATATAATATGTACATTACAATGACGGCCATAGCCGGTTAAATAGTGTAGTTAAGTTGTCGCCTTTTCTGCTATTGTTCAGGATTTGCAATCAGCTCTTGTCTAAGTTTTAAACAATCAAAAATAAATGATGCAAGCATTTCCTGATTTTCAATATTCATTAAGTTGACAAAATTTCTAGCTCTCAAACAATTATTGAATAGAATGTTTAAAGAAAACTGTTGTCTTATGTTTGAATAGGCTTGGCAGGCGAAGATGAAATGAATTTCATCCTCCTCCGCCAGACCACACAAGGGACATAATTCCAATCGTCTATTTGACGTTGTATCTGTGCCTGTTGCAATATAAGTCGTTTATGCCAACTCTAAATCGGACCAGAACGTCTCTATAACGTCTAATATGCAAACTTGATAAGTAATGTTCATACTGTAAAATAGTTTTGAAGCTTCGATAGGTCACAAATCGAGAGAGAGAGAGAGAGAGAGAGAGAGAGAGAGAGAGAGAGAGAGAGAGAGAGAGAGAGAGAGAGAGAGAGAGAGAGGCGGGAGTAAGAGAGAGAGAGCGAGAGAGCGAGAGAGAAAGAGAGAGAGAGAGAGAGAGAGAGAGAGAGAGAGAGAGAGAGAGAGAGAGAGAGAGAGAGAGAGAGAACTCAGAACTCAGAACTTTATTACATAAGGATAAAGGTTTTAGGCTTAGCCTAATCTTCCAACCTGTCCTTGGAACATAATTATACAGAGAATAATTGTAAACAAAAGCAAAGACTGCGCACATACCTCATCAAAGTATTAAACTAATAAAACATCAAAATAATGGTCGAGTATAATCATAAAAAAATATTTGACTCACCAAGTCATATAAAACAAAACCAGACACAAACAAACGTAAATGTTTTTTAACATTTCTTAAAAAAGTACAGCAATGTATTGCCGAACAGGGCCATATACTGGCAGCTAAAGTTTCAAGAAGAAGTTAGGGGGATGGGGACGAGGGATTACACATTCAAATTAACTACATAATACAATATTTAAAAAAAAACAACACTTAAGAGCATTGCATACATTATCCGAGTACACAATGAAAACGAAACATCAGGGGCAGTTTATAGTGTGATCAAATGTGTGTGCAACTGCCTTTTAAAGGCCTTTAAGGATGCAGATCGTTTGATTTCTATTGGCAAAGAGAAAGAGAGAGAGAAAGAGAGAGAGAGAGAGAGAGAGAGAGAGAGAGAGAGAGAGAGAGAGAGAGACAGACAGACAGACAGACAGACAGACAGACAGACAGACAGACAGACAGACAGACAGACAGATATAAACACACAGAGACAGAGAAATAGACAGCCTGGATGCGTTAGTTCAAAGTTATTGCCCAAAGACAAAAGGCCCTTGGATCAATTCCTAAGTTAAACCAGAAGACTCTGTGTTACAAAAACTACTGCGCAGGAGGACTGCCTTCGCCTAGCAAAAAGCAAGCGTTCTAAAAGCTTAATTAAATGTCGTTAAATAGGCAAAGAAAGACTACTCTTTGTGATGATTGGTTTAAACTACTTTAATTCCACTTAGTTACTTCCCTTGTTTGTGTACCTGATGCTTGTTACTAGGCGGTCGCGTCATAGAGGGTGCTTGTCGCTTGTCGAAAGGCGGTGCTCATCGAGTACTTTTTGTTTCCAACAATCCGAGAGAAGCAGCGCACTGAAGCTCATTCACTCACTTTGATTTAATAATTGCCCTACATGTGGTGCGTTTTTGATCAAATCGCGCCGTGTGCGTCTAGATAAAGATACCGTGGATCCTCGAGATTCTTCAGATTTCCCAAACTTGTCAGACCACACACCAAAAAACCACACACCCATCAACAACATCTCAAACGAAAAAAACACTCACACAAAAACATCAACACGTAAGATGTTTAAAGTCGTATGAGTCAATGAAGCAATAAGCGCAGCTAGCCGCACTTCAAAATAAGTGCAGAAACAAACTCAACGTCAAACCGTTTGTCGTGAGTATAGAGAACCTGTTATATGCACTATTACATATGTACAACGGCTTGCGGTCTATTCAGTGAATCATTGTGTATCCCTACATACTGTAGTACTATGTTTCAGAACATACTGCACTGCAAACATAAAGTTCCAGTGCCCTCGAACAATTTTTTTTGACCGTTCACTTATGTTTCCTTCGTTTGTAATTTGTCGAAAATAATGAGAAAAAGGATTCAGAAAAAAATCCGCTGAAAATGTACTGGTATCAGTTAAAAAAAAGTAAAAAAAAAAAAAAGTGTTATCTGACATGGTTGTTCGGATCTGACAGTCTAACAATTACATCTGTCGTCGTATTCGTACGTGCGTCAAAACTGGCAGAAGTCACTAAGTCGCAGTCATTTTTTATAAACCCAACATCAACACCTATGCGCACAATGACGATTGGCTTTCTTGTATAAGCTTTAGTTAAATCTTCCACTGAGCCAAGCCTTCGTCTAGCGCAAAACGTGTTTCTTCTCTGATACTTTACAAAGAGGAAATGAACTTTTCATCACACACTCTTTTGATTAAGTCAGAAAATCTTATTTTTGGATAAACATTTCGGGCGCGTGAACAATTAATATATAAACATGTACTTCATGATGGCTGCGAATTTGATTCATTCAAAAAATCTCAGTTTGCACACGACGCAAGCAGGTTGTAGATTTTTGTAGTTGTTCGAGGGGAAGGTTGCACTTTTCTCATGAAAACGCATTGGACAGATATATATATATTACCCAATATTGACGGACTGTGTGATGATATCTTCTGCTATGGTCTGTTGAGACAGTGATATCAAAATCGAGACAGGAGGTCGAGATTTTGATATCACTGTCGAAACAGACCAATAGCAGAAGATATCATCACACAGTCAGTCAATGTTAGATGTATTGCTAATTCTCTGGACATTTTGTATTTACTGTAAAGAAATTACAAAAGTATTTGTCTCAGTTTTGGCTGTTCCATATCCCTCCCTCTGATTATTATTTCTTTTTGTTCACTCTTTTCTTGTACTTGTCAGTGTTTAAAAATGTCTTTTCTTTCAAAACGTCTTTAGTCACTTGCTCAACTAAATTCTGGGATCATTACATTTTCATATATATTTGTTAGTTTTTAAATTCAGGTATTTTTGTTTTTGAAGTGGGGAAGCAATAAAGAGGTCGTCGATATCAAAACTGATATGGACGGAAATGTCGTCGATATCACTTTTACAATGAGCTCAGTTTTGCCCAATTGACCAATGGAAATCCACGTAACATATGAAATAGCAATATATTTATATATGGTGTAACGTGTTTTACATTATGATTTACACGGAAAAAGTAAGATCAGACTGTGGATTTTTCACCGCCGACGACAGTCTCCTTAATGTTGTCTGCAGAAGCTGGACTTCATCAACATTATAATCATCAAGAGTATTTTATTACTGTTTCATTTATTAGTTTTCTTCGCATCGAAAGAATACTTTCACAGTATCTGCAGAGATGTTGTTGTTTATGATTGTTGGAAATAAAGACTGGAAAGCAATTAATGTCGTTGCTGATTCTTCCCTTTGCACTATCTGGAACGTCCTCTTTGCACTATCTGGAACGTCCTCTTTGCACTATCTGGAACGTCCTCTTTGCACTATCTGGAACGTCCTCTTTGCACTATCTGGAACGTCCTCTTTGCACACTAGACCGCAGCCGAAAGAGTTTCCTGCTACTGTCTTTCCAGTCTCTTTCTTTTGCCTATCTCACCGTCCGAGACTATCATAGTTTTACGGGAATGTTTGACAGCCATCAACATATTCTTTTTTCTTTGTTTTTATAGTTCTTTGTTCGAACTCTTACAACTCATTACTGAATTATTTACTGATACCGTGTCTATAAAAAGAATATCATTTGAGGCTGTGCCACAATACAATATTAATGATTAAGAAAAACAAATAACTACAATACAAACTGAAGAATACCCCCCAGGATTTTAGTTACCTGAACGTTATTTTTATGACAAAACAAGATATTCACAAGTACAGGTTCTGTACATCAACCAAATGGTCTTAATAGTGGTCAAGCAGACAAGTATTTGCATTAACTGAGGCGAATGCAATACGTGCATAACAGGCTTAACTGAATGAGCGTTGAATGTGACCATGCAGTCTCTGTCACGCGGTAAACTGGACCAGATACGTCAAACCGTCTCCGTGAAATCACAGTCGATCATTTGAGACCAACACAAATTACAAAAATAAGTAATTAACGAAAGGACAGAAAACATAACGTTAAGATGTTCAGCAAACGGGAAAAGTGCACCCTACAGTTCCCTATGACGGTTCCGACGAATACCAAGACCAAATATATTTGTATGTGGTAAATTTCCGACAGTTTCGCGTGCAGGTATTTTATGAATGATGCTACGCAAAAAAAGAAAAAAAACCTAGAACAGATTTTTTTTTGTGAAAGAGAAGAAAAAACTGAACATATTCCACCATAATAATCACAGCATGCGGAGCTGCTGGGGACCAAAGGAAAACGCGATAACATCAAGTCTTTCCTTAGAATGTACAATGTGTTGACGGAAGGCAATACGGTCTGATGGCCACCCATGCAAAGCAACCCAGTCTGTGCTTTCAAGACCGCTGGAGTGTGCATTTTCTCACAGCTTTTGACTGACATTGTAAATTTACAATGAACTATCCTTGAATTTGTGTCTATTCTGTCGGTTTTTTTTGTCTCACGCATTGTTCCTATCTGTTGTCTGTCAGGGTCTTGTGGATCTGAAAGCAGTCATCCTTTGGTATCTGTCCAAAAGTTCCACCCCCGCGCATCCTTTAGCTATTGTCCTGTACTTCTGATAAACAATTAAACAACGAGTTCGGAACACCTCTCCCAGAACATGGAATCATTTTTGCCTTTTTCCCGAAAGCTCTTTTGGTGCAAGCACGTTCTTTTTACTAAAATGATTCAGCACAATAATCCTAATTGACGGTGTGAAAAGTACGGACCACTCCTTATTCAGTACATTCAAAGTCATTATTGTAGCCAGTCTTAATTAAAAGAAGTATAATGCGGTGGGCAACGTCGTAATACTTTCAGGCAGTCATTTTTAGTGTGAATTCTTTACTTTTAGGAAATTGTCATTCGTGTTGCTAAAATGAGTGCAGTGTTCACCAAGTCTTGGATTTTGAATTAACTTCCGAAAGTTTCACGTTCCATGATGCACTGGGCAGTATCCTGGCTTTTTCGGACAAACCGTTTTGTTTTTTGAGCTTTTAAGTCGGTCTTTTTGTTTTTTTTAGAAACACGCCTAAGGTGACAATGGAATGTCATTTATTTTATACATTGCATTTACCTGTATGACCATTGGTTATCCCCAAAGAGCGAGTATATAAGTTTGAAATCGATATGGAGTTGCTAATCATCGGCTTGCTCCACCTGCTGAAGAGAACTAACGAAGAAGGAGAAGAAGATGGCAACAGGTAAGCAAGGAATGTGTAGTTTTAATTTGCGTCACGGTGATAAGTAGAGGTTACACGCCGAGTCTCAGTGATTATTAAAAATAGTGGTCGAAGTTAGCGGATCATGAAAAATGCGAGCTTTTTCATGACCGCGAACTGAGACCATTATTTTTTATAATCACTGAGACGAGGTGTATAACCTCTTTATTCCTCCTTTCTTCAGTTATTCAAAGAAAAGAGGAGTTTTTTTGCGAAAGTTTGATCGAATCCTATTCACTCAACCAGTCAACCTGCGCAGGCGATCGATTAATGCGCGGTTGTATAGTTCCGTGCAAATCATTCCATTCTGTTAACACTTCTTGTCAGTTTTCCTATTTTGGACTAAAATCAAGTACACAGATATGCTGTTATTCTGCTGTGGCGGCAAAGGCAGATATTGTGTGTTCTGTATATGTTTTGGCATCGCTTAGGATAATGTTCTTTCGTCAAATGGGACTAGCAGACGAACTTTTGCACCCGTGTTCCAACGTTAAAAACTGTATGAAGTTCAGTTTTCTGGGGAAAATAGTGTATGAAACCGCTTTATGTTGTTTAAATTGATGAGATGTGTGCATTTGGTTGCGTGTGATCTGTTTATTAAATGAAATATTGTTGAAAACTGACCGTCGGATTGCAGTCTGTTGTCGAAGAAACTGAGTGAAAAGAAGGGGAGCTACTCTTGTCGCTAGACAAAGTATGAGTTACTTGCCTTGTGGGAAATTGCTTGTGATGAACGTACGAGCACGGCAAATCTAGATTCAGAAAACAACCGAACTCATGGATTTTATATGAAGATTCATGTGTTCAGGCCTGTAGTTGTTAATTTAAATGCGGTATGTTTGTATTGTTTGCTCCAGAGATGTATACTTCGTACGTTAGAGCGTTCGGAACTTTTCAGTCGCAAAAAGTAGTACCGAAACAGAACAACTTCTCAACCCATTGCACTATCGAGGATTCAGGCTGTTGCTGGGTCGTTATTTGTTTGGTTGCTGGGTCATTATCGAAAAATAACTACCCCTACAAGTTTACAGAGGTAAAGAAGCAGAGGGGGGAATAATAAAGTTTTCTCGAGTGTACAAACTAGGAAGCCGTCCACTTCGAATTTATCTGAGTGTAGAAACAAACTTTTTTTTATATGACCGGAAAAAACGACGTCTTTTTTTTTTCTTTTTTTTTAGCACAATGAATTGATTATCGTTGTTGAAGTTTTTCATTATGAAAAAAAGAAGTCTATAAAACACATACACAAAACCTATCTTTAAAGACATACAATATCGATTGAAAAAAAAAAAGAAGAAAAAGACAAACAAATACTTTACTTGTTCATCCTCTCTTTCGAAGTGAAATCTCTGACGTCAAAAACCGAATAAAGTTCGAAAAGAAGTCTTAACGTGAAAAATGGCGTCGCGTAAAACATTCTGTCACTTCTGCACGTCTCCGGAAGAAGTGACAAAACAGTATTAGAACACATTAATGTTCGGTGACTTCAACATATCAGCAGTCAAAAATGGGTAATCTTGAACTTTAGGGTGTTAAATTCATAGCTCAGAATCCAGTGGCATTCGTTAGTTATTTTTGATACAAGTCCCTGTTATCCAGCAAAATGAACATTTGTCGTGAAATAAATTGACGGATTGAGCTCCAAACGTAAGCATAATTAATTAAGTTGGTTGTTTGATCGACGAAAATGACGCGAGAATGGCCACGTTGTCAACCAAGGGACATCACTAAGGCAACCTCCCGTTGCCTCCCCTGTCGCCGCTCAGGATAATTCCTTCTTTGACGCATGTACACGAAATGCATTCCGCGCATTCATACAGTTCATTCGAGGACGCCAAAGGGATATTACATGACTTGTAATGCGGGGATATAGCTCAGTTGGTAGCGCGCTGGATTTGTATTCAGTTGGCCGCTGTCAGCGCGAGTTCGATCCCAGGTTCGGCGGAAATTTATTTCACAGAGTCAACTTTGTGTGCAGACTCTCTTCGGTGTCCTAACCACCCCCCGTGTATACTACATTGGGTGTGCACGTTAAAGATCCCACGATTGACAAAAGGGTCTTTCCTGGCAAAATTGATTAGGCACAGTTAATAATTGTCTACCATACCCGTGTGACTTGGAATAAGGCCGTGAAAGGTAAATATGCGCCGACATGGCTGCAATCTACTGGCCGTATAAAATTTCATCTCACACGGCATCACTGCAGAGCGCCTAGAACTGTACCCACGGAATATGCGCGATATAAGCTTCATTGATTGATTGATTGATTAATGCTTACAAGTGCAGGTTCTGCACATTTGTAGGCTTAAATGCCTCTGAATTCTGAGCTATGAATTTAACACACTAAAGTTCAAGATTACCCGACAATGTATCGTAAGGTCACCGCCAGGATGTGCGTGTATCGGTATCGGACATCATTAACGATATGAAATCAATCCTTTTCGTGCAATCTTCGAAATATAGACAGTTAAGGCCAATAACAAAATATTCCTTACTTTGGATTTAAATCTCAGAAATAAGATCACCATCCACTTTGTTTGTTTGTTTGTTTGCTTAACGCCCAGCCGACCACGAAGGGCCATATCAGGGCGGTACCATCCACTGCACAATTCAAATGCATATTAAAGGCACAGTATGCCTACGGTAAACCATCACAGATACTGTCAGGCTTTTACAAACAGTACATTTGAACGCTCACTGAACGGGACATCCTGGCTGCTTTCCGTCGAGAGTGAGAAATTGTCAAATAATTTATTTTGGTGAACCGTCTGATCTACAATCAGGCGCCTCGTTTTGGTGCTAGAGCTAACTTTTAAAATCTAAATAATAAATTGACAGCTTATAACACAAACATTCTTAAATCATGAAAGATTTCTTTTTTCATCAAGACAAGATCAGTACAATTCGAAGTTTTGAAAGTTTGAAAAAAGATAGCCCAGAAGCAGGGTCACGAAAGTTCGTGTCTCAAAGCAGACGATTTTTCTGAATAGCGCTCGCTTTCTTTGAAGCCAGCTGCCGCCGACAAGTTCGTGTCACTTGCAGCCGTTTGTTGCGTTTTAGAATCAGAGGTAAACAATAACGTGCTATTGCAGATACAGCCAGTCGCATTGAAATCACAAACTTACGACTAAATTGTGAAAAAAAGGAAAGTGGATCACACGGGTTCACGATGGCTCACGGGTTAGATAAACCACGAAATCTGGTGTGTGGTTTACGCGAGCTAAATAGCAATTCAAACGAACTGTTTCATTTAATGCTATTAAATGCTATTGCGAGTGTGTTCCGTAAGGTTAGAACTGCTTTTTTGTAAACCATTTGAGACATACTGGGGCTTTAAAAGCATCACAGCAATAATCCTACAAAGTATCAGTAACAGGTACCATTCGAAGTTAAGTAACTAAAACACTCACTTTCAAAACTCAAGGCAGTTCGTCTCGAACGGTGTAGCTTTTCTCACAACTTCATGGTAATCTATTTTTCGTTTGTGGATTGAATTTCACATGACTCACGTGCGAATTCAAAAGGACGCACACAACCATTCACACAAATGATGCCAAAGGAAGGAAACGTTGGCACTGTATACATGTAGCGAAAGATGAGCACAATTATCTACACTTGCATAAGTATTCTATCCAAACCGTCTTTCTTGAATCGACAGACTTGCACACTTTGCAGACGCCATTACGTCACAGGTTTTGTTTGTCATGCAAATGAGAAAGGTTATCAAATGAAAAACAAAATCTGAAGATGTTAACACTAGTTACATTTATAAATCGAACGTGTGCATTACTTCGTATTTAAAAACAATACAAAACAAAAACGGAGAAAAAACACACACAGCTGAACACGGGGTTGAGCGAGTACAAAAGTAAAACGGGGTAAGGGAAGTAACCTCATTTTTACCAAAGTTGTCACAGTAGAGTTATTGCTCACTCCGCAGTTGTCTTGCTGCCCTCGACATATTCTTGACACCGGGCTGTTTGTTTGTTTGTTTGCTTAACGCCCAGCCGACCACGAAGGGCCATATCAGGGCGGTGCTGCTTTGACATATAACGTGCGCCACACACAAGACAGAAGTCGCAGCACAGGCTTCATGTCTCACCCAGTCACATTATTCTGACACCGGACCAACCAGTCCTAGCACTAACCCCATAATACCAGACGCCAGGCGGAGCAGCCACTAGATTGCCAATTTTAAAGTCTTAGGTATGACCCGGCCGGGGTTCGAACCCGCGACCTCCCGATCACGGGGCGGACGCCTTACCACTAGACACGGGGCTGTGATCACGACACTATGTGGTGTATTCCATTAATAAATAACAATTTTATTTTTATTTATTTCTCTTCTCCTCTTCTTCCTTCCCCGCATACCCTCAAATGACCTTAGGTTCAAAGGGCATTAACATCAAGACTGACACCTCCACATTCCTCATCTCATTTTCAAACATAAACAGGTGAGGCAGAGTTTTTTGAGGATGAAATTCGTGTGTTTGTTCCAATGCTTCTTAATATCTCGGTTGGCAAAATAACACTCACTTAACTTTTGTAGTCTACATTTAGTTCGCTTACTTTCCCTTGTTTTTTTCACCAAGTATTTCAAACCTACTCTGTTTTCAGTTTTGGGTCTGACCACTACTCTGGTGGTACTGACGGCGGTAGCGATGACTTTGCTGTCCAGCCAATGCCAAGCTAAGCATCTTCATCATCATCATCGTCGTCATCATCGTCAACGGCGGCACTCTGCTTTACCAGGAACTCCTGCCTGGCATGCACCTTGTATGGGACCAGCCTCCGAGTCTCAAGCGTCCAGCCCGTCGTTCACGTGAGGGTTATTGTAATCTAGGCAGTAATTCAATCACATGGGTCATTCATCATTATGAATGAATTATCAACAAGAAAAACAGGTTATAGGAACGTTTTATTGGGACCAACAAACCCGTCACGTTCACTGTTCTTCAACCCAGCGATCTTTTAAGTGGACATACAGATTTGTGTGTTTGTTTGTTTGCTTAACGCCCAGCCGACCACAAAGAGCCATATCAGGGCGGTGCTGCTTTGACATATAACGTGCGCCACACACAAGACAGAAGTCGCAGCACAGACTTCATGTCTCACCCAGTCACATTATTCTGACACCGGACCAACCAGTCCTAGCACTAACCCCATAATGCCAGACGCCAGGCGGAGCAGCCACTAGATTACCAATTTTAAAGTCTCAGGTATGACCCGGCCGGGGTTCGAACCCACGACCTCCCGATCACGGGGCGGACGCCTTACCACTAGGCCAACCGTGCCGGTCGGACATACAGTTGCACACATATACAGGGTGACCCAAAAAAAAGAGTACCCAAACAAAACGTCATAAATTGAACAAAAATAAAGCAATCTTCATCAAATTTATTTACACACACAAGTAGCCTCTGCATGATTTGCACAGAAAATTTTAGCGTTCTAGCTTGTCTTTCAGGAAAGTTATGCTCATTCTACAGAACATGCTCCAAATGGCCTCCGCGCCGATTCAGGCAAACTTGAACTCGCCGCGCAAAGT
>NC_090256.1:12017149-12037149 GCF_037325665.1 Littorina saxatilis | reverse complement strand
TCTTTTTTTGAACACACAGTTTGCACATATGACACAATAAGTTCATACAATGTACAGTATGTGGTTGCGAAAAAGAGGTAATCGTGTTAAATACAGTCGTTTTGGAAAACACGAACACAGAATACAGAATCTTTAATTGCCCAAGGTTGCATGGGAATTTGTAATGACACAGAAACACAGAATACATAAAGGCAAACACAAAACATTTTTCACTTCATTCGTTACAGTCTATAAGACTTTACAAAGACCTGGAAGTGCATAGCACATACTTTTCTCCCATAATATTCTCTTGTGCAAACACACAAGAACAGTATCACATGACTGGGAATCTGGGCGTATTAAGCATACATGTTCAATATGAACCAGTTCTACAGATGCCTGTATTCCCACGTAGAGGACCATGCAGACTACTACTGATTCGTCCAGGCTTTAACATGGACGAAAAGTACGCTACTGCTGGACACATACACACAATTAAAGCCTTTCTGATTTCTACGCAGATCGGGAACTTTTAGCCGAATTTGCGAACAGTTTGCAAATTGGCATAAGTGTCTCTAACATTACTGATTCAACCAAGCATCATACTCTTCACAGAAAGCAGAAAGCAGTCTAGAATGGTGCGTGTGTGAAATAATGCTCTTATCCAGTGTAAGAACACACATAGCACCAGACGTAATGGACCACACGGGAATCTCATGTCCTGTCAAAGCAAAGATTTTGCCACCAACAATTCTATTGGTGGCTTGTCTAAACAAAGATTTTGTTACCAACCATTCCATTGGTGGCTTTTCCAAACAAAGATTGTGCTGCCAACAATTCCATCGGTGGCTTGACTCAACAAAAATTGTGCTACCAACAATTCCATTGTTGGTTTGTCCAAACAAAGATTGTGCTACCAACAATTCTATTGGTGGCTTGTCTAAACAAAGATGTTGCTACAAACAATTCCATTGGTGGCTTGTTCAAACAACGATTGTGCTACCAACAATTCCATTGGTGGCTTGTTCAAACAAAGATTGTGCTACCAACAATTCCAGTGGTGGCATGTCTAAACAACAATAGTGCTACCAACAATTCCAATGGTGCATTGTCCATACAGAGATAGTGCTACCAATCATTCCATTGGTGACTTGTATAAACAAAGATTTTGCTACCAGCAATTCCATTGATGGCTTGTCTAAACAAAGAATTTGGTACTAACAATTTCATTGGTGGCTCGTTAAAACAAAGATTTTGCTACCAGCAATTCTATTGGTGGCTTGTCTAAACACAGATGTTGCTACCAACAATTCCATTGGTGGCTTGGCTAAACAAAGATTTTGCTACCAACAATTCCATTGGTGGCTTGTTCAAACAAAAATAGTGCTACCAACAATTCCATTGGTGCATTGTCCATACGGAGATAGTGCTACCAATCATTCCAATGGTGACTTGTATAAACTAAGATTTTGCTACCAGCAATTCCATTGATGGCTTGTCTAAACAAAGATTTTGCTACCAGCAATTCTATTGGTGGCTTGTCTAAACACAGATTTGGCTACCAACAATTCCATTGGTGGCTTGGCTAAACAAAGATTTTGCTACCAACAATTTCATTGGTGGCTTGTCTAAACAAAGATTTTGCTACCAACAATTCCATTGGTGTCTTGTCCAAACAAAGATTTTACTACCAACAATTCCGTTGCAGGTGGCTTGTCCAAATACAGATTTTGCTACCAACAATTCCATTGGTGGCTTGTCTAAACAACGATTTTGCTACCAACAATTCCATTGGTAGTTGGTCTGAACAAAGATGCTGCTACCAACAATTCCATTGGTAGTTTGTCTGAACAAAGAATTTGCTACCAACAATTCCATTGGTGGCTTGTCCAAACAAAGATTTTGCTACCAACAATTCCATTGGTGGCTTGTCCAAACAAAGATTTTACTACCAACAATTCCATTGGTGGCTTGTCCAAACAAATAATGTGCTACCAACAATTCCATTGGTGGCTTGTCTAAACAAAGATTTTGCTACCAACAATTCCATTGGTGGCTTGTCTAAACAAAGATTTTCCTACCAAAAATTCCATTGGTAGTTTGTCTAAACACAGAAGTTGCTACCAACAATTCCATTGGTGGCTTGTCCAAACAAATATTGTTCTACCAAGAATTCCATTGGTAGTTTGTCTGAACAAAGATGTTCCTGCCAGCAATTCCATTGATGGCTTGTCTAAAGAAAGATTTTGCTACCAATTCCATTGGTGGCTTGTCTAAACACAGATTTTGCTACCAACAATTCCATTGGTGGCTTGTCTAAACAAAGATTTTGCTACCAACAATTCCATCGGTGGCTTGTCTAAACAAAGATTTTGCTACCAAAAATTCCATTGGTAGTTTGTCTAAACAAAGATGTTGCTACCAACAATTCCATTGGTGGCTTGTCTAAACAAAGATTTTGCTACCAAAAATTCCATTGGTAGTTTGTCTAAACAAAGATGTTGCTACCAACAATTCCATTGGTGGCTTGTCCAAACAAAGATGTTGCTACCAACAATTCCATTGGTGGCTTGTCTAAACAAAGATGTTGCTACCAACAATTCCATTCGTGGCTTGTCCAAACAAAGATGTTGCTACCAACAATTCCATTGGTGGCTTGTCCAAACACAGATTTTGCTACCAACAATTCCATTGGTGGCTTGTCTAAACAAAGATTTTGCTACCAAGAATTCCATTGGTGGCTTGTCCAAACAAATATTTTGCTACCAAGAATTCCATTGGTAGTTTGTCTAAACAAAGATGTTGCTACCAGCAATTCCATTGATGGTTTGTCTAAACAAAGATTTTGCTACCAATTCCATTGGTGGCTTGTCCAAACAAGGATTTTACTGCCAACTATTCCGTTGGTAGCTTGTCCAAACAGAGAAAGTGCTACCAACAATTACATTGGTGGCTTGTCCAAACAGAGAAAGTGCTACCAACAATTCCATGGTTGGCTTGTCTAAACCAAGATTTTGCTTCCAAGAATTCCATTAGTGGCTTGTCTTAACAAAGACATTGCTACCAACAATTATACTGGTGGCTTGTCAAAACAAAGACTTTGCTACCTGCAATTCCATTGGTGGCTTGTCAAAACAAAGATGTTACTACCAACAATTCCGTTGGGGGCTTGTCCAAACACAGAATTTGCTGCCAAGAATTTCATTGGTAGTTTGTCCAAACAAAGATGTTGCTACCAACAATTAAATGGGTAGCTTGTCTAAACAGATATTGTGTTATTAACAATTCCATTGGTGGCTTGTCCAAACAAAGATTGTTCTACCATAAATTCCACTGGTAGCGCATCTAAACAAAGATTGTGCTACCAACAATTCCATTGGTGGCTTGTCTTCACAAAGATTTTGCTCGATAATATGTTACTAACAATTCCATTGGTGGCTTGTCCAAACAAAGACTTTGCTACCAACAATTCCATTGGTGGCTTGTCTAAACAAAGATTTTGCTACCAACAATTCCATTGGTGGATGGTCTAAACAAAGACTTTGCTACCAACAATTCCATTGGTGATTTGTCTAAACAAAGAATTTGCTACCAACAATTCCATTGGTGGCTTGTCCAAACAAAGACTTTGCTACCAACAATTCCATTGGTGGCTTGTCTAAACAAAGATTTTGCTACCAACAATTCCATTGGTGGCTTGTCTAAACAAAGATTTTGCTACCAACAATTCCATTGGTGGCTGGTCTAAACAAAGATTTTGCTACCAACAATTCCATTGGTGGTTTGTCTAAACAAAGATTTTGCTACCAACAATTCCATTGGTGGCTGGTCTAAACAAAGATGTTGCTACCAACAATTCCATTGGTGGCTGGTCTAAACAAAGATGTTGCTACCAACAATTCAATTGGAGGCTTGTCCCAACAGAGATAGTGCTATCAACAATGCCATTGGTTCCTTGTCCAAAAAGAGAAAGTGCTGCCTTTTGTTGTATAACCTAGTTATGTGCTTGAAGAAGAAAGCCATCACATGGTGTCCGGTCTTGCAGAATGACGCTTTTTGTTTCTTGTGGTCTTTCCATCGGTATTTGATTTTGTAGAACAGCTTTACCTGGGTGATTAAAAAAAACATACAACCCACATCAGTCATCTGAGTCTGAAAAGCGGAAAGTGGCACATTAAATGATAGTAATCAAAAACAATCACACACACACACTCTCTCTCTCTCTCTCTCTCTCTCTCTCTCGCTCTCTCGCTCTCTCGCTCACCCTCTCTCTCTATCTCGCTCACTCTCTCTCTCTCTTTCTCTCGCTCACTCTCTCTCTCTCTCTCTCTCAGTTTGTTTCTCTGATAAATAATCACATTTTGAAATGCTGCCGTAAAAAATCATAACCATTCAATGTTCTGAACTTCAAAATTGTTTTACGTGCTTTTCTGTCATGCACAACAAATATACGTCTGAAAACAACCAAGAAGAATAGCAATAAGCTAAGCTGTTTGTTTTAGATCCCTTACTGGCCTTTAAAAAATGATGAAACAACATATCCTAGCTTTCATATTATCAAATTACACAATGCAACCTTGCCGCATGCAACGTATTCAACATGATTAGATCGGGTACATATTCTCTTGGTACCATTATAACTAACGCGCTATACTTATCGATCGATTGTTTAGCCTGTTTTTGTTAATCTGTCCCACTGCGTACACGACCAACTATCTGTTGAAAACTTTCATCATGAATTTCGACGGCTCTTACCTTTTGGGCATTTGATCAAATCGTCGGCGTATTGCATCAATGCGTCGTGAGACTGTCTCAGCTGTGCCATGGTTTTAAACAATTCCGTGTGCCGAAACTTTCTTTTTCAATAGTTGCTTTTCTTCAGTGTGTGGCTTCTTCTTGTGTTTTCCGAGGTCTTGCGACACAGAAGGCCCCAAGAAGTGCAATGCCTGCAAAAAGATCAAAGGTATTGAATCAAGGTTGTACAGTAAAGAAAGATCCCCAAGACAAGCTATGATAAATCAATTAGCTTGAAACAAGCGAAACCCACAAGAACACCCGAATATGGCATCTGGCTCTTACTTGATACACTGTGACTAAAGATGTGTGGTACAATTTCTTCTAATTTTAAGGTATGCATATGTATGTCAACAACTTGGACTAAACTTAACAGCATTTTCTTCTTCTTCAAAAAGCGTTCTCAATGAGAGCGACGTATCCTGACAGTTACATTACAAATCAAGTTCGAAGATGATGATATATTTTACTTACCACTTATGAGTTCAATCATTTTTAATGTCGAAAGCTAAATATATATCTTATGTTGCAACATAGTCGACACCCAATGTAGCTGTGGCAGTGAAGTCTGCAGCTGAAGTTTGAATTACATGGATTGATCTGAACCGATTTTATAGACACCTTTACATCAATATGCGTTGCTAAAAAAAGAAAACTGAATTTAATTGAATCTATCAAAAAGTGATGGTTGAAACCAACAGGAAATTAATTTAACCTCAAAAACCACGGAAGCAAGTTAGCCCTATCAGCGTAAACTGAACGAATTTTAAGGGACATCGCTTTTCCCTTTGTTGGTTTTCACAAAAGGGAAATTGCCTCTAGTAGAAATGAATATACGAGGAAACCATTCTCTAATTGTTTGCAGGGCCACAATGTCCGTTTTACCAACATGGTTTCCGTGTAATATATCATGACGTACAGATGGAGATCGAACAACGGTGTGGTTAAGCACGATTGCAGTACAGGTGTTTTTTTTACCAGAAGTTAACAATCTTTGGGAAATGTAGATGGAACTTTCTGTTCTGCTCCCCAATATTTGCATCGAAAATGTAACGCCCCTGACCTAGCTAAAATATAACCTTTTTGGTTGTTGTTGTGTGTTGCAATTACTGCAAACTGACCCGAAACCATGCAATGTTATTGCCTGTTGCAAGACCTCGTGCTTTTCAAAATGGATTTTCTAGTGTAAATGAATATACGAGGAAACCAATCTCTAATTGCAATTACTGCAAACCCGAAGCCATGCAATGGTATTACCTGTTGCAAGACCTCGTGCTTTTCAAAATGGATTTTCCCGCAAACACGATAACATTTATCTGTTGCCTCCCCCCCCCCCCCCCCCCCATCCTTGAACAAAGAATAGAAGCAAACAAGTCGCGTAAGGTGAAAAAACAACATTTAGTCAAGCTGTCGAACGCACTGCATTTTTTTTTACCAAGATCGCATACTCGTAGTTTCGTCAGTCTACCGCTCGTGGCAAAGGCAGTGAAATCGACAAGCCAGAATAGTGCGGTAATGGTCGCGCTGAGCAGGATAACACGCTTTTCTGTATCTCTATTCTTTTTTAGCGTACTGAGTTTGTTTTTTATCCAAACATATCATATCTATATGTTTTTGGAATCAGGGACTGACAAGGAATAAGATGAAATTGTTTCTAAATCGATTTCGGAAAATTAATTTTAATCATAATTTTCATATTTTTCATTTTCAGAGCTTGTTTGTAATCCAAATATAACATATGTATATATTTTTGGAATCAGAAAATGACGAAAAATAAGATGAAATTGTTTTTGGATCGTTTAAAGAAAAAATTTAATGACAAGTTTCCGATTTCTAATGAGCAAATTCATTAATTATTTTTTATACAACTCCTGCAATGCAACCGAGGGGTGGATTAAATCTAGTTGATTATTTTTAGACAAGTGAGAAATTAGAACGAACTACTTTGATTACACCAAAAATCACACGTGGATTATTCGAAGTAAGAATAAAGAGGGCTAAAAAATAATCAACACTAGCATTTATTTTTAGAACATTTGAAACCCAGACGATTGGACCCTGTTGCGGAAGAATACGTACAACGTTGACTCAAAACTGTAACAACAATGGCTGACGTGTATGAAGTACACGCATACCTCGCCAGGTTTGTTTCTGTGACTAGTCGACAGACGATGCCATTTGCTTTGTGTGTGTTTTTGTTGTTGCTTACTGTACGAGTAAAATCCAGTTCTTTAACAGGCAACAAACCTTGCAAATTTCCAGAAGCTGCAATCTGAAGCGACCTATCTCTGATTCTAGCAGACGATCTCTCCAATGTTTAACACAAAATCAGCAAACTCTCCTGTCACATAGAACGTCCATTATATAGTGCAATGTTGAAATGAAGTTACCGGTCTGAAACATTTAGTCGTTTCTTTTGCAAGGGCGGATCAATTCACTTTGGAGGGGGGGGGGGGGGGTTACAAAATGACTGCGAGGATACAAGTTGACGGCGCCGAAGGCGCCTAAGCCTCTAGGGGGGTCCGGGGGCATGCCCCCCCTGAATTTTTTTTTTATCCAAAGAAGCAAAATAGAGCTATCTGGTGCATCCTGAGCCAATAAATTACCTCTTTTTTGGGGGGGTGGGGGGGGGGGGTTACGTAACCCGTGTAACCCACCCCCCCCCCAGATCCGCCCTTGCTTCTGAGACAATCATCTACAGATTTACCGCAGTCTTCACCACGCGAATTCCCAACAGAAGTCAGACTTTCGAACATATAAAATCTACGTAGGCAAGCACGATACGTCATGGCGTCATATGATTCCTAGCATATTGACGAAATGCTAAACATCCGGTTATCCCGAGTTTTCTCCGTAATACATGTCCGTGGGTTTTTCAATGTTCGATTATTTCCGTGGCTTCATGCGGAAAGGGAACCGTCGTCTGCTATCAACGACATGGACCATTCTGGTCCTTGTTGCTGACAAAAACATGATTTTAACACAGAATGTAATGTCAGAATAGCTATATAAACGCTATTGTGTTTTAATCGTAGCAATGGGGTCCGATATTTACACCAGACAAGTATAATGCCGACGAGTCGGAGACTAAGAATAAAGTAAAAGAATAGGGACTATTTGAATGACGCGCATTTGACACTCTGAGTGATTAGGCTGAAATGAAATTGCGTACAAAATGTCGTCTGCATGACTGCATGTTCGACCCGTGTTGTTCGTAGTATAAATAGCTTAAACAATGACGACAACTCGTTGATTACTGGAAAATAAACCACGAGTGGGTATTTGCAGCCGCACACTCGTGAATAACCAAGCGGCTGCAAATACCCACTCGTGGTTTATTTTCCAGTAATCAACTCGTGGTCATTGTTTAAGCTCTCTTTAAACCACCAAGCTGAATTGCAATACCAAAGTCCGGCCTTCGTCGAAGATTGCTTTGCCAAAATGTCAATCATTGAAAAATGAGGGTGTGACAGTGCCGCCTCAACTTTTACAAAAAGCCGGATATGGCGTCATCAAAGGTATTTATCGAAAAAAACCAAAAAAACATCCGGGGATATCATTCCCAGGAACTCTCATGTCAAATTTCATAAAAATCGGTGTAGTAGTTTAGTCTGACTCGCTCTACACACACACACACACACACAGACACACACACACACACACACACACACACACACACACACACACACACACACACACACACACACACACACACACACACACACACACACACACACATACACCACGACCCTCGTCTCGATTCCCCCTCTATGTTAAAACATTTAGTCAAAACTTGACTAAAATTTATGTAAAAATAGATGATTCAAATCAGACGTTCCAAACTCAAAACTCAAAGGAGGATAGATTCACGAATGAACCATTTAATAAAATACATAACATAATTATATCTCAAAGAATTCCGGTTGATTGGGAAACGTTAACATTCGTGTAACATGTTCATTTCTATTCTTTTTATGTATAATTTGGGAACTTCAATGCATGAACATTTGTGTTTGTAGCTAACAGTCTTTGCTGCATTCTTCTTCTTCTTCTGTGTTTGTGGGCTGAAACTCCCACGTTCACTCGTGGAATTTTACGTGTATGACCGCTTTTTTACCCCACCATTTAGGCAGCCATACGCCGTTTTCGGAGGAAGCATGCTGGGTATTTTCGTGTTTCTATAACCCACCGAACTCTGACATGGATTACAGGATCTTTTTCGTGCGCACTTGGTCTTGTGCTTGCGTGTACACACGGGGGTGTTCGGACACCGAGGAGAGTCTGCACACAAAGTTGACTGTGAGAAATGCGTGGGGACGAACTCACGCTGACAGCGGCCAACTGGATACAAATCCAGCGCGCTACCGACTGAGCTACATCCCCGCCCTTTGCTGCATTCAATATTGAAGCTCTTTATGTTCACAATATCTGAAATTTTTTTTATTAAAAAGATGTAGTAACTGGTGTAATAGAGTTTTTCCACCTCCTGCAACGGTGTAAGAGTTTGCTGATTGCAATGCCGAAAGGATCTAGGTGTGTACTTAGAAGTATTCATCGTCCACACTTATCTTGGAGAATTCTCAATGCGTTTACGCAGTATTTACGTAAAGCACACTGTTTGTTGTTGTTGTTGTTGTTGTTGTTGTTGTTGTTGTTTTTGTTGTTGTTGTTTTTGTTGTTGTTGTTTTACCTACATTTCCCGTGTTGCATATAATCCAAAAAAAGAAAGGATGTTTCTGACGTCGAATTGCAATTCAATACCAACGATTTTTAACATAAACGTTTCTCCCTTTCCGCACCAAACTCTATTTGAGCAGACAAGACCTGGAAGCCACGACGTCATTCGTCTCGCAGACTAACCTGATGGTGTGACGGCGAACGCAAGAAGAAGATGAAGAAGAACATAAACGTTACTGAGTAAAACGTGAACATGTTAGCTAGCTTGTTATGTGTTTTCAAAAGCGGTCAAATTCACCATTCATCGCTGGCTCAGCAGTTTATTCAACATAGACGTTGAAGTCAATTATGTCCTCATTACACAAAAAACAGTCATTGAGAAACTGCAAGCCATTTATTTTCAGTTGAGAGAAGTTAAGTTTAACTCCCTCGCGGCATAGCCAATGCGGGGGCTTTCCTATATTTGTTTCCTGCCTTTTCCCCACAACTGGGCTCGTAAGATGTATAGGGACATTTCTCTCCCCAAGCTTCCCAATATCAACCAATTGTTTGGACGAATCGCAACATTCAGGCAGACAATAAACGGGAATTTACTTCAACTTTCTGTTTGAGTGAGTATTTAAGAAAATGCAAACCTCACGATGATTTATTAGTGTTCAAGATGTGATATCTGTTGCACCCTTGACGGAGTTTCGATAACTACCAATAACTAAAGTCTCGTCGTTTGCCAGCAGGAGCAATGGTATCAAGATCCTAGTTTTTTTAGATTACAGAATCCATCTCTGGACAGTCATGGTAACGGTGGCTCAATCAATGTCAAAACTATATGCCATCGTTATAATGGAAACAACATCCAACAGTTGGAATCCATGATAACGGTTGCAAAATCCATCTGACAACAATCTGAACTAACACCGTTACAACGTTCGCAGAATGTACACGACAACCATCTATAACTAACACAACGGTAGCAAAATCTATGAGACAACCAACTGCCACCATGACAACGGTGGCAAAATCTATGAGACAACCATCTGCCACCATGACAACAGTAGCAAAGTCTATGAGACAACCAACTGCCACCATGACAACGGTAGCAAAATCTATGAGACAACCAACTGCCACCATGCCAACGGTAGCAACATCTATGAGACAACCAACTGCCACCATGACAACTGTAGCAAAATCTATGAGACAACCAACTGCCACCATGACAACGGTAGCAACATCTATGAGAAAACCATCTGCCACCATGACAACGGTAGCAACATCTATGTGACAACCGTCTACCACCGTGACAACGGTAGCAACATCTATGAGACAACCATCTGCCACCATGACAACGGTAGCAACATCTATGCGACAACCATCTGCAACCATGACAACGGTAGCAAAATCCATTTGACAACCATCTACCACAACGACAACGGTAGCAACATCTAATAGACAACAATCTGCCACCATCACAACGGCAGCAACATCTATGAGACAACCAACTGCCAACATGACAACGGTAGCAATATCCATGAGACAACCAGCTGCCACCATGACAACGGTAGCAACATCTATGAGACAACCAACTGCCAACATGACAACGGTAGCAATATCCATGAGACAACCAGCTGCCACTATGACAACGGTAGCAACATCTATGAGACAACCAACTGCCACCATGACAACGGTAGCAAAATCCATTTGACATCCATCTACCACAACGACAACTGTAGCAACATCTATTAGACAACAATCTGCCACCACCACAACGGTAGCAACATCTATGAGACAACCATCTGCCAACATGACAACGGTAGCAATATCTATGAGACAACCAGCTGCCACCATGACAACGGTAGCAAGATCTATGAGACAACCAACTGCCACCATGACAACGGTAGCAAAATCCATTTGACAACCAACTACCACAACGACAACGGTAGCAACATCTTTGAGACAACCATCTGCCACCATGACAACGGTAGTAACATCTATGCGATAACCGTCTGCCACCATGACAACGGTAGCAACATCTATGAGACAACCAACTGCCACCATGACAACGGTAGCAATATCCATGAGACAACCAGCTGCCACTATGACAACGGTAGCAACATCTATGAGACAACCAACTGCCACCATGACAACGGTAGCAAAATCCATTTGACATCCATCTACCACAACGACAACTGTAGCAACATCTATTAGACAACAATCTGCCACCACCACAACGGTAGCAACATCTATGAGACAACCATCTGCCAACATGACAACGGTAGCAATATCTATGAGACAACCAGCTGCCACCATGACAACGGTAGCAAGATCTATGAGACAACCAACTGCCACCATGACAACGGTAGCAAAATCCATTTGACAACCAACTACCACAACGACAACGGTAGCAACATCTTTGAGACAACCATCTGCCACCATGACAACGGTAGTAACATCTATGCGATAACCGTCTGCCACCATGACAACGGTAGCAACATCGATGAGACAACCATCTGCCACCATGACAACGGTGGCAACATCAATGCGACAACCATCTGTCACCATGACAACGGTAGCAACATTCATTTGACAACCATCTAACCACAACGACAAGGGTAGCAACATCTATTAGACAACAATCTGCAACCATCACAACGGTAGCAACATCAATGAGACAACCATCTGCCACCATGACAACGGCAGCAAAATCTATGAGACAACCATCTGCCACCATGACAACGGTAGCAACATCTATGAGACAACCAACTGCCACCATGACAACGATAGCAAAATCTATGAGACAACCATCTGCCACCATGACAACGGTAGCAACATCTATGAGACAACCATCTGCCACCATGGCAACGGTAGCAACATCTATGAGACAATCATCTGCCACCATGACAACGGTAGCAACATATTTGAGACAACCATCTGCCACCATGACAACGGTAGCAACATCTACGAAACAACCATCTGCCACCATGACAACGGTAGCAACATATATGAAACAACCATCTGCCACCATTACAACGGTAGTAACATCTATGAAACAACCATCTGCCACCAATAAAACGGTAACAAAATCTATGAAACAACCATCTGCCACCAAGAAAACGGTAACAAAATCTATGAAACAACCATCTGCCACCAAGAAAACGGTAACAAAATCTATGAAACAACCACCTGCCACCATGACAACGGTAGCAACATCAATGTGACACTAATCTACCACCATGCACGTCAGCGGTAGCAAAATGCATGTTGCAATCATCTGCCACCATGACAACGGTAGCAACATCAATGTGACACAAATCTACCACAACGTCAGCGGTAGCAAAATCCATGTTGCAATCATCTGCCACCATGACAACGTTACCAAAATGTATGTTTCTCCCACTGCAATGTGCTCGACAACGAGACTGCAGACTTTTTTTAGACACGAAGACACATCAAAAAAGCAGGAGAATAGGTCTACCTACTATCATGAAGTCAAGATCACCGCCAAGGCCAAGCAACAAAACAAATAGAGACGATAACACCAACACTACAACAGTGCATATCCCTACTACCTGCTGACCCGATGCGAGCAGGTCTCGATATTATGGCTCAGGACAGGACACAGTTACCTCAAACATCACATGTACTCAAAACTCCGCATCGGTCACGCGGAGTAGTGCCCCTGCCAAGCAGCAAAACAAGTAGAGACAATAACACCAACACTACAACAGTGCATATCCCTACTACCTGCTGACCCGATGCGAGCAGGTCTCGATATTATGGCTCAGAACAGGACACAATCACCTCAAACATCATATGTACTCAAAACTCCGCATCGGCCACGCGGAACAGTGTCCATGCGGGACAAGCAGCACATCTACTGCAGTCTTGCCCGCTCAACGAGGCGCTCGGAAAGAGGAGCTGGCCAGACCCCGCCCCTTTTGCCCAAACGCTCTGCATTAGTCGGGGGACCTGCGGCGCACTGCCACCTTCATCGAGGAGACGGGCGTTCCCATCTGACGAACCATGACCACGGTAGCAAAATCCATGTTACAACTATGTTCCACTAAGATAACGGTTGCAAAATCCTTGTAACAACCATCTGCCTCTATGATAACGGTTGCAAAATCCATGTTTCAACCATCTTCCACAAAGATAACGGTTGCAAAATCCTTGTAACAACCATCTGCCTCTATGATAACGGTTGCAAAATTCATGTTTCAACCATCTGCTACTATGATAATGGTTGCAAAATTCGGGTTACAACTATCTGCCACTATGATAATGGTTGCAAAATTCGGGTTACAACTATTTGCAACTATGATAATGGTTGCAACATCAATGTTACAACTATCTGCCACTATGATAATGGTTGCAAAATTCGGGTTACAACTATCTGCCACTATGATAACGGTTCCAAAATCCATGTTACAATCATCGACCAATATGATAACAGTTTGCAAAATCCATGTTACAACTATCTGCTACTATGATTACGGTTGCAAAATCCATGTTTCAACCAACTAACAATATGATAACAGTTTGCAAAATCCATGTTACAACTATCTGCTACTATGATAACGGTTGCAAAATCCATGTTTCAACCAACTACCAATATCATAAGAGTTTGCAAAATCCATGTTACAACTATCTGCTACTATGATAACGGTTGCAAAATCCATGTTACAACCAACTACCAATATGATAACAGTTTGCAAAATCCATGTTACAACTATCTGCTACTATGATAACGGTTCCAAAATCCATGTTACAACCAACTACCAATATGATAGCAGTTTGCAAAATCCATGTTACAACTATCTGCTACTATGATAACGGTTGCAAAATCCATGTTTCAACCATCTGCCACTATGATAATGGTTGCAAAATCCATGTTTCAACCATCTGCCACTATAATACTAGTTGCAAAATCCATGTTTCAACCATCTACCACTATGACTAACGGTTGCAAAATCCATGGTTCAACCATCTACCACTATGACAACGGTAGCAACATCCATGTTACAACCAACTACCAATATGATAACAGTTTGCAAAATCCGAGTTACAACTATCTGCCACTATGATAATGGTTGCAAAATCCATGTGACAACTATCTGCCACTATGACCACGGTAGCAACTTCCATGTTACAACCATCTTAATCTTATGTGTTATGTCTTATGCCTGCCACCGTGGTAAAAACATATGTTAGACAATAATCCTCCATCATGTCAAGGGTTGCAAAATCCTTGTGACAAACTTCTGCCACAATGATGACAATAGTAACTTCAATGACACGATCCACAAGCATGATTAAGGAAGCAAAATATATATGACGACAATCTGACACTATTACTTCTTCTTCTTCTTCTTCTGCGTTCGTGGGCTGAAACTCCCACGTACACTCGTGTTTTTTGAACGAGTGGAATTTTACGTGTATGACCGTGTTTTACTTCGCCATTTAGGCAGCCATACGCCGTTTTTGGAGGAAGCATTCTGGGTATTTTCGTGTTTCTATAACCCACCGAACTCTGACATGGACTACAGGATCTTTTTCGTGCGCACTTGGTCTTGTGCTTGCGTGTACACACGGGGGTGTTCGGACACCGAGGAGAGTCTGCACACAAAGTTGACTCTGAGAAATAAATCTCTCGCCGAACGTGGGGACGAACTCACGCTGACAGCGGCCAACTGGATACAAATCCAGCGCGCTACCGACTGAGCTACAACCCCGCCCGACACTATTACAATAATGACAACGATACCAAATCCATGTGATACCTCAATCTACCTCCACGAAAACGGTAGCAAAATCCTTCTGACAACAATCTGCCTCTACGAAAACGGTAGCAACATCTTTTTGACAATCTGCCATTATGATAACGGTAACACAAATCATGTTGAAAAACACTACAAAGAGCAACGTCTCTCTATACAGAATTATGAATGTAGAAAACTAAGCATAAGTATACATCTTTTACATTTTGTTTAAATCTAAAACATTTCTAAAAGTCTTTGTGTAATTTCAAATAGTTTTTTTCGCCGATACTCGTCCTTACTGAACAAAACGAAAGAAAACATGTTAGCATGTTGTTAGTGTGTGTACTCAGAAGAGAAGCCCTATTTCTTGGAATTGTTTGTGTATTGATAACTTGTAAATTATTTCGTCATGCTAATCTTATATCATATTATTGTTGTGCCATCGCATTTCTCTGTGTTCTTATTCTTGTCAATAAAATCATTAGGTATAGTTATATTGAATATTTAGTAATAACATGTCACTGAAAAAGATGTATGTCTGTGTGTTTCGTATGTGTGTGCGTGCAAGCGTACGAGCGTGCATGCTTACGCTCGAGCTTACGTGTGGGTGTGTTTGTGTGCATTTGTGTGTGTGTGTGTGTGTGTGTGTGTGTGTGTGTATGTGTGTGTGTGTGTGTGTGTGTGAGTGTGTGTATGTGTGTATGTGTGTGAGTGAGTGTGTGTGTGTGTGTGTGTGTGTGTGTGTGTGTGTGTGTGTGTGTGTGTGTGTGTGTGTGAGAGAGAGTGTGTATGTGGCTGCCTAAATGGCGGGGTAAAAACGGTCATACAAGTAAAATTCCACTCGTGCAAAAACACGAGTGTACGAGGGAGTTTCAGCCCACGAACGCAGAAGAAGAAGAAGAAGAGGTCCTAATTTAACACGCGTAAACCACACACCCGTTCTCGTGATTTATTCAATCCCCGAGCCATCGGGGCCCCGTGTGACCCATTTTTTCCGACAGTGTACAGTTGTTTTAAGTACATAACCTCGCCGGGAACAGCTACCTTTGCATCGCTTCCTTCTTTCCTTCGCACGTGAAATTGACATTGGTGCTTGCACGAGACGTATACAGTCTGAACACCGTTACGTACCTCAGATACGCAATAGCGATTGCAGTCTGTCACGATTTAGTGACATGGATCAAGAAAGTGTCACTCGGTGGGGTGCCTTCTCTTGGTCAATTGCGATAGAAAGCGCCTGTGCTTTCTGTCAACCGTTGTGGGTTTTGCTGACAGCGCATAAGGAACACGGGTATTTTGTGTTGCACGGATTTCACGGGGGTGATTTCTGCTGTCGAGGCAGAATTGTCGATAACTGAACTGGGGTATGTGACAGGGGTAGTCACGTGATTTCGTCAAGGTTGTCTGTCTGAGACATGTTAACTGGACACTCGAAAACTCAGCGCTGGGGAGAACGGTCGCTGTCTTATATTTCCTGCGAGTTTGATGGACTTCATCGCTTTGATTTCTGCATTGATATTCAACGCGCCGCTCTGCATGTACAGGAGGGCTTCAGGAAAACTTCAGTTTGAGACCACTTTCTCTCCGTTCACATGCGGTCTGACGTAACGGGTCGTCAATTTCTCTTCGCTGTGCGGGAAGGAAATGTCACCGCATAAAGGATTCGGCAAGAGGGTGAATGGGATATCGCTGTTGACGAACAGGTGCCATTCAAAGGAGGAAGCGGTTTTCGCTTCAATGAGAGTGCTACCTACATAGGCTTTTGAGGTAATAAATCATTATTTAACGCTGTTGACGAGTCTGTGTTTGTGGAATGAAATACTCTCTGTTGTTCTTTCCAGGTTAGCGCATAATTTGCTCTTTGTGACGCTAAAATACTAATCTGTATATGGCTTTTGCAGATATGGAGAGAAGGAAGGAAATGGCTGATTTTTTGTTGTAAAAGTTCGTTTGTGCAGGCCCACGTGCTCGATGAGATATGGTTTTTTTTTCCCTTTTTTTTTTCTTTTTTTTTCTTTCTTTTTATATTTAGTCAAGTTTTGACTAAATATTTTAACATCGAGGGGGAATCGAAACGAGGGTCGTGGTGTATGTGCGTGCGTGCGTGTGTGCGTGCGTGTGTGTGTGTGTGTGTGTGTGTGTAGAGCGATTCAGACTAAACTACTGGACCGATCTTTATGAAATTTGACATGAGAGTTCCTGGGTATGAAATCCCCGAACGTTTTTTTCATTTTTTTGATAAATGTCTTTGATGACGTCATATCCGGCTTTTCGTGAAAGTTGAGGCGGCACTGTCACGCCCTCATTTTTCAACCAAATTGGTTCAAATTTTGGTCAAGTAATCTTCGACGAAGCCCGGGGTTCGGTATTGCATTTCAGCTTGGTGGCTTAAAAATTAATTAATGACTTTGGTCATTAAAAATCTGAAAATTGTAAAAAAAAATAAAAAATTATAAAACGATCCAAATTTACGTTTATCTTATTCTCCATCATTTGCTGATTCCAAAAACATATAAATATGTTATATTCGGATTAAAAACAAGCTCTGAAAATTAAATATATAAAAATTATTATCAAAATTAAATTGTCCAAATCAATTTAAAAACACTTTCATCTTATTCCTTGTCGGTTCCTGATTCCAAAAACATATAGATATGATATGTTTGGATTAAAAACACGCTCAGAAAGTTAAAACAAAGAAAGGTACAGAAAAGCGTGCTATCCTTCTTAGCGCAACTACTACCCCGCTCTTCTTGTCAATTTCACTGCCTTTGCCATGAGCGGTGGCCTGACGATGCTACGAGTAAAATGGCATTGCGTTCAGTTTCATTCTGTGAGTTCGACAGCTACTTGACTAAATATTGTATTTTCGCCTTACGCGACTTGTTCTTCTTGTCCCGACGCTTGTTCCTTCTCCCAGTATGCTACCACGCTGCCTCGTCCCAGCACCCACTGCAACATCCACCCCTGAACTTCGTTCTGCCGCCAGACTTTTGTCGAATCAGTGAGCCCCCAGTGTTGGTCAGACACCTGGGCACCCTCACTAATTCTACAGACACTCCAGGGAAGGATGTCAGGCCGCTGCGGTAGGCTACCCTCGGAAGATGACACTGCACTGCTGCTGAGTCACTTCGACGGTGTTCAGTATTGGTCCTGTTCCTGGCAAGGGACACAGGCACCGCTACCTACTAAGCCCTCTACTTACGACACTGACTGTTAAGTCGCGGAGCCAGACTGAGTGAGCGTCTCCTCAGAGAGCAGACCGCCACTGCGTCCTTCCGTCGACCACCCCCGGAGCACCCCAGGCCGGCAGCGGAATATTCAGGGATGGCTGGAACAGGAACACTGGAACCAAGGTCACCATGAGAGCCCTGAGCAGGAAGGGTCACAAGAATCGAGACAAGTTTCTTTTTTTTATTTATTTATTTTTTTTTGCACTTTCTGCGTCAATCGCATTCGTGAAGTGAATGACACTCGGCTGTGTGATCCCGGCCTTCCCATTGGAACTTTAGCACTTCCACTCTGGGTAGGAGCCGACCGAAGCTCGAAAAACCCACCCACCCCTTATGGGATTCGAACCACGATCTCCCGGCCCGCAGTCCGACGCGCTAACCACTCGATGAGATATGTTAAGATGACATGTTTAAAGGTGGAGTTTGTTGGGTAGCTTGACATGTTTAGTGCACCGAGGCTTTTTGTTGCAGTCTTCTTCTTCTTTTGCCTTCTTCTACAACGGAACGTGTCTACTATCTTCCGTTGCTGGCTGTTACCTGCGGGACGCTGTTATCTGCGGGACACTGTTATCAGCGGGACGCTACAACAAGATCGTCCGCGGAGTGATGTAACCAGCTAACCGGCTAACCAGCTAACCAGCGACTGGGTGTGGCGCCTGATGTCTCCACTGTTCCCTGCTTCGTCACCACGCTAACCAGCACTTCATTCGACGGAGCAGTTGTGGAGACTATGAACTAATTACAGGCCGTCCACTCAGTGGCAGAAGAAAAGCTAAGTGCACCATGTCTTTGCACCCTGTTTACCACCGTTGTCATCTTTTATATTTATGATTACATTCGAGCGGTGACAACGTGGGGTGTGTGACACCTGCATAAATTGGCACTTTTCAGCAGATCAGATATATATTTTCCTAGCTATACACGGGATCAGCGTGTTACTATAATTTTCTATATTCTAACTGGCATTTTGTCAGTGACCACTGTTTTCACGTTTTGAACGTAAAAGAACATATTTTGGAGTGAAGTCTCGAGGGAGGTGGCGAGTTATTACATAAACAGGCGTCTGAAACTTATACTTTTGTTGTTTCTATTTAATTGTATGACTGCGAGAGTGGATCGTGGTGTGGTTAGTTAGTTAGAAGCGTTTCATAATCACCTTATGTGATATAGTGGAACGTGACACAGTCTGAAATTGGTAGATTACGGTACACACGATAAAGGAAATTCAGTGCGTCCGAGGACCCGCTCTTTTAAAGTCTAGTGCGTCCCGGGACCGTGTTTTCGGCTTATAGTACGTATATGACGCAGGGGCGTGCGCTATGGGGAGCCCTGCCGGCTTTTTCACACGAGTGGAAGAAAGGGTGAGTTTCAAAAGTCGTTTGGAATCGTTTTATTTATTTCTGTTGAGGGTTTTTTTCCTTTGAAAGACATCTCATTTTTCGAGCATTTTTTCCCTAAACATAACAATTACACTGCACATCTTGTAAGCGTTTGTCTTCTTTGTATTGCTTGGTTGTCTCCGACGTGAAGCAATGCCAACACTAATACTTTCATTTCAACGTGT
>NC_090256.1:12007149-12009649 GCF_037325665.1 Littorina saxatilis | reverse complement strand
CACTGCCCAGCTCATGACCTCTGTCAACGGTGTCATTTATTTTCACCTTTCTAATAATGACACACGGTTTTGAAGAAAATTATACTTGTTTAGTCGAGTATTCTGGCCTTTCACTATTTAAACAAAATTCACGATAGAAGCATTTCTGCCTGATTTACGTCAGCCAATCGGTAATGCAAGCGCTGTTATAATTCCATTGCCTTCATATAATTATTCTCTCTCTCTCTCTCTCTCTCTCTCTCTCTCTCTCTCTCTCTCTCTCTCTCTCTCTCTCTCTCTCTCTCTCTCTCTCTCTCTCTCTCTCTCTCTCTCTGATTGTCCTTTGTGTCTCTATGTGTGTGTCTCTATGTGTGTGTGTGTGTGTGTGTGTGTGTGTGTGTGTGTGTGTGTGTGTGTGTGTGCGTGCGTCGTGTGTGTGAGATTTCCGTACCACTGTTGCTATAATTATCGTTGTTGTTGTTCTTGTTTTCATTTGTTTAAATATCATGCATTTACAATATTGTCCGCCACATTACTCGTTTGTTTCTAAGAGCACATTTATAAGTTTATCTTGTTGTGCTCCCTTAATTACAACTTTCAATTACGACTTTGTATTTATGCAACTGAATAAAACTGTTTAAACCATATAATTATTCATACATTCATACGAGTACTCAGTGATATTTTTTTAATTGTATTTTTGTATGTGCTATGAATGTTAGTGTGCTAATGTGTTCGTGTGTGTAAGTGTGTGTTAGTGTGTGTGTTAGTGTGTTAGTGTGTGTGTGTTAGTGTGTGTGTGTACGTGTGCGTGTCTTTTAGTTTTTTGTGTGTGCATGTCGGTGTGTCTGTTCCTGTGAGCGTGTGTGTAAATGCTTGGGTATGCGTTATTCAACAATGATAACAAAACAACTATTTTGAGGAACCAAGTAGGTGTCGCATTCACATTGAGAAATTACTCAATGTTGGACCGTAGTGAAGTTGATCATTACTTGAAAATAATTTTGTAGGCAGCTTGTACGTGTGAATATTTCTAGTGTTAATGTGAATTATCGTAAGCGTCATTGTACAATACTGTAAGGTTGAGAGCACAACCGTTTTCTTTCAGTACAGTCCTTGTTTTAATGACACGCAACTGGGGTTCAGGCCAAAGCAGTAAGTTAAATTTATGTGGAGATGACTGTCAACGATTTTTTGTTTACCGAAAAGGGTATAAAGTTTGAAATACTCAATCAATCAATAAATCCCCTCCGAATAAAAACCCACTCTGAATTGCACACACACACACACACACACACACACACACACACACACACACACACACACACACACACACACACACACACACACACACACACACACACACACACAAACACACACACACACACACACACACACACACACACATACATATTGGATCTTTTAAAAACATCTCATCTGAGCAAAGTATATAATTTTATGTACACCAAAGGCAGGGAAACATAGATTATGTAAAACATGTGGAGTAATAGCAGATGAAATACATTTTCTAGATAACTGCATAGAAAACAACCAATTACGAAAATCTTTCATGAGTGAAATTAATCGACCTATATATTCATATGATGTACCAAGTCAACTTTTGCAAGTAGACAAAGTACAAACTAAATTAGGAGAATTTGTATATAATTGCTTAAAAAAAAAAGAAACAATGTAATCATTTGGTTATTTATCTTCCCGTGTCTTATAAACACTACGTTTCATGACAATAAAGTTTATTCGTATTCGTATTCGTATTTACACACACACACACACACACACACACACACACACACACACACACACACACACACACACACACACACACACACACACACACAGACTCACACGGACTCACACATACACACACACACACACACACACACACACACACACACACACACACACACACACACACACGCGCGCACGCACTCACAAACACTCACTCACACTCACTCGCACGCACGCACAAAAACACAACAACAACAACAACAACAACAACAACAACAACAACAACAACAACATCAATCACGACATCAACGAACAATCTAGAAAAAAAATTTAGGAAAGAAGGAATAAAGATAAAAAGCAAGACAAAATAAAAGAAAGGGAGAAAAAGGGAATGACAAAAAGGAAGACGAAAAGACAGAAATATAGAAAGAAATACAGAAACTAGAGAAAGACAGACAGAAAGAAAGAATAAAAGACAGGAAGAGACCGAACGAAAAAAAAGAAAGAAAGAAAGAAAGAAAGAAAGAAAGAAAGAAAGAAAGAAAGAAAAAAAACAAAGAAACAAAGAACAAGAGTAAAATATAATACCAAAGTATATCCATCAATCATAAGAGATGACCTGGCGACAGAATAAACAAGGAACGAACCAGTCGCTATGTTAAGCCACCCACGACGGAATCAAGGAAGCAATCGATGAAGCACATGTTCCGCTTCTGGATGATTGACCTTTGCTGGTTTTTAAAATAGATCAAGGGCGGAGATGTAGCTCAAC
>NC_090256.1:11997149-12002149 GCF_037325665.1 Littorina saxatilis | reverse complement strand
GGCAGAGAGGTATTTAAAGCAGCGAGGCAAAACAGGTGAGAACACTGCAGTGAAAGTGATCCCATGCAGACGAAACGCCGCTTACTCCCTGCATGACGTGTGTGGTGGTGTGTTGCAAGTGTTACCCTGAACATCCCTGCTATTACCCTGCACATGTCTGTTATTACCCTGCAAATCCCTGATGCATCCCTGCAACCCCTCGTATTATCCTGCAAACCCCTGATGTTATTAACCTGTGTATCCTTGCTATTTACCTGCAAATCCCTGGTATTTCCCTGCATACTCCTGCAAAAGCCTGGTATTACCCTGCACATCCTAAGTATTACGCTGCAAACCCTTGCTTTTACCCTGCAAATCCCGCTTGAACCACCGGTGTTATCCTTCCCTGCTTAAATCCTTACCTGGTTGTGGTTATACCCAAGCATGCTTTTATCTGTGTTTCAGTTTGCAGTGTGTTCTACAGTGTGTGTGATGTATAACTTTGAATGCATTATAGCCTTTGTGGTTTAATAACATACTTACCCGCATAATAATCTATACAAAATACTATGACAATGGTCGTGTTCGCTTTCAATAATAGAAATCTCGTTGAGTTTACATTTTGCGTGTTTTTAATTAACATTTGTAATGCATGTATGTTTACCTTTGTCAATCACACGCACGTGTTTTTACATTTAGTCAAGTTTTGACTAAATGTTTTAACATAGACAGGGAATCGAGATGAGGGTCGTGGGGTACGTGTGTATGTAGGTATGTGTGTGTGTGTGTGTGTAGAGCGCTTAAGAGAAAACTACTGGACCGATCTTCATGACATTTCACATGAGAGTTCCTGGGTATTATATTCATTTTTGCGATAAATGTCTTTGATGACATCTTATCCGGATTTTTTAAAAGTTGAGGCGGCATTGTCACGCCTATATTTTTTAAGCAAATTGATTGACATTTTGGTTAAGCAATCTACGACGAAGGCCAAACTTTGGTATTGCAGTTTAGCTTGGAGGTTTAACAATCAATGAGTTTGATCATTAAAAACTGAAAATTGTAATACAAATATTTTTGTTATAAAACGATCCAAAAGTAATACAATCTTATTTGTCATCATTTTTTTGTATTCCAAAAACATATAAATATGTAATATTCGGATTAAAAACAAGCTACAAAAATCAAAATTATAAAAACTATGATTAAAATTAAATGTCCGAAATCGATTTAAAAACAATTCCATCTTATTCCTTGTCGGTTCCTGATTCGAAAAACATATAGATATGTCATGTTTGGATTAAAAACTAGCTCAAGTTAAAAAGAATAGAGATACAGAAAAGTGTGCTATCCTGCTTAGCGCACCCACTACCGCGCTGTACTGGCTTGTCAATTTCACTGCCTTTTCAACGAGCGGGGGACTGACGATGCTTTACGGTCTTGGTGAAAAACTGCAGTGCGTTCAGTTTCATGCTGTGAGTTCGACAGCTTGACTAAATGTGGTACTTCCGCCTTACGCGACTTTGTTTTAAAACAATTTTTTAACATGTTTGGTTTGGTGAGTGTAGAGAAAAAAAAACGTTGACGCTAACATTAATGTCAATGTGCATTTTTTTTATCAGCATTAAAGCTGTAATAATGTTGATATAACAAAATGTTAAAACTAATTCTTCACAGTTAAAACTGTAACGATTTAGATATTGCAAAACATGTATGTATTCCATTACACCGTCAGAATAAAAGGTTTTCTGTGGATACGTGTAAATGAAGTGCGCACTATGAGGATCCCAATGCCACAGCGAAAGTCTCAGAACGGGAATACACACATGCAGGTCCGCAAATGGCTAGCGCGATTCTGTCGCTGCAAATTATCCCCAGGGATAGAATCCCCAATTTACTTGAGGAATATCCCCAAGGACAATACAATATTCAAACTATAACAAATACCAAATTTTAAAAATTCCAAAAGAAACAGACTGCTTTGTATTATTCTTAACTAGCGTACATGTGATTTATGTTTCAAAGAAAGCGTTGCCGATGACAGTTTGTTTGATTTATATATTGATGTACACCATGCATGTGTACGCCTATCTAGCACTTCGGTAAATCTTATAGATTGAAGGTGGTTGTGCATGTGTATGTGCTTAATATGCACATTAACTGATATACAGTAAGTCTTATAGACTGACATATTGCTAGTCGTTTTTATGCTTCCATTGCTTCTGTGAGTAAGTGTTAGTTTGATTGTGCCTCAATGTTTTGTGCATGGCTTATTTGTGGGGCTGTGGAATATTCCTATGTATCAGTGTGTTGAATATATATTAATATCTACGCAACTGCGCACGTGCAACTTACATGTGATTTTTTCAGTGACAACGCATTACATACCCTAGGTTGGTGTATTTTGTTGTTTTGCTCCAGATGCATTTGCATGATTAGACAGTGACATTGAAAATTCACCATTCAAATTTATCACATTTGAAAAACGATACACAATTGGCCAAAACGCAAACTGCTAGCCAGAGGGCCATGTGTACTAAATATCGGACACACAAAAAACACAAGTCACTTTGATTTGTCTGAAAACTGAAATATGTTTACTTAATTACTCTTGAAATTAGATATTTAAGTACAAAAATAATAACAATTGAACAAATCGAAAAGGGACGATGAACAACACGTTTTCAAGTTTCTGGGTACTTTACATCTTAAATAAGTATTCCCTGTCATTTTGAAATAGGCTTGTTTTTTCAGCTTTGTGTAACTATGATGATGATACTTGCAGCCGTTTTCCATAATGTATGTAGTAAAGTATTGCATGAGTTTTATTGAAATCATTTACCTTCTGGATTTATGGTCGGACAAATGCTTACATTTTTGAAAAATTTATTAAAGAGAATACAAAGTCAAAAACTTTTCTTTAATGTGTTGTATGTGTTACATCTCTCTCTCTCTCTCACTCTCTCTCTCTCTCTCTCTCTGTCTCTCTCTCTCTCTCTCTCTCTCTCTCTCTCTCTCTCTCTCTCCCTCCCTCCCTCTCTCTCGTTCTATGTGTGTGTCTCTCTCTCTAACACACACACACACACATACACACACACACACACACACACGCACACACAACACACACACACACACACACTCACACACACACATACACACACACACACACACACACATACACACACACACAAAACACACACACACACACACACACACACACACACACAGTGCCAGAACAGGTGACATAGCATATTATCAAATGTGTTTGCACAGTCAATAACCGTTTAAATGCGAACGTGCCAACTTTCTTGCCATTGGTACCACTGTGTTTCAAAAGAGCCTTGTTTTCTCTTCAAATATCATGTTTCATTCAGGGAAATATCAAACAGTAATTGAAGAATTATGACACTACTTTTGATTAACTGGGTGATCATCTTGGGTATTCAAAAGCCGAAAAAATCCCTTTTCTGTCGGTATTTCATCATTTACATTTGTGATTGTCTTTTATAATAATAATAATAATTGGACATTTTTAAGTGCCTAACCTATGGCTCTAGGCCCTTTACAAAAGAACATATATATACAGAATAGAACAATTAAAAGTACAACCTACATAAAACAAATTAATCATACAGACACAAATCACCACATGTACTGTTCACACAATAATCATATATGCAATACACACTATATATATATATATATACAAACATACACAGCTAACACTCTCAACAATCATAACAACTTTATGGGAGAGGAGTATGTGCAGAAATGGAACGAAGAAGACATTAGGCCAGGTTGGTGTAATATTCTGTGAAAAAGAAAGTTTTCAACTGTTGTTTAAAAGAGCTGAGAGAGGTGCAGTGTCTGACAGAGAAGGGAAGAGAGTTCCAGAGTGGTGGTGAAGCACAACAGAAGCTTCTTGCTCCGTGCTGCTTCCTGTTGAAGCGCTCAACTTTCAGTAGCCTGGTGTCAGCGGATGATCTGAGTGCGTGATGGGGTGTATAAGTGCAGGAGTTCAGAAAGGTACCGAGGGGCACTTCCTGAGAAGACCTTGAAACACTGACACGCGACTTTAATTTGTACTTGATACGCTGTTCCACCGGCAGCCAGTGGAGTGTGTATAGCAGGGGAGTGACATGCTGTGTTTTCTTTGACCTAAAGATGATGCGGGCTGCAGCATTTTGAACAGTTTGGAGAGGTTGGATAACTAACGAAGAACATCCAGTCAACAAGGCATTACAATAGTCTAAACGAGACAATAATTATGCAGACCTAGACAGACGGCACTGCTGTGCAAAGTTCCAAAAACGAACTGGCAAACTGGAAAAAGTAAACAAAATACAAAACTACTTCATGAAAGGTCATACATTCATCACAAACAGGTGAAACCTAGCGATATGTTTTCTCTTCTTACAAAATCATGGAGTGCGTGTATCTGTGTTTCGATACACAGACGTTCGGAGAAACACGAACGTCAAAGCAATTGACCCCTGACACACACATTTTGACCCGTGCACAAGACGCTGTATTGATAAACGGAGCGCAAATAAGAAATTATAATAAAAGCAAAGAACATAGCAACAAGAAATGCAAACATCTAACAAAGATGAGCAAGCAGAATGACAGGTCTAATGAAAAACAAAGAGACAATGAGTTGGAAACAAGATCGCGATTTTTTCCTTCGCTGCACGACGCAAATCCTCTGTGACCTTTGACCCAACGTGCCTTGCTGCACGATGCAAATCTTCTGTGACCTTTGACCCAACGTAGCTTCCACATTCCATCACTAAGCTTAATATTTACAACTGAAAAACGAGGGGACGGAATACTGAGAGGAACCTACATAACTGTGCATCCTCAAACCTGACATCTTATCTCAACATTGTGTGAACTCAAAACACAGAGAAAGTTGCTTTTACAAGCGGCCAGCTGTGATTGCAACAACGTGCTGGGGCCCCAAAACATGTATGATCGAAATGGAACTCGTGTTTCAAAGCATGGCTCCCTGTGTTGATTTT
>NC_090256.1:11989649-11994649 GCF_037325665.1 Littorina saxatilis | reverse complement strand
GTGAACATGACATAGGTATATATTGTTTAAATCAGGAGAAATTGAGGAATACGATGCAATCGTTTTCAAATCGGTTAGTAAAAATTCGATTTTAATGAGCAAACTTATTAACTATTTTTTACTCTGCCGAGCTGAAATGCAATCCCATAGCCCGGACTTCGTCGCAGATTGCTTGACCAAAATTTGAACCAATTTGAATAAAAAACGAGGGCGTGACAGTGCTGCCTCAACTTTCACAAAAAGACGGATATGACGTCATCAAAGAATTTATGAAATATGAAATTTCATGAAAATCGGTATAGTACTTTTCTCTGATCGTTCTACTCACACACACACACACACACACTCACACACACGCACACACATACACACACACACACACACACACACACACACACATATATATATATATATATATATACAACACCACCCTCGTCTCAATTCCCCGCGTCTATGTTAAAAGATTTCGTCAAAACTTGACTAAATGTAAAAAAAGAATGAAAATAGAAGGAGGAAAGAAAAGAATAAACGAAAAAGTAAGGGAGGCACAGAGAAAGCAAGAGAGAGAAAACGAAAGACAGAAAAAAAGAAGAAAAAAGAAATAGAAAAAAAAGAAGAAAAAGAAACAAACAAACAAACAACAAAGAAGACAAGTCGCGTAAGGCGAAAATACAATATTTAGTCAAGTAGCTGTCGAACTCACAGAATGAAACTGAACGCAATGCCATTTTTCAGCAAGACCGTATACTCGTAGCATCGTCAGTCCACCGCTCACGGCAAAGGCAGTGAAATTGACAAGAAGAGCGGGGTAGTAGTTGCGCTAAGAAGGATAGCACGCTTTTCTGTACCTCTCTTTGTTTTAACTTTCTGAGCGTGTTTTTAATCCAAACATATCATATCTGTATGTTTTTGGAATCAGGAACCGACAAGGAATAAGACGAAAGTGTTTTTAAATTGATTTGGACAATTTAATTTTGATAATAATTTTTATATATATTTAATTTTCAGAGCTTGTTTTTGATCCGAATATAACATATTTATATGTTTTTGGAATCAGCAAATGATGGAGAATAAGATAAACGTACATTTGGATCGTTTTATAAATTTTTATTTTTTTTTACAATTTTCAGATTTTTAATGACCAAAGTCATGAATTAATTTTTAAGCCACCAAGCTGAAATGCAATACCGAAGTCCGGGCTTCGTCGAAGATTACTTGACCACAATTTCAACCAATTTGGTTGAAAAATGAGAGCGTGACAGTGCCGCCTCAACTTTCACGAAAAGCCGGATATGACGTCATCAACGACATGTATCAAAAAAATGAAAAAAACTTTCGGGGATATCAATCCCAGGAACTCTCATGTAAAATTTCATAAAGATCGGTCCAGTAGTTTGGTCTGAATCGCTCTACACACACACAGACAGACAGACAGACACACACACACACACACACACACACACACACACACACACACACACACACACACACACACACACACACACACACACACACACATACACCACGACCCTCGTCTCGATTCCCCCCTCTACGTTAAAATATTTAGTCAAAACTTGACTAAATATAAAAAGACACACACAAATGCAACAACGAAACAATAAAACATTAAAACACACGACATGGTAAGAGATACCACAATGACATTTAACACAGATAAGCTGGCACTCTCGAGGATAGCACCTTTTGCAACTTCAACAGCCTACTCGTGCGCGTCTGGAGAGATCGATTTCCGTTCGAAGATAATTTTAGGATCAAGGTTCGTTTGGACGTCTTCCGGGTACTCCGTTGATTAGCGTGTAACGCAGCAATCGAAGCGAAACTTGTGTTTGTCTGTTTTTTTTGGCATCGATGCACTGTCATTACAGCAACTACACCAATGAAACAAAAAGGAAAGTTCGACGATTGGAAGAATGAAATTTTGACCTGGGAAAAGAGAACCACCACAAAGACACTACCGACTGATTGACTGATCCTTTAAAATGTATGTCACACGGTCTGGGGGTTGCACAGTTTAAAGACGTAGCTTTTGAATGACTAAGAAATCCATATGTTGAAATAAAACTGCCCAAGAATCTCTTAAGATTATTATATTTTACTTCCTTTGTTATCTGTAATGGTACTGCTTTTTTTTGGAATCTGAAAGTTCAAATTGCGTTTTCTTTATGCAATTCCATTCTTAGGACAACCGATGATGTATAGAAAGTGTGCAGGTTATTTTCTACGTACGTGCACGTGGCAACCAGATAGGTATAAAGAGAGGTGGTAATTGTAGTAAATGATCATTATCTTTCTTTGACCAAAGAACACGCATTTTTATGTCTAAATGGCGCCAACTCTTCACTGAGTACCTGAATCACTGTTCTCGGACCGATTGCTGATACTACTAATCAATGTTATAAATTGTGTCTTTACGCACAAAAATATACCAGTTCATTCGATGAAAATGAATTTGTTTACGAAAGGTAAGCTCTGGCAATCGTTATTCTCCCTTTCCTTTTCTTGTATGTTTGTTTTTAAATTATTCGGTTTTAGCAACATTTAGCACGTCTTGCAAAGTGTACGGTTTGCGTAATCTTGTAAAAAAAGTGTATACGCTTCGTGTAATATCGATTTTCTTTTCGTGTTTAAATGAAAGACATGATTTTGTCACACATAGATTAATTAAGCTGTCTGCAGTCAGAAAACATTTAGATTCAAGAAAATGACAGGAAATGAGCTTTGTGTGTGTGTGTGTGTGTGTGTGTGTGTGTGTGTGTGTGTGTGTGTGTGTGTGTGTGTCTCTCTCTCTCTCTCTCACCCTCTCTCTCTCTCTCTCTCTCTCTTTCTCTCTCTCTCTCTCTTGTGGTTATTAGCATATGTTTCTTAACCATACAAAAACAAAATTTATGCTAATAACCACAAGACAGAAACGACAAAATCTATTATCGAGCATTCCACCTCTTTATATTAAAAATCAAGTATTGGAAGAAGTGTCTCACCATAAAGTCCTTGGCGTAAAGATTGATAATAATTTATCATGGCATGATCACATTGATTACATCTGTAAGATTGCTTCCCAAAAAATATATCAGTTATCAAAAATAAAACATTTCTTGAATTTCCACTCGCAAAAGATTTTTTTTTACAATCACATCTTGTCAAATATTGATTATGCATCCACTCTATGGGATTGTGCAAGTGCTAATGTTTTGAAACCTTTAGCCAGTCTTCACAGAAGAGCAGTTAAGCTTATAATGCTAAAAAAAATCACACTCCTTCAGAATCTGATTATAAAAATTTGCAAATATTACCATTTCAAAAAAGATTAATGTATAATAAAGGTGTTATGATGCATAAAGTGATGTCAGGATATGCACCGGATACATTACGTGATAATTTTATTTTGAACTATAACAGACTAAAAATCATAACACCGACTCCACGTATTGACCTTTTCAAATCAAGCCTTCTTTATTCAGGTGCGGTCCTATGGAACTCACTGCCTATTTTTTTTAAGCATAAAACAAACACAGACTGCTTCAAAAAAAATTATATGTCGCACATAATGCAACTAAACATGTGCTGAATGGTTCATCAATTCATTTAAAATGTATGTGCATATTAAACAAAATTATAATAGTATGCAGATCTAAATTAAGTTATGTTAAAAATTGACACTTGGAAATTGTACTTAAAATGCAGCATGACAATTTATTTTTTAAATTTGTATCTGTATATACAGTTATAATGTATTAAGTTTGATGTGATAGTTCTTTGATTATATTGTTTTCTGTTCTTGTTGACCCTATATTAGGGCGAGGGCTGGATGTAAAAAAAGCAATATTCTTGCTTATCTATTACCCTCAATAATAAAGATTTTGTCTTGTCTTGTCTTGTCTTGTCTTGTCTCTCTCTCTCTCTCTCTCTCTCTCTCTCTCTCTCTCTCTCTCTCTCTCTCTCTCTCTCTCTCTCTCTCTCTCTCTCTGTTTCTCTCTGTTTGTTCATTCTCTAACCTTCATTTCTGCGATGTGTTTCACTACACCGAACAATTTATCCCAAAGAACAACATTGTTTTATTCTTCAGTGGCGCTGCTTACGGTGGTAGTTGCGCTGTGTGTCGACGCTGTGGTAGAGGCCAAAAAACTCAGAAGTAACAGGAGGAACCACAGAGGGAGAAGAAGAAAACCGGTAAAGGTACCAGACTGGCTGAAGCACGTTACAGAATTGGACCAATTTGGTGCCCTGCGTAGGCATAACAACAGAATTTTGAACGCTACTGAAAATGTAAGTTGAAAACATTATTTCTCATTTCAAGTTTAAAATTTCACTTTCCATGACTAATCCATATTGAAGTATGAGTACTAAACAGATGGTATTACGCCAACTATAACATACTCGAATACAGTCACTCAGGAAAAACAACAAGATACCAACACGTGTAAAGCACAGACAAAGGTGGAATAAATAATACATCGATGTTTTTTTGTCCTGAAGTTTTAGTCAGTTTACACATTCATCGGAGGAACGTTATTCAAAAAAGCCCATTGTTCTTGAATGTCATTTTTTCAAAGAGGTCCTGTACTCATCACACAAATACATGTGCCTCAGTACCATGAACTGCTTCTTTTAGGCATGGGAATTGAAAAAAGTAAAAAAGGCTGACAATTTGTAAGTGATAGCAAAGTCGACGGCGCAAAGCGCCTTGCCTTACTAGGGAGGTCAGAGGGCATGCCACCCCGGATTTTTGTTTCTACAAAGATCCCAAATGGTACAATTTGATGTCATCTGAGCTCCAAGTTTGCCATTAAATTCAGTTTTTAGAGCCATTTTTGCCTCTTCTTCGGCGGAACAAAAACAAATTTCGGCGGAAATTTGTCTTTCGGCGGACAATTTCCATGCCTGTTCTTTGTCTATGTTGTTATAGTGTGCAACTTTATCTTTTACTCGAAGAGTACAATACATACATGAGGGTGACAAAAACACACACATACATCATGGAT
>NC_090256.1:11954649-11984649 GCF_037325665.1 Littorina saxatilis | reverse complement strand
TGGTCAGATGTGAAATGGTGAGCTGAACTGTTTTCACGAGAAGCCACGAGTGTGCCTTTAAACTTTATGTGCTGAGCACATTTACTGCTTCAGGTCTGAAGTAGGTTTCAAAGAAAATGACAAAATCCATTGTCATCATTTTCACGAGTTTTCATTCACAAGCACCTGGGAAATAAATCTCATGTTCCCCGGGGAATAAATCCCCGGTTACCATAGTTGCAGGAAGCCCTATTACATGGATAATCAAAAGCAAACCCAATAGAAACGCTCGAGGATTCTTCGGCTCTTTTCATTGGCGTTTCCCCAGACCTAAACAGACGACACTGCTTCGCCAAGTTCCAAATACGAACTGGCAAACTGGCAAATGTAAACAAAAAACAAAACTACCTCATCAAAGGTCATACATTTATGCTTTATCGCAAACAAATGAAACCTATCGATATGTGTTATTTTAAGTCAAACCAATTGACCCCTGACACACACATTTTGACCCGTGCACAAGACGTTGTATCGATAAACTAAGCGCAAATAAAAAAAAAAATAAAAAAGCAAAGAACATAGCAACAAGAAATGAAGACATCTGACAAAGCCGAGCAAGCAGAATGACAAGTCTAATGAATAACAGAGAGGGCAATGAGAAACAAGATCGCGATTATCTTTCCTTCGCGGCACGACGCAAATCGTTTGTGTCCTTTGACCCAATTCGTGCAGTGCTGCACGATGCAAATCTTCTGTGACCTTTGACTCAACGTAGCTTCAATATTCGATTACTAATATTTACCACTGAAAACCGAGGGGTGGAATACCGAGAGGGGCAGGGTGGTAGGGCGATGGTGAAATGTAATGAAGAGACACGTGTAGCAATAAGAGAAAACCGATTCTGCAATAACACAAACAAGAACAAAAAACCCAACACTGACCTATATGAATATGATCGTCTGCGTTGCAGGTGTGCAAGTGAAGGGTTGGGGGGGGGGGGTAACTTGATCATTAATTTGTGTGTGTCAGTGTTTGTGTTCATGGACTGATTGTGAGGGAGGGGGAGGGTGGGGTGGGGTGTGTTTAAGGTTTTGGTGTGGGTATGAAACGAGCAAAACAATACCCACACCACAAAATCTCGGAGGCAAAAAACACTCGCCGTCGCATCATTTTGTCCGCACATAATTATATGCACCAACAACCGGAAAGAAAGGTGACAATGGAAAAAGACTCATCTTTGCTTCCTGCGATTCCTTGCCCCCGACTCGAACGTCGCACGATAATCCACATAACAGATCTGTTGTGAGATGGTCAACGCTGACTGTGCAAGCAAATCATCTCGTTTGAAATACGACAATCCCATCGCTCGAATGCAACATGTGGGCACAATCGTCTCAAAGGCGCTTACTGTTGGTTTCACACACCACTCTGTAGTCGGAACCTACAGAACTTCGCATTCTCAAACCTGACATACTTGTCTCAACATTATAAACTCAAATCACACACAGTAAGTTGCTTTCGCACGCCAGCTTTGAACAACGTGCTGGGGCCCCGAACATGCATTATAATAACAGAACTCGCGTTTCAAACCATGGCTCCCTGTGTTGATTTTTCACTTAATGTTGAACCACCAAAATGATGACAAAAACGATGTTTGATGGTGTGTTGCCAGACCAGCTTTTTTGTCGGTCCTCGGGGGGCATATCGACTTTTGTTTCATATTTATTGACCGCGGCCTTCGGCCTTGGTCAATAAATATGAAACAAAAGACGATATTCTCCCCCTCGGACCGACAAAAAAGCTGGTCTGTCAACAACCCATCAAACATCTTATATTGTTTTATTTGTTATTTTTGTATCGACTTGTATGTACACTGTCATTATCTACTACGTCACTAAGATACGCTGTGTTTGTCTGCGCGTGCATGGTTCGTGGAGAGTATGTGTTTCTTCTCTATGAAAAGCAGCTTTACAAAACGTTTAAAGCTGGTTTGTTCTGTTTGTTTCGTTATTTTGTTCTTGATCTCTGATTACGCACAGTTTTCTACCAGCAAAATATTGCCAGACATTTACACTTTTTAAAAATAAAATGTAGTCCGACATGCATCTTTCATCTCTACCCTTCGTTTATTTTGACCCGCTATCCCACTCCTCACTACGAGTACATATCAATATTCTCAGCACTACCAATAAATAATAACGACGTGTGCTCCAGGCAATGTACTGCAATGTCTTTACAATCCGCACAGAACTCAAAGCCTTCCTCAGAGCGCTGCTTGACCGGTACAGTGTGACGTCATGGAATCGAAGATGTCAGGACATGGGACTGTCTCTCTTTATCCAGTTGGAGCACGCGTCCACCGATCCGACAGACAGCCACGCTACAACCTCGATTGACCAGCATTGTCCAAAGGGATTACAGGACTTGGAGACCAGCGATGGAAACGGTCAGTCGGTGAACCCTAGAGAAAGGAAGGACAAGATAGACCCTGAAGCCCAAAGACCTGGGGATGATCCGGACTCTGTGTACAACGAGGATGACTCAGGTTTGGCAAGACCAGTACCGCCCAAAATGAACATACACGTTGTGGTCAGGAAACAGCGTCCTGGGTGCTAATGGCCGGTGTTTGTTTCCGTATTGGCATTTAACAAAAACGCCCGGAGTTTTACCGGGTTGGAGACATAACCACAATAACAGTTGTAAAGACCGGCCAGCCTTACCGTTGTTGATTGCTTAATTATTGTGACAGTTGTTTTTTGTGCAAAGCATGTATTTGCTCTGTCATCATGTCTTAGTTGTCTTGACCAAGTGACTGGTTCTGGTGAGATTCAATCCTTTCAGTTTCTGACAGTTTGAATTCAGATTTGTGCATGTGTTTCTATATTACTGTTAATTATCTAAAGGGACATCGATCAAATTGATTGAAGCCTTCTCCAGTGAGGATGGTAACAGAAACTGTTTACAAAAGTGTAAAGTGATAACAAGGTCACGAATGTTGCCAACATTTGGTATAATTTTGTGTAATTACGTTTTTTCCTTTTATGTTTTTCCATTAATGACTTTCTTCTTTATGGGTGGAGCTGTTTATTTTTGAACGATAACATTTAATTGCTTGGGTTTTTGTCTTGAGTTGGTAGGGCATATTATGTGCGATAAAATTTGACACTGTTATACATGTACAAGTCCAGCATTGTCCTTGGTTACGAGGCTACGGCGTGTCTCATATTTGATGTTAAACACTTTATAGCCTGACACAACGGGATCAAATATCCAATCGCCCCTTCCTCTACCAAGAAAACTTTCACATTTATTTTACCAATGTAACTGTCTTTTTTTCTTTACAACACTAAGAATAATCTCGTACGACAACGGCATCCGAAAAAAAGTCTTAATTTTCATGGCTACTTTAGATGGCTCTGAAAAATGATCTGCTTATGATGCCAATGGATTTGAAGTGATAGAACAATATGTGTACTGAGAACATAGAGACAGCTACAAGAGACCGGCACGGTTGGCCTAGTGGTAAGGCGTCCGCCCCGTGATCGGGAGGTCGTGGGTTCGAACCCCGGCCGGGTCATACCAAAGACTTTAAAATTGGCAATCTAGTGGCTGCTCCGCCTGGCGTCTGGCATTATGGGGTTAGTGCTAGGACTGGTTGGTCCGGTGTCAGAATAATGTGACTGGGTGAGACATGAAGCCTGTGCTGCGACTTCTGTCTTGTGTGTGGCGCACGTTAAATGTCAAAGCAGCACCGCCCTGATATGGCCCTTCGTGGTCGGCTGGGCGTTAAGCAAACAAACAAACAAAAAAAGCTACAAGAGAAGAGATACAAAATGTTGAATACAGTTTCGCAGTCGACTGACATGGGGTACGGCCTTTGGCATATTTACTAGTTGTAGCGATCATCGTTAAGACGGTCCTTAATTAATTGAGCGCGAAGTCGACTTCGCGAAGACTTCGCGAAGTCTATTGACTAAAAACTCAGTGCTAAAGCTTCGCGTAGTCAACTTCGCCCTGTTGATGACAGGCTTCAGGGACAACATGTCAAAGTCAATTTTATGAAATGTATGTCAAGCTATATTCTACAAATTGAAAAAGATGTTCGCGCACGTACAAACGTACACACACACAGAGTCATGGACAAATTCCCCAAACCCCTCTTCGATGATACCAATTGTGACGTCTTATCAATGTCATGCGCCTAGAGATGCTTCATAACCTTGCAAAAACAGTCTACATCACTCGCACATATCTTAATCCCAAACACTCTGTTCTTACACATATTTTAAGTGGGAACCGCAGAAATGCTTTCAATCAAAATATACGAGAAAAAAAATGTACATGTAGAATGACATTTTGTTTGAGTTCGGACACATTTCGTCCATGCAAACACGTTTCTGCTTGTTCGACTTACGCATGAATAACGAAAAACAAATAGTGATCTCTCTCGTATTAAATCTGTGAGACATAATTACTATTCGGACCTGGTCGATTGACATAAATTGCTTCAAAACAACATTGCTAATGTCTCACTCCGCTTCAAAGTCTCTGGGACAATTACAGATATAGGATGCCGATAAATGCACAAATAGAGCGCAGTTTTTTACTACTAACATGACGAAATCGCCGAGACGTAAGTTGCTCTCGAAGTTTAATTTCGGTGCCACGGGAGACATACCATGGACAAATGTTACGTGACGCCTTATTCGCATTATGACGTCTTCTTGAATTTTGCTTCGCTGTTGACGTCAGAGATATCATTTGGAAGATAGGGTCAAATATTGCTATTTCATATGTTACGTGGATTTCTATTGGTCAATTGGGCAAAACTGAGCTCAGTGCAAAAGTGATATCGACGACATTTCCGTCGATATCAGTTTTGATATCGACGACCTCTTTATTGCTTCCCCACTTCAAAAACAAAAACACCTACATTTAAAAACAAACAAATATATATGAAAATGTAATTATCCAAGAATTTAGTTGAGCAAGTGACTAAAGACTTTTTGAAAGAAAAGACATTTTGAAATACTGAAAAGTACAAGAAAAGAGTGAACAAAAAGAAATAATAATCAGAGGGAGGGATATGGAACAGCCAAAGCTGAGACAAATATTTTTGTAATTTCTTTACAGTAGATACAAAATGTCCAAAGAATTAGCAATATATCTAACATTGACTGACTGTGTGATGATATCTTCTGCGATTGGTCTGTTTCGACAGTGATATATAAATCTCGACCTCCGGTCTCGATTTTGATATCACTGTCTCAACAGACCATAGCAGAAGATATCATCACACAGTCCGTCAATATTGGGTAGAAGAGACAGCTTGGTTTGTCAGTACTCTTTTTCCTTTCCGTTTGGAAGGAAACTCCGTTAAAAGACACAAAACTGATAATTAAAGATATTTCTTAAAAAGTTCTCCCGAATCTGCAATGTTTTGAAATAAAATGTCATGTCACTGAGTGTCTATATTTGTTTTATGTTATTTGAGTCTGTTTGTTGCTTTAATAACTATTCATTCTTATTTATTTTAACATATTATCGTGATTTTTTTAAGAATGTACATGTTCTACATAAAAACAAAGGAAATATATCGAAATGTTACTATCTAATGATGTCTATAATATTATGTAGTGTGTGTGTGTGTGTGTGTGTGTGTGTGTGTGTGTGTGTGTGTGTGTGTGTGTGTGTGTGTGCGTGTGCGTGTATCAGTGTGTGTGTGTGTGTGTTTGTTTGTGTGTGTGTGTGTGTGTGTGTGAGTGTGTGTGTGTGTGTGAGAGTGTGTGTGTGTGTGTGTGTGAGTGTGTGTGTGTGTGTGTGTGAGTTTGTGTGTGTGTGTGTGTGTTTGTGTGTGTGTATGTGTGTGAGTGTGTGTGTGTGTGTGAGTGAGTGTGACAGTCTTTATATCTGTGTGTGTGTGTGTGTGTGTGTGTGTGTGTGTGTGTGTGTGTGTGCGTGTGTGTGTGTGTGCGTGCAAGGGCGGATTTGTGTACAGTGTTAACCGTCACTCCGATGCGACATGTCTTCCTTCTGTCCATACTAAACTTGGCCAACAAATTATTGCAACAAATTTCAAACCCAAATTAATGCATTGATTCCCGTGTCATTTCATTAAAACGTTATATGCCAGTTAAGGCCGTTCACTTAACCTTCCGGATCACGTTTTGGATTACATATTTCTTTCACAGAGATCACGTGACCGCCGCTCAAGAAAGGGTATACCCTCAAAATCGACCAGACAAAAACGGAAAGGCCGAATGAAAAATCCCCCTTTCTCTGTCTCTAACTGTCTCTGTCTCTGTCTCTTTCTCTCTCTCTCTCTCTCTCTCTCTCTCTCTCTCTCTCTCTCTCTCTCTCTCTCTCTCTCTCTCTCTCTCCCTCTCTCTCTCTCTCTCTCTCTCTCTCTCTCTCTCTCTCTCTCTCTCACAAACACACACACACACACAAACACACACACACACACACTCACTTAGACACACACACACACACACACACACACACAAACACACACACACACACACACACGCACACACACAGAGTTCCAGAACAGGTGACATAACATATTATCAAATGTGTTTGTACACACAATCACCGTTTAAATTCAAAAGTGCCAACGTTCTTACCATTGGTACCATTGTGTTTCAAATGAACCTTGTTTTCTCTTCAAATATCATGTTTCAAGAAGTATGACACTACTTTTGATTAACTTGGTGATCATCTTGGGTATTCAACTGCGGAACAAATCTCTTCTCCATCGGTATTTCATCATTTAAATGTGATTGTCTTCTGCTCAATTAAAGTACATGCACATAGTGTTATATTTAGGGACACAACAATATACATATATATATATATATATATATCCCATGACCTCCCTTCTTTGTCTCTGTTACTTCAGTATGGGTATATATGTTGTATTTTTATAGCTCAATAAATACATCATGGACTCAAAAAAATATATGATAGTGCAGATTCCGATTTGGGCGAAGAACTACTTTGCTCCCGACCTTTGACCTCGCGCCGAACAATGTGACACATTTGTATGAAGTTCCAAAATCGTATTGCACGGCTCAGAAAACCATATCAGTTGCACGCAAAAATGAATCTCAGAACTGATCTGATGTATGAGATGCAATAAGCAAACGTTTCTTTCATTATGAAAGCAATGCAGGTGGGAAAAAACGAACATTCAACTTACAAGATAACCAGATGCTAGCGAACCAAAACAAAAACACGAGTACCCTCCCCTTGCTTCGTTAGCAGACGACTTTTGAGAATCTGTCAGACCGTCCTTACCTGGCACGGTTGGGCTTCGCTATCATCAGCTGTTTCACGTGTTTTGCGAGCAAGTCTACTCTTTTGCCTGGCTCTGCAGTAAGTCCACATTGGCGATGAAGGTATCTAAGAACTTAACATGTGTGTATTTTTCCGTAATCCAGTCATATTCTTTCAAAATGCAATCAAGCGGCGGTGACAGACTTGGGTCCTGTTTTCATCGCATCAATACCAGTTTAGGTTCATGCAAACACACTCGCAAAACAGTTTATCATGTAGATACATTTCAAATAGGGAGCAAATGGTTAAATCTACATATGTGTTCCCTAAAATTTGCTTCTCTGTCAATAAGACTAATTGTATAATAATGCGTTCGAAAAAAACAACGTGGAATCGATTCTGAATCGAGTCGAGTAAGCCAAATGGGGGCCAAACCGGTTTCCCCGTTCCGCCGACCTGAAACGCAAAAGAATTGTGCGCTTCAACTAAATGGATTTCTATACGACTTCATTACTTTCTTGCAACTTATGAACCTTTACTTAACGCTTTTAAACGGTCTGAAAGTAGTGTTACCGCGTACTTATAGATGCACTCATTCGTTTTATTTTTTCAGCGACGGTCACTTAGTTTAAGGTTGCAAAAAGGCCATGTCTCGCTGAAAACACTGTTTCACACTCCACAGATCGCAAAAGTGCCGCTAGTAGTCTACACTTTGTGTTTGATGGTAGAATGGGATATACAGATTACAACACTCGTGGTTTTTTATATGGCTTGTATTTCAGTCAAGACCCAGCGGGAATATCAATCGAGAGCCACTCGCCAAAGGCTCGTGTCTCCCGATGATATTCATCCGCTGGGTCTTGACTGAAATACAAGCCATATAAAAAACCACTCGTGTTGTAACCTATACATATAGGCTTAGAAAGAAAAGACAAAAAAGTTAAGTAGCATAATAATGCAGTGAATCTTACACGAAAGACTGTCATAAGTAATCTAAATATGAAACCAAACCGACCGGTTGACGGTGTTTATTCTGTTTTTATGTATTGTTTGTTTCTTTGTTTATTGGTTTGTTTGTTAGTTTGTTTTGATTGATTGTTTGTTTGTTCGTTTCTTTCTTTCTTTCTTCATTTATTCAACACAAAACACGTAACACGCCGGGAATTTCCTGTTAACACCAAGACTAATTTTGTCCAGTAAGACTGACCGCTTTACGATTCAACTCTGGTCTTGTCACATGAAATGGGTAAAATGCCGGATACTTCCGACTAACGCAATACATGACTCGATCCGAGGCTTTTCCATGCGCCGTACTTATAATGATTTACTATTTACACACTTCCATAAACGACTTCAACAACAACAAAACAAGAAACATAGAACAAAAAACAACAATCTCAAAACAGACACTAATAACCACGGAGAGGAAGCGCTTTTAATATAGACATGAATCGTAGTAAGTGAGAGTGTTGTTTGAATCAGTCTCCATGACTAATGTGCACAAGAAAGTTAGCAACTGTTTGGGAAGCAGCCCCAGGGTCTAATAGGCTTGGTCACAAGTGGAGGAAATTCTACAAGTTCATTGGCTCTATCGACGCCCGTTTTTAACCGCTTGCTTCCCTTTATATACTAAACAGTCCATAGTTCGTCGTTCTCTCGAACTAACTCCTTAGTATGTCATCGAGAATAGAGGATTTTGGGTACTGTTCATGCAATGACGTCAGCGCTTTTCGGCGAATGGTCGCAATGCATTTCGTATCATTAATGTCGGTCACGCTTGAAATGATCGCTACTTCATATTGCTTTCCAAACTTATACGAAGTGACCGGGAGCGTACGGTCAGTTATGAACTGAATTAGCCCCGAACAATGAGATATAGAGAACAGTACGCAAATACGAACGGAGAGACTCGGAAACTCGAGTCAGTCGTCGCCACGCTCAAGAACTCAAGTGTGATATTTGAAGTTAAAATCTCCATCGCGTGCCATACTACAGAATAGCACAATTGGTAACGCGCTCGATCATGTACTAGTCCTTACTTGTGTGGTCCCGGGTTCGATTCGCTTCGACGGCAATTTTATTTTTATTTTTGTCTGAACTCGTAATTCTTGTATTTTATTCATTTGTTTCATTCCAAACGTTCTGGATTTTGAAATGAATCGATATAATAAAAACAAGTTGCATAATTATTGAGTACTTCCAGAATTACCCATTCACTTATTTTTATTTTTTTAGTAACCTTGACATCGGCTTTGGTGTAAATCGATTGCCCTATAGGCAACACCGCGACTACATGTAAAGATGATATTAAGAACACGTACAAAACACAAATAAGAACGGGGAAAACGATGAGTCAACAAATGGTCGATTCGAAAACTCGGGCACGTGGCAGTTCAAGTCTTATTTTTCACGGCTCGATTGTATAAACCTTGTGGCGGTGTAACACGAAATTTTTACTCCACGAAAAATTTACTCCGGAGTAAATATTTCGTACGAAATTCTTACTCCGAGTACACTTTTCGTACGAGAAAAGAACTCCCCAAGGCACGAAAAAATTACTCCCTCCACGAAATTTTTACTCCCCATTTTTTTTACTTCCAGTAAAAATCTCGTATGCAAAAATGGGATGCGGGTGAAGGGATAATGCCAACAAGTGATCTCGCGCACACGAATGTCGCGCTACCCTCCTTCCACCCCTTCCACCACCAAGACTAACAGGGGACAAGGGAGTAAACATTTCGTACACCTGGCATGGGAAGTTAAATTGCTCGTGTTGGGGTGAAGTAATTTATTCGTTATTTATTCGTCAGGGGAGTAACATTTTTGTACGAAATGCTTACTTCGGAGTAAAAATCTCGTGGGAGTCATTTTCTCGTGTTACACCGGGCTGGTAAGACGTTTGCCTCCAAAGCCGGTGGTCTCGAGTTTGAATCCCCACAGACTTGTGTAAATAATGATTTTTAAACTGTTTTTCTTCTTTTCTGAACTCTATGTACTTGTATAATATTCTTGTTGATTTATCCCAAAGGTTTTGAGTCGTGTATTGAAAATCAAATCTAATGCGTGAGTGCTTTTGAACAGCTTTCCCACTATCCCGTATTTTTTAATTTAATTTTAGTACGGGATATCCTCAAGGAAAGGTCAAAGGGCATATGTATCACCGCGTGTCGACTGCTGGTAATAGTAGATACATACTTCTAGTATGATAGGCTTCTGGGTTGGTTGATATTGAGGTTTTATTTGGGATATCAGCCAATCCAACCCCGTAGCTGGCTCCCATCAAATTCGTAACTTTCTCTTGCATATGAGCCTTGGCTCTCCAGAAAAAAAGAAGCATTGAAGCAACTTTCCTCCACGCCTGCAGAGAACGTCAACATTATTTGTTGTTGTCAAATTGATTTAGCTGCCATCAGTAACGGTGGAACAAAGGACTAGCTGCCACCAGTGACGGTGGAACAAAGGACTAGCTGCCACCAGTGACGGTGGAACAAAGGACTAGCTGCCACCAGTGACGGTGGAACAAAGGACTAGCTGCTGCAACTGGCGATAAACACAAAACGCAATCAATTTTATTTTTCTGAAAAATAACGGGTTATGTGTTATTGTCATCATTGAAAAAAAGAATGTTCTTTTGGGGAAGCAGAATTACTAGGATTATACTATTCTGAGACAGTAAAATGTTAACTCTGAAAACACCTTGTTACATCAACAATACGGGTAAGTTTTGACTTAATTCACAGCAATGTGTGGGCTTGTCACTTTAAAAGAAGTTTAAAGAGATTTGCACTAATATCTCAAAATAAACTCAACCTAATTACTCAAGTACACTTCAAAGAAGAAGCCCACACAGGACATTTTTTTACAACTACACTTCCCGTCCTCATAAAGGCCGGACATATTTGGCACAACTGCTGTTGTTTAAAAATATAACATTGTCGGTCACAGTGTCACGTACCCGCGGAGAGACCATGGACTAGAAGTATAACTTTTTACACGCAGGCGAAACTTTACTGAAAGCACGTGTTGATGTGCACTTATCGACAATCGGAAATAACTCCGTCGGGTTTGTATGGATTGTAGAAAAGTAAATACCCTTGCAAAAACCTCTGACAAACTTTTGAGGGGTCAATCACTAGCGTGGGGTGTGTCGGAAACACGTTCACATTATGTATTTTCGGAATTCGTCTTTTTTTACTACAGATTGCTGGAGTATTCCAAATTTTACTGCGGGTTACAACAGGGCAGGTTTTTACATTTTTCTGCAGTTTTAAACATTTCACAGCTGTTTTTCTCTCCCGGATTAGGAATGTCACACTACACAACACATCATGTTGTTGTTGTTGTTGTTGTTGTTGTTGTTGTTGTTGTTGTTGTTGGTGTTGTTGTTGGTGTTGGTGTTGTTGTTATGGTTGTTGTTATTGTTGTTGTTGTTAGTGCTGTTGTTGTTAATGTTGTGGTTGTTGTTGTCGTTGTTGTTGTTGTTGTCGTAGTTGTTGTTACGAATCACCACAAGCACCTTTACACATGAAAAAAACCAAGCAAGGTGAAACAAAATCCATGCCTGCAATGGAAACTACACGCAATAGATTAACTAAACAATGTAGATTACGAGCAAATGATTCAAATAGACAAAATCAGCATGAACAATACAATAAAGTCCAACAGCCTTACGGAAAACACTTTCTTTCTTTCTTTATTTGGTGTTTAACGTCGTTTTCAACCACGAATGTGATATCGCGACAAGGGAAAGGGGGGAGATGGGATAGGGGAAAGGGGGGGAGATGGGATAGAGCCACTTGTTAAGTGTTTCTTGTTCACAAAAGCACTAATCAAAAAATTGCTCCAGGGGCTTGCAACGTAGTACAATATATGACCTTACTGGGAGAATGCAAGTTTCCAGTACAAAGGACTAAACATTTCTTACATACTGCTTGACTAAAATCTTTACAAACATTGACTATATTCTATACAAGAACCACTTAACAAGGGTAAAAGGAGAAACAGAATCCGTTAGTCGCCTCATACGACATGCGGGGTGCAGAGAAATAAGGATGTGGAAAAGAAGACTTTTGGTAAGTGAAATAAAGGTGATGGATCCAGTCAGGTAGAAATAAGACAACAAGAAAAGAATTGGAAAACTGCAGGGAATAGTAGGGAGAGTTTTCTTGGAAGGAAATATAGGTGAAAGGACTGGTAAGGCAGAAATAAGACAAAAGAAGAGAAGAAACAGAACCGTTAGTCGCCTCTTACGACATGCTGGGTAGCATCGGGTAAATTCTTTCTAGTCCCAACCAATATGAGACTCCCCCTAACCCGCTGTCTGCAAACTGAAAAGGTGCACGCGTTAGTGTATTGCACCCAAAAAGTGCATGTGGACGTACAAAAATAAACTATTGAAAGAAAGATAAGGAAGAAAGGATTGAAGGATGAAAGAAAAGATTAAATAAAACAAGTTAGGGAGGCAGAGAGCAAGCAAGAGAAACAAAAAAAAGAAAGAAAAAACAAGGAAGAAAAAAGTATTCGAAAAAAAAGAAAGCAAGAAAAAGAAAAAAAGTAAAAGAAAAAAGAAAGACACACAAAAATGAAACAATTAAACAATAAAACACACTACGGGGAAAGAGATACCACAATGACATTTAACACAGATAAGCTGGCACCCTCGAGGATAGCACCTTCCGCAACTTCAACTGCCTACTCATGCGCGTCTGGAGAAATCGATTTCCGTTCGAAGATAATTTTAGAATCAAGGTTCGTTTGGGCGTCTTCCGGGTACTCTGTTTATGAGCGTATAACGCAACAGTGGAAGTGAAGCTTGTGTTGTTTGTGTTTTTGTGTTTGCATTGATGCACTGTCATTACTGCAACTACGCCAATGAAACAAAAAAAAGGAAAGTTCGACGCCTGGAAGAACGGACTTTTGACCTGGGAAAAAAAGAAAAACCGCAAAGATGCTACAGACTGACTAATCCTTTAAATGTCACACGGTCCAACGGTACACAGTTTAAAGACGTAGCTTTTGAATGACTATGTTGAAATAAAACTACCTAAGAAGCTCTTACGATTATCATCTTTTACTTCCTTGTATTGCCTTTTTTGGACTCTAAAAAATTTCACATTGCGTTTTCTTTATGCAATTCCATTCTTAAGACAACCGATGATGTATAGAAAGTGTGCAGGTTATTTTCTACGTACGTGCACGTGGCAACCAGATAGGTATAAAGAGAGGTGGTAATTGTAGTAATTATCATTATCTTTCTTTGACCAAAGAACACGCATTTATATGTCTAAATGGGGTCAACACTTCACTGAGATCACTGTTCTCGGACCAATTCGATGAAAATGAATTTTTTTACGAAAGGTAAGCTCTGGCAATCGTTATTCTCCTTTTCCTTTTCTTGTATGTTTCTTTTTACATTGTTCGATTTTAGCAATATTCAGCACGTCTTGTAAAGTGTACGGTTTGCGTAATCTTGAAAAGAAAGGGTATACGCTTCGTGTAATATCGATGTCTTTTTCGTGTTTAAATGAAAAACATGATTTTGTCACACGCAGACAATTAATTAATCTGTCTGTCAATATTTAGATTCGAGAAAATGACAGGGAATAATCGTGTGTATCTCTCTGTCTCTCTCTCTCTCTCTCTCTCTCTCTCTCTCTCTCTCTCTCTCTCTCTCTCTCTCTCTCTCTCTCTCTCTCTCTCTCTCTCTCTCTGGGGCGGGGACGTAGCTCAGTAGGTAGCGCGCTGGCTTTGTAGCCAGTTGGTCGCTATCAGCGTGGGTTCGATCCCCACGTTCGGCGAGAGATTTATTTCTCGGAGTCAACTTTGTGCAGACTCTCTTCGGTGTCCGAACACCCCTGTGTGCACACCTGCGCACGAACAAATCCCACGTTCACAGCGAAAGTCTCAGGGCTTGGAAAACACGAAGACACGCATGCATCATCTCTCGTCTCTGATTATCATGATCGTACTTCGATACTTTGACGAGACAAACCCAATGCTGGTGTGTCGAAAAAGACAGCCACAGCGGGCTTGTTCGAATCAAAGTATCACACCATTATCTTCAGCGTACGCTATTACCAATACCTGTCCCAATATAGACCAGTTGGTCTAAGAGGACGTTAAACCCTAATAGTCACTCTCTCTCTCTCTCTCTCTCTCTCTCTCTCTCTCTCTCTCTCTCTCTCTCTCTCTCTTTGTTATGTTCGTCTGTCTTTATGTGTTGTATAAAGGACAGGTTGGAAGAATAGGCTTTGCCTAAAACCTTTATCCTTTTGTAATAAAGTTCTGAGTCTGAGTCTGAGTCTCTCTCTCTAACATTTTGAAAAACTTTGCAGACAACTTTGGAATGTCCGTCAATTTGTCTAAAACCAAAGTGATAGTTTTCCGCAAAGGCGGTTTTCTTGCTGAGCGAGAGCAGTGGAAATATGGTAATGAACGTATAGAAGTCGTTAATAGCTATAAATATTTAGGTCTTCATTTTACAACTAAGTTATCACTCACGAAAGCTATTGGTGAGCTGGCCGTTAAGGCCAAGGTAAGAACTATGCAGATTTTAAGATGTCTCTTCAGACTTGGTGATGTCCCAAGTAGTATCTTCTTCAAGATTTTTGATGCCCAGATTCTTCCTGTTCTAATGTATGGGGCAGAGGTTTGGGGCTTCCAGGCTTATGGGGACATTGAGAAAGTGCATTTATTTGCGTGTAAAAGACTTTTGCGTGTGGGGCAACAAACCCCAAACAGACTGGTGTATGGTATCTGGGTAGACACCCGCTATTCATTAACTCAGCAATCAGGGTGGTGAAGTACTGGTTACGGTTGATTGCTATGCCACAGGACAGACTTCCTCGTAAAGCGTATCTTATGTCATGTGCTCTGTGTGACTCTGGTAAAAAATCTTGGTCTTTCTATTTAAAGAACATTCTATGTGAGAATGGCTGTAATGAAGCATGGCAGCAACAAAGCGTTGGTGACATTGGTAATTTTCTTAGAACACTAAGAGAAAGACTCATTAATCGCTTTAAAGCAGATTGGGATAATGACATCCAGACGAGAGAGAGATACGTGTTCTATGCCAAGTTTAAAAGATCGTTTAAGATTGAGAATTATGTGGATTGTAGCCAGTTACGTTGCTTTAAAATTGCTTATGTCCAATTCAGATTTGGTATATCACCTATAAACTGTCACAGGATGAGGTACAAACGCGGTGTAACCCCTCAACAGTTATTATGTCCAGTATGTAAGACTGAAAACGAAGACGAAGAACATGTTTTATTGAACTGTACTGCATATGACGAGTTCAGAAGTGAGCTTTCTGTTTTTGCAGCCAATGACGATGTGGCAGTAATTATGAGTGCGGATGATGATAAGAATGTCATGGATGTGTCGAACTTTCTGTATAAAGTGTTCAAGAAAAGATCTCAATACATTAGTTAAGATGATCACCATTCAATCCTAAAAACACGGTATCTCACGTGTGGCATGTTTGTCTGTCTGTTCTGTTGTTTTGTTTTTCACTGTTTTATTGTTGTTTTTATTCGGCTCCACTGCGGACACATGTACTACGCTGAATTTCCCTCCCCCCATTTCCCCATTGAAATGAGCCTTGTGTTTATTCGATAAATGTTCAGAGTTCAGAGTTCAGAGTTCTCTCTCTCTCTCTCTCACTCTCTCTCTTTCCCTCTCTCTCTCTCTCTCTCTCTTTCTCTCTCTCTCTCTCTCTTTCTCTCTCTCTCTCTCTCTCTCTCTCTCTCTCTCTCTCTCTCTCACTCTTGTCACAGCTCCCTTACCACACTATGCGACACCTGGTTGTCTGCAGCAAATAGATCTGAAATCAGTGGTGCTGTGTTTCTCGACTTTAAAAAGGCGTTTCATCGTGTTGATCATTCAATTTGATTGCAGAAATTACGGTTGTATATCAGAAACAGTTTATTGTGTAACGTATTTGCTTTCTATTTAAAGGACAGAACTCAATATATACTGCCCTAAACTGTAAAATATCTACCGAGGAGGCTGTAAAATGTGGGGTGCCTCAAGGTTCAGTGCTCGGGCCGATCTTGTTCTGTCTGTATACCAATGATCTGCCACTGCACATTTCTGATAGTAATTTAAGAAGTGATTTTTTTGCCGACGACTCTTCTCTTCATTCAAGTGGAAAATTTGTTCCAGTAATAGAGTCCTCCCTTTAAACAATGTTAATAACTGGTGTAGTGCCAATGCTATGCTTGTCCATCCAGTAAAAACAAAAAGTATGGTACTTGCAACCAGACAAAAACACCAGATTTCTCCACTCAAACTAAATCTTACTATTGGTACGCAATCAATTGAACAAGTTCAACAACATCGCGTTTTAGGGGTAATTATTGATTGTGAATTCAAGTGGCAAGCACAATTACAGCATATTTGCAAGAAAGTAGCCAAGAACGTTTTCCTTCTATCCAAGTTAAAGCAATTTACGGACAGAAAGACTCTGGATATGTTCCACCATGCTCATGTAATGCCTCACATTAATTATGTTTCGACGCTCTGGGATGGCAGCAGTGATGTCCACTTGAAAAAGTTAGACTCTCTCTATCGTCGCGCAGCTTAAGGATAACTTCTCAACAGATATGAAGTTAGAAATGCTTAACTTTCTTCCACTGAAGAAGTATCTTAAGTTAAACAAGGCCATTTCCATGCATAGATTGTATTACGGTAAAGTGCCGATTTACATTACATCATTGTTTAAAAAAGCTACCGACAGATATGGGTCTGTCAACTTGATCCCGCCGATTCCACGAATTGACCTTTATAAGACCAGTCTTGCTTTTTTCTGGTACATCAGTCTGGAATTCACTTCCATCGTAATGCAAGCACTTAACGTCATTAACAAGTTTTTAAAAATGTGCTAAAAACAATGCATGTCTGAATAGTTTAACGTGTTTCGATTTACCACACTTAGTATTATGTCAAAAATATTCTGTGAATGTTATCATCATCATCATTATCATCATCATCATCATCATCATCATCAATATCATCATCATCGTCATCTTTATCATCACGAGTTTTGGTTTTACAAGCTCCTTTTGTTGTTATTAACTTTTTTTTTCTTTTTTTTAGCATTTTGTGTCTATGCGTCCCAAGGACAGATTTTAAGAAAAGGCGTAGCCTTAAATCTTAATCCTTGTTAAATAAAGTTCAATTCAATTCAATTCAATTCTCTCTCTCTCTCTCTCTCTCTCTCTCTCTCTCTCTCTCTCTCTCTCTCTCTCTCTCTCTCTCTCTCTCTCTCTCTCTCTCTCTCTCTCTCTCTCTTTCTCTCTCTGTTTTTTTCATTCTCTAACCTTCATTTCTGCGATGTGTTTCTTCACACCAGACCACCTGAACAATTTATCCCAAAGAACAACATTGCTTTATCCTTCAGTGGCGTTGCTTGCGGTGGTAGTGGCGCTGTGTGTCGACGCTGTGGCAGAGGCCAAAAGAAACAGAAGTAACAGGAAGGGCCGCAGAGGAAGAAAAAGAAAGATACCGGACTGGCTGAAGCACGTTACAGAAATGGGACAATTTGGTGCCCTGCGTATGCAGAACAAAAAAATTATGGACGCTACTGAAACTGTAAGTTGGAAAAAAAGAATAAGTCTCATTTCAAATTACTCTGCGAAGATCCTGTACAAAGAGGGGGTGGGTGGTGGTGGTGGGGGTGGGGGGGGGGGGGGGGTGGGGGGGGGGGGGGGGGGGGGGGGGGGGGCGGACAGACTTAGGTTGGTAAACTTGATTGCTTCCAGAAGATACTTGTAAATCTGTTGGTCAGTATAAGACAGGACAACAACAACAACAACAACAACAACAACAACAACAACAACAACAACACTGAAAACCTGATGAAAACTGTAATTTAGTAACATCCCACATTTAAAACTAGTTTTTAGATATCACACCAAGGTTTATTTACATCACAAGGACATGTTACTGTGGTAACTGTGTCATTACAAGTTTAAAACTGCACTTTCCACGACTATTTGTGACCCTCCACCACGAAATGAGTCGCATGTCACCTCGCGCGGTTCTGCGCTAGGCTTAATATAAGTCTGGGGAGTGTCTGGTAACAGTGTGACGGTCACCTTAGTCAAAGGCTTACAACTCAAAAGTTTTCGCTCTTTTCTAAAACGGTTTTCACCACTGGATAGAGCATAAAAAAACTCTGTAGGAAAATGTAATAATATGAAAATCATGCAAAGGTGACATGCGACTCATTCCCTTGTGGAGGGTCACATTTGTAATCTACATTGAAGTATTCAATAAGTACGTGTATCTAGACTCTGATCTGACAATGCAAAAACACATTCGTTTTGTTTGTGAATGTGCCTTTTTTGAGTTGCGCAAGATTTCCTCTGTAAAATCATTCCGGACACTCCAAGCCAATTTTTAACTTGTGTCCTCTCTGATCCTGAGCCGTCTTGACTACTGCAACTCAATGCTCGATGGCCTCCCCATTGAAGAACTTGATCTCTTACAGAGAGTTCAGAACAATGCCGCAAGGCTCATTCTGCAGAAGTCAAAGAAAGACCATATGTCACCCCCCCTACTTACCACCCTTCACTGGCTTCCTGAATCGAGTACAAGCTCGCTGTGTTAGGGTACCGCTGTTTTGAAAAATCACTTTCCCCCCCTATCTTTCCTATTCCCTCAGTATCTACGAGCCATCCCGTTCTCTCAGATCCTCCTTTGAGAAACTCCTTCGCATCCCCAAAACCAGGACCAAAACCTTTGGTGAAAGAACCTTTAGGCATCAGATTCCGACCGTTTGGAACTCACTTCCTAATTATATCCGTGATTCGTTTAACGTGTTTTACTCGCTCATGGTATATACAGGTGACATCCTCGCCGAATGCTTGCATAAAATGTAATCCATATCTTGTCAATGAGTAAACATAACATTATGAATGACGTCACTCTCGTCAACATCTCGTGTGAAGACTTTGATATGTTTACGTGCTGTCTGACATTAGCAAAATGCATTACTATCAGCTGTGATGTCACAATGATGTTAAACAATACCATATGATGTTACAATGCAGGTCCAGTTAGCATCTGACTGCACCACCTTCGACTTGGTAAGTAACCTCCTTCGTATTTCTGACATGTCATTGTCTATACGTGACTGTTTATGAATGTCTGTCTGTGTGTCTGTGTGTCTGTCTGTGCGTGTGTCTGTGTGTCTGTCTGTGTGTCTGGCTGCCTGGCTCATTGTGTGTCTGGCTGCCTGGCTCATTGTGTGTCTGGCTGCCTGGCTCATTGTGTGTCTGGCTGCCTGGCTGTCTGGCTGCCTGGCTCATTGTGTGTCTGGCTGCCTGGCTCATTGTGTGTCTGGCTGTCTGGCTGTCTGGCTGCCTGGCTCACTGTGTGTCTGGCTGCCTGGCTCATTGTGTGTCTGGCTGCCTGGCTCATTGTGTGTCTGGCTGCCTGGCTCATTGTGTGTCTGGCTGCCTGGCTCAGTGTGTGTCTGGCTGCCTGGCTCATTGTGTGTCTGGCTGCCTGGCTGTCTGGCTGCCTGGCTCACTGTGTGTCTGGCTGCCTGGCTCATTGTGTGTCTGGCTGCCTGGCTCGATGTGTGTCTGGCTGCCTGGCTCATTGTGTGTCTGGCTGCCTGGCTCATTGTTTTGCTCTTTCTCAAACCTGATGTTGTTCCTCTCTTTCTCTTCTTCGTCGCACGGTCTTCTTCTGTTTGTCTCTCTTCGTCCTTGTCCCTCAATCTCTTTCTCTCTGGCTCTCTTTGTCTTCATCTATGTCAGTCTCTCTCTGCCTGCCTGTTTGTCTGAATGCCTTTCTGTCTGTCTGTCTGTCTGTCTGTCTGCCTGCCTGCCTGCCTGCCTGCCTGCCTGCCTGCCTGCCTGCCTGCCTGTCTGTCTGTCTGTCTGTCTGTCTGTCTCTGTCTCTGTCTCTCTCTGTCTCTCTCTGTCTCTGTCTCTCTCTCTGTCTCTCTCTCTGTCTCTCTCTCTCTCTGTCTCTCTCTCTGTGTCTCTGTCTCTGTCTCTGTCTCTCTCTCTCTCTCTCTCTCTCTCTCTCTCTCTCTCTCTCTCTCTCTCTCTCTCTCTCTCTCTCTCTCTCTCTCTCTTTCTCTTATTCTTTTACTTGCTGTCAACATCCCATGTGGTAACACGACAGCCTTAAGCACATCAGAGAATATACACACTTTTCAGTCATTGTGGTTTGCCAGCACTCCTTGACACCCCTCCCCCCAAAACAAAGAAGGGAAAAAAAAGGTTCGACCGTTGGTTGGTTATGTTTTCTTAACGCCTCTTTAGCCATTCAATATATGGCTATCCTAGACCGATGCAACTTGTGTTTCCTTTCTTAGTTCGCAAGGCGATCTCCACGCTAAACATTATCTACATTTTGGTCAATCGTTGTAAAAAGAAGGTTGTATAAACAAAATCATGACTCTTCGCATTTGTTACTTCAAATCTTGTCCAAAAAATCATTCTCTTTTTTGAAAGAGTTGAACAACTTGTCCAGACAAACGCCCCGGAAGTTCGACGCGTAAACAATAACATAACATAATCAGATAGACAAACAAGTTACAAAACTGATAAATACCTAATGTGAAAAAGAGGTATGTTTAACAGTGAAACATATATTTGTTTACGTTTTTTGTTAAGGATAATAATAATAATAATACGAAAATGTATAACGCGCACATATCTCACCACAAGGCGACTCAAGGCGCACATACATTAAGAAAAAAATAGGTGTTGCGGGAACAATCCTTCTCTGGTACCCCAAGGCAGAGTTTGTCCTCAAAGTCAAATATTTGCAGGACAATGAATTACAATTCGGCTATTGAACGACACAAGGAAAAAATTGCATGCGGGGAGGTTATGAGAGAGGTGTCATTAAAGGCACAGTGCAGCTCACAGCCTTCGTTTTGCGTTTGTGTTGCAGCTGAGTGCATTTACAGTTCAAAAATCCTCCTATGGTAGTAAAACAAACCCAAAACTACCCAACGACGACATCTGTGAAGCTCGACAGTTTCTTGTTCACGCGAGTGCATAAATTAACCTAGTTATTACGTGGTGTTTGGTCGGAGTTCGATTCAACTGAGTGATTCCGGCCTCGATTTTGTTTTACACAAACTCATGATGACGTCTGACATAGTTTGCTAGTGACGTGTCTTTTTGTGCATGATGTGGTGATCTACCTGATCTAAATTTAGATCCAAAAATAGGTCAAGACCAGCCGGGTCCGAGCACGAAATTAATTCGTAAAAAAATCGCAGTTCTTGACTCTTTGGGTGCAAGTCAATGAAACTTGGTAGTTCTTCTAACGGATAGCTGCCTGAGGTTTGACTAAAAGCCCCAGGGGCTCCGTGCACCTGGATTTGACAAGTTCAGTACCTTTAAGAACGTAACAGCCTATTGCTATATTTGCGCAAATTCCTTCTTTGAGTAATTCCGACGAAAACATGATCCGGCGATGTGGAAGATAAAAGTAATTATCTATTGAAGGGCTGAAACCAACACAAGAAGGCACACATACATTCATCCATACATACATATTAATACTTATGCACAAATGCATTCCAACGCTCTTAAATAAAGCTATAAGTCTTTGAAATAAATACAGGTTTTTCCTTGAACTTACCATGCTCTGTATTTTTTTTTCCAGATGAAAGAATGCGAGAACCTTTTCTACAAGAAGAAGTTAAGATACAAACCTAAGAAGAACCAACGAGGACTTCGGGATATTCTTCAGCGAATGACGTCATTCGAAGACCTTTTACAACAGGCAAAGGTGTGCGTTAACACACATGCCGGAGATAAAGATGAAATCACACGAAATATACTTGACGCAACGGCAGCCACGCAACAAGCCATTACATCTTTTGTGAAGAACGTCACAGATAAGTGTGTACAGGTAGACCGCAGATTCAAACCTCTTATGACACAAGCTTCCAGAAAAGAGAAAAAGACATGGAGCAAAAGGTACAACAACATCGCAAAAAGAAGGTGTAAAAAAACCTCCAAATACAACTGTAAGATTCCCAAACAGCCTTGTAATAGCACAGACCTGCAAGATCATCAAGAGACACTGAAGATTGTATCCACTCAGCTGAACAATTTTCTGAATCGTCTTATCTCTACGGAGCATATTGATGTTTGCACCGGAAAACCACTAAAAAGGAAAAAGAAAGGAAAGTCTTCTCCCAAAAAGAACAGGAAAGGTAAAGAAAAGAAAGGCCGACGCAAGGGTAAAGGAAACAAGAACAAGAAGCAATCGAAAAAAAGATCGCAAAGGCAAAGAAGTACTGAATAGCAAAATAACACGGAGTGCAAGCAATAGAGGTTTGTGAAACGACACAATCAGAGGCAGTTGCGGTAATGCGACATGTTTGACGTATGTGCTGTGCACATTAACTGATTCTGTTCTACAAAAGATATGGAATTGGTTAAATATATCAAATACAGAGTGAAAAACTAGATAGTTTGTGAAGCAACACAACCCCAATGAGATGGCATGTGCTAGCATAGGGGAGCATCTCGTTACTCCCCCGGCTCGTTACTCCCCCGGCTTGTTACTATTCCTAACCCTAACCCTAACCCTAACCCTAAGGGGGAGTAACGAGCCGGGGAGTAACGAGCCGGGGGAGTAACGAGCTGATCCCCTTGCATAGCTCATGTTACATGTTCACGGCACACTCCTTGTGTAAACAGTTCGGGTCACCATCTCTACTTGGTCATATACCCAAAATGAACGGCCTTGGTGCTGTTTACTTACAGTTACACTTTTTAGGTGAAGTAATTTCGTAATCTGTAAGCAACTACTGGCATTTGAAGTAATTAAATCATCAAAGATGTCCAGCTCACCTCAGTAGCCAGTCAAGATGTTGAGTTTTTGGTATTTGTCAAAGTGTAATAATGTTGTTTTGTTCAACGTAAAATCCATGGCATCTCTGAGATGGTGAGCTCAACAGTTTCACGAGAAGCCATGAGTGTGCGTTTAAACATCTGTGCTGAGCACATTTACTGCTTCAGGTCTGAAGTAAGTTTGAAAGAATATGACATGACAAATTCCATTGTTTTTGTTTGCTATTGTTGTGCTGAATTTTCTGTACACTGTCAGTATATCTAGATCTACTACCTCACAAAGAGTCGCTATTTCCGTCGGCGCGTGAATGCAATTTCATATAATGTTCAAAATTGGTAGGGTTTTGTTTTTGTTTGGTGTTTATTTGTTTGTGCTGCGTCTATTGGCCCTATGTTATTCTTGGTTTCTGATTGTGCTGCGTCTATTGGCCCTATGTTATTCTTGGTTTCTGTTTGTGCTGCGTCTATTGGCCCTATGTTATTCTTGGTTTCTGATTGTGCTGCGTCTATTGGCCCTATGTTATTCTTGGTTTCTGTTTGTGCTGCGTCTATTGGCCAAAGTTATTCTTGGTTTCTGATTGTGCTGCGTCTATTGGCCCCATGTTATTCTTGGTTTCTGTTTGTGCTGCGTCTGTTGGCCCTATGTTATTCTTGGTTTCTGTTTGTGCTGCGTCTATTGGCCCCATGTTATTCTTGGTTTCTGTTTGTGCTGCGTCTATTGGCCCTATGTTATTCTTGGTTTCTGATTGTGCTGCGTCTATTGGCCCTATGTTATTCTTGGTTTCTGTTTGTGCTGCGTCTGTTGGCCCTATGTTATTCTTGGTTTCTGTTTGTGCTGCGTCTATTGGCCCTATGTTATTCTTGGTTTCTGTTTGTGCTGCGTCTATTGGCCCTATGTTATTCTTGGTTTCTGATTGTGCTGCGTCTATTGGCCCTATGTTATTCTTGGTTTCTGTTTGTGCTGCGTCTATTGGCCCTATGTTATTCTTGGTTTCTGATTGTGCTGCGTCTGTTGGCCCCATGTTATTCTTGGTTTCTGTTTGTGCTGCGTCTGTTGGCCCCATGTTATTCTTGGTTTCTGTTTGTGCTGCGTCTATTGGCCCCATGTTATTCTTGGTTTCTGTTTGTGCTGCGTCTATTGGCCCTATGTTATTCTTGGTTTCTGTTTGTGCTGCGTCTATTGGCCCTATGTTATTCTTGGTTTCTGATTGTGCTGCGTCTATTGGCCCTATGTTATTCTTGGTTTCTGTTTGTGCTGCGTCTGTTGGCCCTATGCTATTCTTGGTTTCTGTTTGTGCTGCGTCTATTGGCCCCATGTTATTCTTGGTTTCTGTTTGTGCTGCGTCTATTGGCCCTATGTTATTCTTCGTTTCTGTTTGTGCTGCGTCTGTTGGCCCTATGTTATTCTTGGTTTCTGTTTGTGCTGCGTCTATTGGCCCTATGTTATTCTTGGTTTCTGTTTGTGCTGCGTCTATTGGCCCTATGTTATTCTTGGTTTCTGTTTGTGCTGCGTCTGTTGGCCCCATGTTATTCTTGGTTTCTGATTGTGCTGCGTCTATTGGCCCCATGTTATTCTTGGTTTCTGTTTGTGCTGCGTCTATTGGCCCTATGTTATTCTTGGTTTCTGTTTGTGCTGCGTCTATTGGCCCTATGTTATTCTTGGTTTCTGATTGTGCTGCGTCTATTGGCCCTATGTTATTCTTGGTTTCTGTTTGTGCTGCGTCTGTTGGCCCTATGCTATTCTTGGTTTCTGTTTGTGCTGCGTCTATTGGCCCCATGTTATTCTTGGTTTCTGTTTGTGCTGCGTCTATTGGCCCTATGTTATTCTTCGTTTCTGTTTGTGCTGCGTCTGTTGGCCCTATGTTATTCTTGGTTTCTGTTTGTGCTGCGTCTATTGGCCCTATGTTATTCTTGGTTTCTGATTGTGCTGCGTCTATTGGCCCTATGTTATTCTTGGTTTCTGATTGTGCTGCGTCTATTGGCCCTATGTTATTCTTCGTTTCTGTTTGTGCTGCGTCTATTGGCCCTATGTTATTCTTGGTTTCTGTTTGTGCTGCGTCTATTGGCCCCATGTTATTCTTGGTTTCTGTTTGTGCTGCGTCTGTTGGCCCCATGTTATTCTTGGTTTCTGATTGTGCTGCGTCTATTGGCCCCATGTTATTCTTGGTTTCTGTTTGTGCTGCGTCTATTGGCCCTATGTTATTCTTGGTTTCTGTTTGTGCTGCGTCTATTGGCCCTATGTTATTCTTGGTTTCTGATTGTGCTGCGTCTATTGGCCCTATGTTATTCTTGGTTTCTGTTTGTGCTGCGTCTGTTGGCCCTATGCTATTCTTGGTTTCTGTTTGTGCTGCGTCTATTGGCCCCATGTTATTCTTGGTTTCTGTTTGTGCTGCGTCTATTGGCCCTATGTTATTCTTCGTTTCTGTTTGTGCTGCGTCTGTTGGCCCTATGTTATTCTTGGTTTCTGTTTGTGCTGCGTCTATTGGCCCTATGTTATTCTTGGTTTCTGTTTGTGCTGCGTCTATTGGCCCTATGTTATTCTTGGTTTCTGTTTGTGCTGCGTCTGTTGGCCCTATGTTATTCTTGGTTTCTGTTTTTGCTGCGTCTATTGGCCCCATGTTATTCTTGGTTTCTGTTTGTGCTGCGTCTATTGGCCCTATGTTATTATTGGTGTCTGTTTGTGCTGCGTCTATTGGCCCTATGTTATTCTTGGTTTTTGATTGTGCTGCGTCTATTGGCCCTATGTTATTCTTGGTTTCTGATTGTGCACTAGTTTCTAGCAGCAAAATATCACACGTTCTTAAACATTTAGCCCGCAATGAAACATTCATCTCTACCCTTCGTTTATTTTGAGCCCATACCCCACCCCTCACTATATGCATCCTCCACGATGTCTGACATAGTTTTTATATCAATATCCTCAGCAGTACTAATAAATAAAAACTACGTGTAACCGAGGCAATGTACTGCAATGTCTTTAACATACACAGAACTCGAAGCCTTCCTCAGAGCGCTGCTTGACCAATACAATGTGACGTCATGGAATCGAAGATGTCAGGACATGGGACTGTCTCTTTTTATCCATTTGGAACACGCTTCCACCGATCCGACAGACAGCCACGCTACAACCTCGATTGCCCAGCATTGTCCAAAGGGATTACAGGACTTGGAGACCAGCGATGGAAACGGTCAGCCGGTGAACCCTAGAGAAAGGAAGGACAAGATAGACCCTGAAGCCCAAAGACCTGGTGATGATCCGGGCTCTGTGTACAACGAGGATGACTCAGGTTTGGCAAGACCAGTACCGCCTAAAATGAACATACACGTAGTGGTCAGGACACAACGTCCTGAGTGCTGAAGAACTGTTTGTTTCGATAATGGTGTAAATAATGAAAATGTCTGGTATTTTACCGGGTTGAATGAAGAAAACACCACAACAGAATTGTAAACCGGTCAGTCCTACCGTTGTTGATTGCAGTGAATTGTGTTGTTGTAAAAACATATTTGCTTTGTCATTATGTCTTAATTATACCGTGTTGTCGTGACCTAGTGACGGGTTGTTGTGCGACCCATACCTTTTACTTTCTGACAGTTCGAAACCAGGTCTTGCCACTCGACTTAGTCTGTCTATCCTAAAAAGAAAAGAGATATACAAAAACGAATCCTATCCTTGCTTTTTGGTTGTTCTTTGTTTTATCTTATTTTCTTTTGGGTGGCATTCTTGTTGTTTTGCATTTGTGTTGCCTTTTATGACTGTCTGCACTTTTGAAAGTGTCACTAATTTTTTTAATGTTTGTGTGTGTGTGGGGGAGAGGTGTTGGTGGGGGATGTGGACTGTGCATGTGTGTGTCCGGGGGGAGGGGGGGTCATGAATAGAACGGTGTTTGCAATTGGATGCATATTCAAATAAACCTCTTGTAAAGTCACATGTTCTAATTGAAATATACATGCCCGTGTCTTTGCGATCCAGGTGCGGATAATGATTATAGGATCATGCTTGATCGTATTGATTGAAACAATTGGTTTCAAATTGGGTGTAATTGTGTTTTAGCGTATTCTTTTGTTCATTCCATTATCAATGTATGTATATGTTGTTATATTACTGTTAACTATTTCAAGGGAAATCGATCATATTGATTGAACCCTTCTCTAATGAGGATGGTAACACAAAAGTGTAAAGTGATAATAAGGTCACGATTGTTGCCAACGTTTGGTATAATTTTGAGTAATTAGGTTTCTTCCTTTTATTTTTTTTCATTAATGACTTTCTTTTTTATGAGTGGAGCTGATTATTTTTTTCATGATAACATTTACGTGCTTGTGGTTTTGTCTTGAATCGGTAGGCCATATATGTGTGACCCTCCACCACGAAATGAGTCGCATGTCACCTCGCGCGGTTCTGCGCTATGCTTAATATAAGTCCGGGGAGTGTCTGGTAACAGTGTGAGGGTCACCTTAGTCACAGGCTTATAACTCAAACAGTTTTCGCTCTTTTCTAAAACGGTTTTCACCACTGGATAGAGCATTAAAACACTCTGTGGGAAAATGTAAAAATATGAAAATCATGCAAAGGTGACATGCGACTCATTCCGTGGTGAAGGGTCACATATGTGCGAATACATTTTACACTGACATATATGTAAAAGTCTTGCATTTTCCTTGGTTACCAGGCTAAGGTGTGTCTCATAATTATGTGATTTTGCACGCTGTATAGCGTGACAAACGGGATCAAATTTCCAATCGCCCTTTTCTCTACCAAGACAACTTGTACGTTCACATTTATTTTACCAATGTAACTGTCTGTTTACTTTACAATGTCACTAAGAATATTCTCCAACGACAATTAACGACATCCGAGTTTAGATGGCTCTGAAAAATGATCTGCTCATGATGCCAATAAATTTGAAACATATGGATCCTTCCCTTAGTGAATCTGTGAGACATAAATTGCTATTCGGACTTGGTCGCGTGACAGAGTTTTCTTCAACACAACATTGCTAATGTCTCACTCCGCTTAAAGGTCTCGTGAGACAATTAAATATATACGATACCGATATCGATAGATGCACAGCTACAGTGTAATTTCTTACCACTGATATGGCAAAATCGCCGAGATGTAGCTTAAGTTGCTATCGAAGTTTCTTTTCAGTTGGGAGGCGCGCTGACGAAGTTGCAACATGTGTACGTGACGTCATTATACGTATAATGACGTCTTCTCTTTACTTTGCTGTTGACCTTAGAGATTTCCCTTCGGAAGAGAGGTTTAAGAAAGGACCACTTAGTTTGTCAAGTCGGTATTGTTTCTCTTTTCCATTTAGAAGAAAACCCTGGCATAAGACCCAGTCTGAATTTCAGATCATTAATGCTGTTTCTTGAAATGTTCTGCCAAATCTGCAACATTTTGGAATACAATTTCATTTCACTGAGTATTTATATGTGTTTTCTGTTGTTTGTTTTTGCATGCTACTTTGTATACTAAAATGTATATATATATGTGTGTGTGTGTGTGTGTGTGTGTGTGTGTGTGTGCGTGTGTGTGTGTGTGTGTGTGTGTGCGTGTGTGTGTGTGATAGTGTGTGTGTGTGTGTGCGTGCGTGCGTGCGTGCGTGCGTTTGTGCGTGTGTGTGTGTGTGTGTGTGTGTGTGTGTGTGTGTGTGTGTGTGTGTACGTGTGCTTAAGAAGCCAACGCGGAAATAGAAACAATTCTAACCCTCACAGACACAAAGCGGATGTTTGTTTGCGCTGCAGTGTCTTTTGGTAGTCAATACGAGAGCGAGCGTAATCCGGAAATATTGTGAATGAAAGCATTTTCCCACACGCGTAACCGGTACAGATGCACCTTTGTTGTCAGTGCAGCTGACTTGCATTAAAGGAGAAATGACACAGACACAATTAACTATTGACAGCGTCAGAACACTGAGCTATGATTATGTTCAACAACTCGAGGTACACCCGTGGTTACATTCGTGCAAACTGTAAAGAAAGTTAATCTAGAAGTGAGCTAAAACAAGTTAAACTGTACTAGAGAATATGTAGCAAATGTCAGGAAGTTATTTCTACTATTTCTTTTAACTGTGATGCTTCATTCACAAAAGATAAAACGCTACCTGTAGCATAAATTAAACCATTTCAAGTGTGTTTGTTTGTTTGTTTGATTGTGTGTTTGTTTGTTTGTTCGTTTGTTTGTTTGTATAAAGATAGCGGCTAGTATAACCTCATTTTAGTTGATTACATTCACGCTCAACAAATTGATATTTATCCGAGAAAGCAGCAGTTTCTTGGTTGGTAGGCCTATATCTTGTAAACAACAGTATTGCATGACAGATTGTTATTCTTTATTTCTCTTTGCATTCCGTTTTCCTAGGTGGATTCAAAATGTACACCGTCTTTAGCTTCGTGAATGTTCTATCTGACGTTTATCCCAAAAGTACTTCACACTGAGAAATTACGCTGTAATAAATGATATCCAGGAAGATACAGGAAAAACATTCTTGTATGGTAAGACTACACGAATGCATGAAACCAAATTTCCCAAACTGGAATCTAATGCGGAAGAAATGATTCATACCAGATATTCCTTCCAGACTTCAATCTCCATTCTTGGACTGCGCAAAAAAATGTTTTGACCAAATCATGTTAAGGAATGCAAACGTAAACAAATCACCCTATTTGTAATCTTACAAGTATACATTTTGTGTGCGGAAAAACGATGTTTAATGGACATTCAGGGGCGGATCACATCATTTTTAAAAGGGGGTTTCCAAATTTCTTTCAGGGACAATTCGACGACGCAAAGCGTTTAGTTGAGGGCGCGAAGCGTTCGAACCTCCTAGAGGGGTCCGGGTGCATGCCCCCCCCCCCCTACATGTTGATAAAAATCGAGGAAAATTGAGCAATCTGG
>NC_090256.1:11942872-11954449 GCF_037325665.1 Littorina saxatilis | reverse complement strand
GTGCAATCTGAGCCATCATTTTTTTTTAATTTGTCTCTCTATTTATTTCTTAGTCTGGGGGGGGGAGGGGGGGCATTACGAAAACCCCGGAAACCCTCCCTGGATCCGCCCCTGACCTTATTGTCTGATGTAGTAACAATTAATTGCGGGCATTTACTTTCTCGATCACTTCAAGCTACGGCAGGTCGTCCGACGGAATATTCAACAGGAATAAATCTTACATTAAGAAACACTACTAGCTCGCTCTCTCTCTCTCTCTCTCTCTCTCTCTCTCTCTCTCTCTCTCTCTCTCTCTCTCTCTCTCTCTCTCTCTCTCTCTCTCTCTCTCCCTCTCTCTCCTCTCTCTCTCTCTTCTCTCTCTCTCTCTCTCTCTCTCTCTCTCCTCTCTCTCTCTCTCTCTCTCTCTCTCTCTCTCCTCTCTCTCTCTCTCTGTGTCTGTCTGTCTCTGTCTGTCTCTCTCTCTCTCTCTCTCTCTCTCTCTCTCTCTCTCTCTCTCTCTCTCTCTCTCTCTCTCTCTCTTTGGTTAACCGTGGTACCTGTTCTGCAAAGTTTTCTTGTGTGTTTGAATTTCACTGAGTTCTAATAAACTCTCTGTGACGGTTATCATCACAAACAATTTCAGTGCCTTAGTAGATACTGACATTAATTTTTGTGTTTCCCTTTTTTCTTGTCTGGTTTAACTGTGACTAAAGGAAAATACTTTCCTCTGGACTGACCTGCATCGTAATCTAATTATGCCTTTGGGTGATTCTTCATCTGGCCTTCGGATAGATCATCTTAATGTGTATCACTTGCTTAACAAATTTCCAGATGTGTGCTTAATGTTAAACCGATCCAACAAACCAATTCATTTGTTTGGACTAACTGAAACTTGCATTGATTCCAGGATCGACGACACCTCTATTGACATTACTAACTACACAATTTTAAGATAAGAAAGCAGTCAGTCAAGTCATGCTGGACTTGCGCTCTACGTACATGATAGCATTGTTAATATTACAAGAAGGAGAACTGATTTAGAGTCAGAAAATGTGGAGTGCATCTGGACGGAGATAAAACATTCTAAATCTCTTTCTGTGTTAGTTGCATATATTTATAGAAATCCAGCATCTCCATTTGCATGGATTGACGACTTTGTGTGCATGATGGATAAAGTGAAAAACTGTAATTCTAACATACTCATCTTAGGACATTTGAATTATGATTTAAATAAACCGCAACATGCATGGTCCTCTACTACATCACTGTTTGGTCTAAAGCAATTAGTCAAAGATCCAACAAGAGTAACCAGTACTGGCGCAACGCTAATTGATCATATTTACACAAACAATACGTGTAATGTTTCCAAAGTGTTTGTGTCCAAGGAAAGTATAAGTGACCATAGTCCTATTTTTTGCACTTGGTCTTTCAAATTACCTAAACGTCCGCCTAAGGGCCATACAACAATTGAGTACAGATCATTTAAACATTTCAATGAGACGGATTTTTTGCGAGACATTGCTTCTGTGCCTTTCTATCTTATTTGCAATCATATGTGTACAAATAGTGCCTTTAATTTTTCTGCTTTGTATGATGCATTTTTACCTATTATTGATAAACATGCACCTTTGCGCAAAAAGAGGGTTAAACACCCCAAACTTCTCCCGTGGTTAAATGAAGACATTATAAACGCTATGGCTCTTCGCGATTTTTATAAAGAGAACAAATTAAAAGATGATTACAAGAAACAAAGAAATAAAGTCTTAGACCTCGTGCGCGAGGCCAAAAGACAGTATTTCAATAATTCTCTTCACCGTCGCGCAGCTAAACTTATCATGCCGGGGCAGCACACATCAACAGATCAAAAACTTAGTAGCCTAAACTTTTTATCCCTCCAAGATCAGTTATTGTTTAATAAGGCTGTTTTAATGTTTAAAGTGCAAATAAACGAAACCCCTCAGTACATGCAATCATTATTTCAAAAAGCAACAGACAGGTATGGTTCCAACAAATTAATGTCCCCACTACCCCGTATTGATTTATAGAAAACCAGTTTAGCGTTTTCGGGCTCAGCAATTTGGAATTCTTTGCCATGTGAGATAAAGGGATCAAGCACTATCAAACACTTTAAATCGCAGCTTCGCAAATATTTGTTGTCACGCTCAGGTACATTCTAAAGTTGTTGCTACTTTGTATGATCGCCCGAAGTAAAATGCATCCCTATCTTAACCCATGTATATTCTGTTTTTGCCAAATGACGATGATGATGATGATGATGATGATGATGATGATGATGATGATGATGATGTAGCTGATGACGAGGATCCGGATGAGAAGGATGAGTCTGCGTGTTATGGATTGTGTGGGCGTGTGTGTGTGTGCGTGAGTGAGTTGGATTGTGTGCGGGTGTGTATGTATGTGCGTGTGTGTGTGCATGCGTACACAGGTATTCTTGACGTGGTGTAAATGTAGGAGTACGTGGTGCAGAATAATTTTGTTTGTTTGTATCCCTTTGCATTATTTTGATATGTCAGTTTAAATGTGTTTTTATTCATTTGATATTCGTAAAGATCATGTAGTAGTTGCGATAATGCATGAATAATCTTTACATGTATAACTTTGTATTCGCTATTTTTTTTTCGTGTCGGTTTACGATTGTCATTGTATCCATCCTAATACATGTTTAGTTTTAGCAGGGACAGATTGTAAGACTAGGCGTCAGCCTAAAATCTCCATCCTTGAGTAATAAAGTTCGTTCGTTCGTTCTCTCTCTCTCTCTCTCTCTCTCTCTCTCTCTCTCTCTCTCTCTCTCTCTCTCTCTCTCTCTCTCTCTCTCTCTCTCTCTCTATTTGCAATCACATTTCAAACATGCCACAAAAAGATATGGGTCCCAAAAAATCATCCCTCCTATACCTCGCATAGACCTCTACAAATCGAGCTTAGCCTTCTCGGGAGCGTTTCTCTGGAACTCCTTACCCCAACAGATAAGAAATGCAACTTCAGTGAAAATGTTTAAGAGACAGTCACGTTCACACATCATTCGTGAATGAAATGTCTTGTTCGATTGTTATTTTGTTAAACATTTTGTACTAATGTTAACGGATGTGTAGCTGATCGGAGCAACTTATTCCCAAATGAAAGGTATAACTAATGTAATTTTGTAATTTTTTGAGTTCTCCTTATGTAATTCCTTAAATGCACATTGTGTTGCATTCTGTACAATGTATTTCTGTATTTTATATGATTGAATTTATATTTGTAATGTGCGTCTGTCTTTATGTGTTGTATAAAGGACAGGTTGGAAGAATAGGCTTTGCCTAAAACCTTTATCCTTTTGTAATAAAGTTCTGAGTCTGAGTCTGAGTCTGAGTCTCTCTCTCTCTCTCTCTCTCTCTCTCTCTCTCTCTCTCTCTCTCTCTCTCTCTCTCTCTCTCTCTCTCCTTGAAAAATAAAGTTCCATCATCATCATCATCTCTCTCTCTCTCTCTCTCTCTCTCTCTCTCTCTCTCTCTCTCTCTCTCTCTCTCTCTCTCTCTCTCTCTCTCTCTCTCTCTCTCTCGTACACCTCGATCTGATATGATTCCTCCTTTCTCGACATTGTGACTGTTAAAACAGCCACATCTCACGAAAACTAATACTGAAATTTTAATTTTGTTTTCTTTTACATTACAGGTTACATTTCCATTAAATTACTTTTTAATTCAACAACAATTTAACTAATGTTTGCGTGTATGTGCATATGTGTGTGTGTGTGTGTGTGTGTGTGTGTGTGTGTGTGTGTGTGTGTGTGTGTGTGTGTGTGTGTGTGTGTGTGTGTGTGTGTGTGTGTGTGCGTGTGTGTGTTGTTGTTGTTGTTGTTCCCATAATTCTGTTGTATAATACATTTTCAGCGGGACAATACATAACAAGTTGATTAATCCAATTACAGTACTAGTTTTCAGCACAGCATCATACAGCGCATATATAAATAACTTTACATTAACAGCACAATACTACTAGTTATCTATATTCTTATACACAGTTCAATTTTACTAGAGATTTCGAAGTCGAGCTTGGTTCTGAAATAAGATCTTCATGTTAGTTTTTGGATTTCCGTACTTAAACTGGCTTATGCACATTTTCGATATCAATATAAGGTGATTAATTATGAAGGTTTTCTCTCTGGGGATATCACGTGTGAAATACCCCAAAAGAGCCTCTTCGCAGCTTAACTTTATATTTTTGCCTGTACATTTAAATATGTACCCTTGACATTCCTGCCATATGGGTTGCACTGCTCTACACTGCCAAAAAAAGTGCTCGATGAAGTCGGTTTCGTTACAATACTGACAGAGATTTGTTTGACGAATTCCCATCTTATGTAGCAAAATATTGGTGGGATATATATTGTGTAAAATTTTCCAATGCAATAGACGAAGACGGGTTTCTGTCGAGCATTCGTTAGCTAATTTCCAGTGTTTATCTTCTAATGTAATATTTAATTTGTTCGACCAAAATCCAGCTGAGCTTGGCTCCTTTATCTCATAATTTAACATCTTTAGGCGAATTTGGCGTGGAGATAATTGTATAAATGGCATATGATCAGAACGGGCCTGACCCGTATCACGCAATAATAGAGCTTTAATGGCAGTCTGTATTGCATTATATTCAAATAGGCGAGACTGTTTATATCCAGTTCGTTCACATATTTCCTCAAAAGAGTACATGTCGTTATCGTTAAAAACATCTTTAACAACGCATATTTTAGCCTTTATCCAGTCATTCATGTATAGCGTTTGCTTCCTGTACCTTATATTTGTATTATTCCATAAGGTTTGATTGCGTACACTTATCTGCTGTTCATTACTGCTTATTTCTTTGATCTTGTGTTTATTGTTTAGCCAGGTGATAAAAGCTTGTTTCCAGAAATATTGCTTTATGGCACCTAGTCCTTTAAAATTTTCTGCACTCACATTTGAGCGCAGACAGCATAAGCGTTCGCCCAGTTTTAAAAATGATGCTAATGGAATCTGTTGCCACTTTGCGTTACTTCCGTCCAGCAGCCTCATAATCCATGAAATTAGAAATGATGTTTGTACATCTTTGACATTAATCATTTTCAGACCTCCAAGATTTGTCTCTTGGCACATTACTTTTCTATTAACTTTTTCATAAGCTCTTTTGTTTGAATATTTTTTCTTCCAGATAAATCGGAATAGAGATGAATTTAGCTTATTGAGGAAGTTTTCTGTGGCACATAGAGATTGCAGTGCGTAAGTAAACTGTGACAACATTAATGTTTTGACTATACACATTTTCCCCATTATACTTAGGTTTCCTTTCGACCATGTTGCTATTAATGAATTTACTTTATGTAGTTTAGGTTCCCAGTTTTCGTCTATGTTGGAGGCTGGGACAGAGTTGTTGAAATGAATTCCTAAGATTTTGATTTGTTTTTTCCAAATAATATTACATGGTCGGTCAGCAGAAAGTTTATTTATACCAAGCCACATTGCTTCTGTCTTTTGATCATTCATTGCTAACCCTGAAAATTTTGAAAACTGAGTTATAAGATGTAATACGTTTCTTAGGTCTTTCTCATCTTGTAGGAAGAAACTAATGTCGTCAGCATACATAAGTAGTTTAAGAATTTCACCATGTCTATCAGAATTCCTTGGCAGTTTAATCCCTTTAACATCTTGATCTGCACGGATTTTGATTGCTAACACTTCGAGGGCCAGAACAAAGGCTAATGGCGAAAATGGACATCCTTGTCTTATTCCAGCATCACATGGGAATGGACTCGAGATCCATCCCATGTAATTAATACTACTCTCTGTATTTTTTGTTAAAGTATCGACCCACCTAATAAAATGTTTACCAAATCCGAACTTTTGGAACGCCCAGAGCATATATTCTTTAGATATCGTGTCAAAAGCAGCTCTGTAGTCCAGCGCCATTAAAATACCTGGTTGATTACTGTTATTCATATATTCAATGACGTCATCAATCATTCTAATAACAGTGCTGGAATTTCTTTTTTTTAAAAACCCAACTTGATCTTCACTTATTAAGTAATTGACGACTTGATTTAATCTGTTTGCAAGGCATTTCGCTAATAGTTTATAGTCGGTGTTCGTTACAGATATAGGACGCCAGTTATTTAGGTGCTCTCGTTTCAACCCCTTTCCTTTGTGTATCAGTGTGATTGCTGCTCGCTTCTGGGATACAGATAGTTCCCCTTTTTCAAAGGCTGACCAAAAAGAGGATAATAACATTTTGTTTATATTACTCCAAAAGAACTTTATGAAATTGGTTGTTATTCCATCCAATCCTGGAGCAGAATTACTTCGCATTCCCTTAAGTGCAATAAGGAGTTCTTTTTCTGTAATTTCTTGATCAATACTGACCTTTTGCTCCTCTGATAATTTTGGGATGTCAGTGTTTTTTAAAAATTCGTCCCCAAGAAAGTTATTAAAATTGGTGTTTTTAGTGTATCTGTTAGTAAAGAAGCGGGTTTGTTCCTTTAATATTTCAGACTGACTTGTAATAAATTCATTCTCTGTTATTTCTATTCTATCTAGTATCTTATTTTTTGCGTGAGCTTTCTCTAAGTTTAGGAAATAACGCGTGTTTTTCTCACCCTCCTCAATGAATTTTATCCTAGATCTAATTTGTGCCCCTTTAGCTTCTTGTATTGTAAATAGTTCTAGCTCCTGCTTGATGTGCTCTCGCTTAGTCACCAGTCTGGCGTTACTGGGGTCCAGAGCCAAAAAGTGATATATGTTGTGATTAGATAAAATGTATTTAAAATTAAGATGATAAGTCGTATGCGAATTACGATTAGTTGGCTTGTACATGTCGACTTGCAAGACCACTGAATCAGCGCAGGGTTTCGGCCAGCCCAGGATCTATTTGTCTCAGTGAAACAAATGCACTCTGTTAATTCATTCTGTAAGGCCAACAGAAGGGCTAAATGTTTTGATTTTGCTTTACGGGACTTGTTTTCTTCTTTGCGACACACACACACACACACACACACACACACACACATACACACACACACACACACACACACATGTACACACTGAAACACAATAATTCATCCAACAATCATGCTTTATTGATAGGCACAGTCTTCAAACATCTGTTACGGAAATTCAGAACCAAAATTGGATTATCTATGATCATTGATGCATGCTCACATGACATAAAAAGGCCATATTTAATCGAAAGAGAGTACATTTGACGAAGTGTTCATGTCCAATATGAACATTACACAACAAACATTTCCCATGTTCATACAACTGAACATAACACATTTTCAGCATGTTTTGAGATCAAAACGTACCTGAACATTTAATGTTCATTGAAATCAATGTACCATACAGTTTGCTGTTTTCTTGGAGGCAGCATAAACATCGTCCAGAACTGTACATTGCAGGAACAGATATTTTGTTCAATGCATGAAATCAACACATAATGAACTTTGTTGATTGGAACTTATTAAGTAATACAATGAGATACACTATTCGACACTACTCACTTATGCAAATAATGCGGCAAAATAACAACCGTTAATACAGGCTAGTGTGCGACACTGGGGGATGGTATACGTTGCACGCGCGTGCATGGACGCACAGACACACACACACACACACACACGCACTCACACGCGTACGCAGAGACACACACAGACACGCACAGACACACACACACAACACACACACACACACACACACACACACACACACAAACACACTATCAGAATGTATACGAACTCAACAATTACGCAGAACACCACCAACATATAAATTAAAACACAAAACACCACCACAGTTATGGATAAAAACAGACACAACATTCTAACCATATGCAACGATTTCACTTGAAGTGAATGACACGATTATTAAAATGTCCAACAATATCACGCAGAACAACTTTTTTTAACAACGGTCATATCGCAGAGCGTTCATCAAATGCGTGATAATATTGCTGGCTTCCAAATGATGAAAAATGTCAGCAAAGCATCAAAGCAGCCAACCATTCATTAAATGAATCAATTAATCCGGTGAGCAGCCAACCAACCAAACAAACAACCATGCAACCAAGCGACCGACCAGCTGACGAACCAACTAATCAAACAACAAGTTATATAGAAACAAAGTTACGGTGAAAAGAGATTAGAAACCAGGTCGAGTGTGGCGGGGAACTGAGATGAGGGGGGAGGGTCGGGGAGGGAGACATAATCACATACAGGGGGTTATATGTAAATACAAAAACCTGCGTGTGGCAAGAATCAGACAGCAGAGCACATCCTGCAGGCTTGTCCATACCACAGTGCTCTCAGGGACACCATCTGGCCAGAGGAGACAGCGCTACAAAAGAAGCTATACGGCCCCAGAGAGGACTTGGAGAGGACAGCACGTTTCGCCTTGCAGTCCGGGCTGACGATCTAACAGCGAACGACAAGAAGAAGAAATACAAAAAACCAAAGAAGGACGGAATGAAGTAGAAACCTTTCTTCTTGATGATGAATCCCATCCTGTTCAGAAAACCTAACTGATCAGGATACGCGGCACTTTTTTCTCACAACCACGTTTATTTTTGCTGTTGGTGGTAAGGCTCTGGGAGAATCTGTGTTTGTTACCTCAGAATCGTCAGTGTCCTTATATGTAGCGTCAAGAAAATTAAGACCCTGCGAAGCTGAAGCTGACAAGTCTCTTTTTCGTTTTCTCCCACTTGCAGACAGTGACATGTCCAATTCGCCATCAGAGATGTGCTCCTCTATTTCCTCTTCAAAACATTCTGGACTATGTCCAACATTTCGCGGGTTTTTCCGAGCATCTGATTGGCTGGTTTCTTCTGGCTTCGCCTCCGCAGTGCAGTGTCGACCAATCACATTCAAAACTCTGCTGTCTGTCAACCTGCTTAACGATCCTTCAAAGTGAATAACGAGAGTTATCCCATGGTCATCGCAGCATGGCTTCCAGGACGTCAAATTGTACTGTCCAAGCAATTCCCTGAACACAGCTTTCAGATCTGTATGGAATTTGAAATAACTAGAATAAAATGTTTTGTTAATCGTCTATATTACACGTTGTTTTGCTTCTGGGAATGTTAGACCGAGATAATTCATGAGGCGTCAAACAGAAAGAGCATGTTTGTGCTCGCAGACTAAAAAAACGCAACAGTTTGACACATTGCAATATAAGAACAGATGACACAAGAACACAATAGACAAGACAAGACAAGTCTACACAGAACCCGTGACGTGACTGAAAGTGCAAAACGCCTTTGACGACAAGCAAGGCAAGACAATACTAGACAATTCAATATGACAGGAGACGAGACAAGACGATACGATCGAGAGAGGACAAAACAACTCGAGATGAAGCATAAGAAAACATGACAATACAAGTCAATGCAGGGTACATAGTACGTATCATGTATCATTATATTATAACAAAGCAGGACACATTAAGACGAGACAAGACTACACGAAACGAGACAGGACAAATCAAAATGAAACCCCAAAACAACGAGACGAAACGACATTAACAGAGAGAGAACGAATAAAAAAAGTTACGAAACGAAACGAAACGAAACGAAACGAGGCGCGGCGAGACGAGACTAGCTCGATGAGACAAAACAAACGATAACAAATAACGAAACAATTAAGACACGGCAAAACAACACGAGACGATACGAGACATATAAGTATAAGACGAGATAAGAGATTAGTTATTAAGTAGTACAAATATGCAAAGATGTAAATTGGTAAAAACTGCCTGCGTGGAACCTCTTCCATCACCCAAATAATGATGTCAGGACATTATTGTACATTTTGTCAAGTTTTGACTAAATGTTTTAACGTAGAGGGGGGAATCGAGACGAGGGTCGTGGTGTGTGTGTGTGTGTGTGTGTGTGTGTGTGTGTGTGTATGTCTGTGTGTGTGTGTGTGTGTGTGTGTGTGTGTGTGTATGTGTGTATGTGTGTGTGTGTGTGTGTGTGTGTGTGTGTGTGTGTGTGTGTGTGTGTGTGTGCGTGCGTAGAGCGATTCAGAGAAATCTACTGGACCGATCTTCATGAAACTTGACATGAGAGATCCTGAGTATGGTATCTCCAGATATTTTTTTATTTTTTGGATAAATGTCTTTGATGACGTCATATCCGGCTTTTCGTGAAAGTTGAGGCGGCACTGTCACGCTCTCATTTTTTCAACCAAATTGGTTGAAATTTTGGTCAAGTAATCTTCGACGAAGCCCGGACTTTGGTATTGCATTTCAGCTTGGAGGCTTAAAAATTAATTAATGAGTTTGCTCATTAAAGTTGTCATTAAAATCGATTGTTCGCAGATATAAAAATGATTGCATCATATTCTTCATAACATTCTGAATCTAAAAATATATACATAACTATGTCATGTTTACTCTTAAAATGTGATCACAATTAACGAAAATAGATTAATTAATCTTACGATTTGAATTTAAGAAATCGATCCAAAAATAATTTCATCTTATTCTTTATCATTTCCTGATTCCAAAAACATATAGATATGATAGGTTGTATTCAAAACAAGCTCCGAAAGTTAACAAGAACACAGAAAAGCGCGCTTTCCTGCTTAGCACAATACGCTACCGCGCTAATCTGGCGTGTCAATATCACTACGTTTTGCACGTCGGAGGTGAGCGATTTCCTTCACGCGGGGATTGACGAAGCTGTATTGTCTTGGTGAAAAAATACAGTGCGTTCAGTTTCATCCCGTGAGTTCGACAGCTTGACTTAGTAATTTCGCGTTACGCGACTTGTTTCTTTTTCTTTGCCTGTTGCGACCGTTTCTGGATTTGTTCTTACCCTTATGCCCTTTGCCCTTTCGTCGCCTTTGTCTCCCTTTTTTCTTCCCGTTTCCTTTCTTTCTCTTCCTCTGCGAGCAGTTCTCTTTGACCTCTGTAGAGTTCAGACGTTCCAGAAACTTGTTCAACTGAACGGAAATGATCTTTACAGATTCTTCACGGGTTTGCGAATCGCCGGCCTTACATGCACTTGCAGGAATGGTGCAGTTGTACTCTCCACTCTTTTGACATTTGACTCTGTTCTTTGGATTCGTGACGTTTTTAACAAAACTTGTGATGGCCTGAGTGACACGTCGTGTAGACTTCATGTTTACCGTTGGGGAACAATTACGTGCTGCTTCAAACAGACATTTGAATGACGTCATGCGATGAATGATGTCTCTTTGGCATTGTTTGTAGCCTTTGGTTTCATTGCGGAAAAAGCTGTCGTTGAACAGAGTAGAACAGCCTGTCACCTGTCCAAAGAACGGATGTTTATCCAGTGCTGAACACTTAAGATGATGCTAATTAGATAACGATGTGACTTTACAAACGTGATCTCTATGTGTTAATTAGCACTTGGAATCAAATATATCGTGTATTAGTTTTGATGAAGAGCAAAGCTATTACACGTATCCATTGTAATGCTGCTGTCTATTGAATAATTATTATTTCGACTTTTCAATGAAAAAGTCTCGTTACATTTAGTCAAGTTTTGACTTTAAATAAACTTAATAATAAATTTATAATACACTTTAAAGTTTTTCATTAAAATCGATTTTTT
>NC_090256.1:11920372-11940372 GCF_037325665.1 Littorina saxatilis | reverse complement strand
AGGCCAACCGTGCCGGTTTTACAGTGAATACAAAATGTCCAGAGAAATAGCAATATATCTAACATTGACGGATTGTGTTATGATATCTTCTGCTATTGGTCTATTTCGACAGTCATATCAAAATCTCGACCAGATCACTGTCTCAACAGACCATAGCATAAGATATCATCACACAGTCCGTCAATATTGGGTATTAATGTTTTTGTTGTGTCTTACAAGAAGCGGAGGATGAAGCAGGGGGGGGGGGGGTGAGGAGGAGAATGGTTTTACGCAGAGATAGGGAGAAAGGGAGATAGAGAGTGTGTGGGTGAGGGAGGAGAATGGTTTTACGCAGAGATAGGGAGAAAGGGAGATAGAGAGTGTGTGGGTGAGGAGGAGAATGGTTTTACGGAGAGATAGGGAGAAAGGGAGATAGAGAGTGTGTGGGGGAGGGAGGAGAATAGTTTTACGGAGAGATAGGGAGAAAGGGAGATATAGAGTGTGTGGGTGAGGGAGGAGAATGGTTTTACGGAGAGATAGGGAGAAAGGGAGATAGAGAGTGTGTGGGTGAGGAGGAGAATGGTTTTACGGAGAGATAGGGAGAAAGGGAGATAGAGAGTGTGTGGGGGAGGGAGGAGAATAGTTTTACGGAGAGATAGGGAGAAAGGGAGATAGAGAGTGTGTGGGTGAGGGAGGAGAATGGTGTTACTGAGAGATAGGGAGAAAGGGAGATAGAGAGTGTGTGGGCGAGGGAGGAGAATGGTTTTACGCAGAGATAGGGAGAAAGGGAGATAGAGAGTGTGTGGGGGAGGGAGGAGAATGGTTTTACGGAGAGATAGGGAGAAAGGGAGATAGAGAGTGTGTGGGGGAGGGAGGAGAATGGTTTTACGGAGAGATAGGGAGAAAGGGAGATAGAGAGTGTGTGGGGGAGGGAGGAGAATGGTTTTACGGAGAGATAGGGAGAAAGGGAGATAGAGAGTGTGTGGGGGAGGGAGGAGAATGGTTTTACGGAGAGATAGGGAGAAAGGGAGATAGAGAGTGTGTGGGGGAGGGAGGAGAATGGTTTTACGGAGAGATAGGGAGAAAGGGAGATAGAGAGTGTGTGGGGGAGGGAGGATAATAGTTTTACGGAGAGATAGGGAGAAAGGGAGATAGACAGTGTGTGGGGGAGGGAGGAGAATAGTTTTACGGAGAGATAGGGAGAAAGGGAGATAGAGAGTGTGTGGGGGAGGGAGGAGAATGGTTTTACGGAGAGATAGGGAGAAAGGGAGATAGAGAGTGTGTGGGGGTGAGGAGGAGAATAGTTTTACGGAGAGATAGGGAGAAAGGGAGATAGAGAGTGTGTGGGGGAGGAGGAGAATGGTTTTACGGAGAGATAGGGAGAAAGGGAGATAGAGAGTGTGTGGGGGAGGGAGGAGAAGATAGTAGAGTTTGACTCGATGTCAAAAGCATCAAAGAATACAAATTAAAAATATGGTAGGTAAATGGAACGTTTAAGTTGTGACAAAACAAAACGCTACTGTTCTTCGACCCAGCGGTCTTTGATGTGGACCGCGCGACGGACAACCACTCCTAATACAGACAATTAACTTGACTGAGAACATTTTCGCTGGGAAGACGCACACGAAGCAATGCCAATGCAAAGCATCCCAATTTAAACATTTTGTCATTGAATCCTTACTTCTAGATCTTAAACCAAGGCAAACATTTTAAACAACAAGACTTTTGAATAATATAAGAAAAGAATCTTCATTGTAAGTAGAGAGAAAAAAAGCAGAGTACATTAGTTGGAACAACTTAAAACAAGCAAGTCTTATCAGCATGAAAATTGGGGTAAAAAAGAGCTCAGTACGTGGACATATCGTCACACAATCCTTTTGAGAAAAAGAGTATTAATGCCTAACATATTCCTAGAATAGTTACTACGTTTAACCTATAGTACCTTACTTTGCCATGACTGAGAGAGAGAGAGAGAGAGAGAGAGAGAGAGAGAGAGAGAGAGAGAGAGAGAGAGAGAGAGAGAGAGAGAGAGAGAGAGAGACAGAGAGAGAGAGAGAGAGAGACGGAGACAGGGACACACACTGGGGGATCGACTCTCACACTGACGAACACATATAGGCAGACAAACAGAGAGAATGAGACAACGAGAGTACTACATCTTACCTTTTGTCGGTGGAATCATTCTATTCAAGTGTTTCAGTTTCACAGACAATGCGTACAAAGTTCAACAATCGCGAACAAAGCAACAAGATTCGATACGATTATGAACATTTGACAAGATGACCAAAACGTAGTTGCAGAAAATATAGAATATAACAGCAGTATGATAGAAGAACGAGAACGGTTACTATCTTTGAAAGCCAACAGGAACGTTCAATATCTTGACAACTGCGAATATCAGGCGTTTTATACACTTTGGTGTAACTGTGTAGGAGATTCGATCGGTTTTTGTTAAGACCAGTAAAATATTTTCACGCCTAGTACCCCGCAACAAACTCAGTTGGTTCCGAGTTAATTACTGAGTCATAACTAGCTTTCCAGGGGAAATTTGATTCGAAATTCAAACGTCCTTGTTGTTGTTGTTTTTTATTTCTTTGTGTCGATTGTCTTTGAGATTATGTTTGTTTCTGCTTCAGTGAAGGTCATTACTGAAGAACCTTGAAAGCTTCAATACAATGACAGTGCCTTGGGTAAGCTTCTATTGCTTCATAATTCTATGACATTTATCAACGTTTTTTTCTCTCTTATTATTTAAACTGAAAATATTGCAGAAAAAAGAATTTTATTTTTACTTTGTGTTGTGTCTGTCTAGGAATAGCAATGCGCAAGTACCGAAAATATACATTGGGTTTCGCTGTGAGTACATTCTTTTAGAATAGACAGCATACCCCAAATGGTGATACTTACGCTACGAGTTTGTTGCGGAAGTTCTAGGATATTGATTAATGTAATGGCGGAATAAATATGTCCTGCTCGGGTGTATGCTCCCTTTTCTTCCTTATGTTCTTTTGTTGTCGTACCCCCTTGCTATGTGGCAGGGTATTTTTGATACCGTGCGTGTGTGTGTGGGTGTGTGTGTGTGTGTGTGTGTGTGTGTGTGTGTGGGTGTGTGTGTGTGTGTGTGTGTGTGAATGCATGTGCGTGTGCGTGTATTCGTTGGTGCGTGTGTGTTGGTGGGTGTCTACACACACGCTCAGATTTTGCCTACGTGCACAAACAAACGTGTGTATCTGGGATTCTGTGTGTCTTTCTTTGCCTCTGTTTCAATCTGCGCAAATGAGAACGCACGTGCCCACGTGAACTATCCGAGTCTTTGAGCTTCCTGTCACTTTCTTCTTGTACGTGACAAACACTGGGCGGATTTAATTAACATTCTTGAAACGGTGCTATTAAGCTTTATGTAAAATATTTCTTCTTTATCGGGTATTCTTCCGATTAGTCCAGACACGTACTTTCACACAGGTATTTTACCACACTCTCAGACGATAATGTAAACAGAACATTAAGCAACAGCAGTTTGAAAATATTTCCGCTTTTTGGGTCTAACAGTCTAATTTCAGGTACTAACGCGAATTAAAAAGGTCATTTTGTAGAAAGCACTTTTCGCGAAGTTGTTTTGGTATTTAACTGAATAGGGAGGTCATCTAGGTTTTTTTTAACATCTTGCATTATTTGTGTGAGTGTATGTTTCTATACGTGTACGTTTGCTGGTTGGTTTGTGTAGGTTTGCTGTTGAACAATCGTGAATATGAAACTTATGTTGTGTACGATGACGAAAACTTGAAATTAGGTTCACATATGTGTGGGTACGTGTGTGAGCGCTTGCGTGAGAGAGAGAGAAATAGAGAAAGAGAGAGAGAGAGAGAGAGAGAGAGAGAGAGAGAGAGAGAGAGAGAGAGAGAGAGAGAGAGAGAGAGAGAGAGAGAGAGAGAGAGAGAGAGAGAGAGAGAGAGAGAGAGAGAGAGAGAGAGAGAGAAAACACCGTGAATTGAACATTGCGGGTATTCTTCCGCTTAGTAAAGACACGTACACTTACAGACAGGTTAAAGTACTACGCTGTCAAATGACATGATAAGCAGGAAGATTCTTCTACATTTAACATCAACATGAACATTTTTCCGTCTCAGATAGAATTCTTTTGATTGTAAGTGTCTTCGCTGATGGATAATACAACCTGAAACCAATCCATTTCTTTGCAATGAAAAACATGGTTTGACATTTTGCGACGTCGGCATGAACATGCTAATGATTTTAACTTATGTTTCCTTTTTACTTTTATTCAAGTTTTGACTAAATGTTTTAACATAGAGGAGGAATCGAGACGAGGGTCGTGGTGTATGTGTGTGCGTGTGTGTGTGTGTGTGTGTGTGTCTGTCTGTCTGTCTGTCTGTCTGTCTGTCTGTCTGTCTGTCTGTCAGTCTGTGTGTGTATGTGGAGCGATTCAGAGTAAACTACTGGACCGATCTTTATGAAATTTGACATGAGAGTTCCTGGGTATGATATCCCCGGACGTTTATTTTTCATTTTTTCGATAAATGTCTTTGATGACGTCATATCCGGCTTTTTGTAGAAGTTGAGGCAGCACTGTCACACCCTCATTTTTCAATCAAATTGATTGAAATTTTGGCCAAGCAATCTTCGACGAAGGCCGGACTTCGGTGTAGAATTTCAGCTTGGTGGCTTAAAAATTAATTAATGACTTTGGTCATTAAAAATCTGAAAATTGTAAAAAACAAATGTTTTTATAAAACGATCCAAATTTACGTTCATCTTATTCTTCATCATTTTCTGATTCCAAAAACATATAAATATGTTATATTTGGATTAAAAACAAGCTCTGAAAATTAAAAAAAAATTAAAATTATGATCAAAATTAAATTTTCGAAATCAATCTAAAAACACTTTCATCTTATTTCTTGTCGGTTCCTGATTCCAAAAACATATAGGTATGATATATTTGGATTAAAAACACGCTCAGAAAGTTAAAACGAAGAGAGGTACAGTAAAGCGTGCTATGAAGCACAGCGCAACCGCTACCGCGCCAAACAGGCTCGTCACTTTCACTGCCTTTTGCACTAGCGGCGGACTACGTTCAATTTCATTCTGTGAGTTCCACAGCTTGACTAAAATGTAGTAATTTCGCCTTTCGCGACTTGTTTTTACTTCCAGTAAAAATCTTGTACGCAAAAATGGGATGCTGGCGAAGGGATAATGCCAATAAGTGATCTCGCGCACACGAATGTCGCGCTACCCTCCTTCCACCACCAAGACTAACAGGGGACAAGGGAGTACAAATTTCGTACACCTGGCACTGGAAGTTAAATTGCTCGTGTTGGGGTGAAGTAATTTATTCGTTATTTATTCGTCAGGGGAGTAACATTTTTGTACGAAATGTTTACTCGGAACTTGGGGAGTAATTTTCTCGTGCAATGGGGGAGTGCTTTTTTCGTAAAGGGAGTAACATTTTCGTACGAAATGTTTACTCCGGAGTAAAAATCTCGTGGGAGTAATTTTCTCGTGTTACACGCTGCAACTTCACATGAGCATAGCCTGAACATAGCAGTGCTGGTCGGACGGACTGGGTTTTTAACGATTGCTAGTTTGACTTCTGTTTTAGTTGAGAGCACGAGCACACACACTCAAACACATACGCTTCTGTCATGTTGATCACAAGAGCGAAATAGAACAGCGAATAAAAGGAAACATAACAGATTACGTCCCCATAATATGACGCGATGGACGACAGACGTCATGAAATCTATGACGCGCGCTGTGATGATAGTCTCAGCAAGTTGAGACTAAAACTCAGCTATAGCACTGAACGACTCTCGCGCAAGTTCTCAAAAGCGTGGTAACCCTTTGCACATCCGGCCGACAGGTCCATGTGCATTTTGGAATGTCAAGGACGACAAAAAGTAGAGCCAGCTATGATGTATTTCGTGCACTCTTATTTATCCACTATTGTATGTGTTATAAGAGTGCAATAGTTACATCATTGATGTAACAAGAGAACAAAGGAAATACAAGAAATATACCTAGAGTACATTTACAGTTACAAAGAAGGGAGGTCATGGGATGTATAGAGAATACTACATGGCTTGCTGTGTCGTTCCAGATTTACACGAGTTTTTTTTTTTAATATTGAACTGCGAGCGAAAGCGAGCTGTTCACTATTTGAAAAAGCAACGAGTGTAAATCTGGTACGATACAGCAAGCCATGTAGTTTTCTGTTTATCCTACATACTGTACTTACGTGTATTTTACTGAAAATGTCCTGCAGTCGAGGCAGCCAAATTGAACACGCTTGTTCTGGAACCTCGATCTCTTCAAAAGCCTCGTGCAATCTATTACGTCAAAGCAAAGAAACGTCACTCTGAAAGTGTGGCGTGACGTGTTAGTTCTAAAGATTCATCGAGGGTAATTAGCGAGCGCAATTTTTTATTTCTATAATGACGTTTGTCTCGGTGACTTTGGCATCATAAGCAGTGGAAAAACAGGTCCTTGCCAGACTTGCTTGACATGACCTCATTTACATGATATACACACGTGTGATTTGAACGATTATTATCTTACGGGTGTCTCTCTCACGTATGTAGGATAAGTATATTTATCCTACATTCGTGAGAGAGACCATATGCCACTCGAAATGGTGTGTAAATGCCAGGTTGAAGAAGAAAGGTTGAAGAAAAAACAAAATTGTGTGAGATTTGAAAAGTTGTTTTGGTGTAAAGAAAAGGTTCTGCAATTTACAAATTGTGTTTTATCAGAAGAGTTTATTGAAAATGTGAATGACGCACAGGCAATGATTGATGAATGTCCAGAAAGATCTCTTGATATGTTTACTGATGCTGTTTTGAATGCGGCAGATTGCATGAAAAGGCTCATTATTCAAAGGGGACAATCCAAAACACAGACAGCAGTATGGTTCGACAAAGAATGCCATATCAAACAACAAGTCGCGTAAGGCGAAAATACAATATTTAATCAAGTAGCTGTCGAACTCACAGAATGAAACGCAATGCCATTTTACTCGTAGCATCGTCAGGCCACCGCTCATGGCAAAGGCAGTGAAATTGACAAGAAGAGCGGGGTAGTAGTTGCGCTAAGAAGGATAGCACGCTTTTCTGTACCTCTCTTCGTTTTAACTTTCTGAGCGTGTTTTTAATCCAAACATATCATATCTATATGTTTTTGGAATCAGGAACCGACAAGGAATAAGATGAAAGTGTTTTTAAATTGATTTGGACAATTTAATTTTGATAATAATGTTTATATATTTAATTTTCAGAGCTTGTTTTTAATCCGAATATAACATATTTATATGTTTTTGGAATCAGCAAATGATGGAGAATAAGATAAACGTAAATTTGGATCGTTTTATACATTTTTATTGTTTTTTACAATTTTCCGATTTTTAATGACCAAAGTCATTAATTAATTTTTAAGCCACCAAGCTGAAATGCAATACCGAACCCCGAGCTTTGTCGAAGATCACTTGACCAAAATTTCAACCAATTTGGTTGAAAAAAGAGGGCGTGACAGTGCCGCCTCAACTTTCACGAAAAGCCGGATATGACGTCATCAAAGACATTTATCAAAAAAATGAAAAAAACGTTCGGGGATTTCATACCCAGGAACTCTCATGTCAAATTTCATAAAGATCGGTCCAGTAGTTTAGTCTGAATCGCTCTACACACACACACACACACACAGACACACACACAGACACACACACAGACACACGCACATACACCACGACCCTCGTTTCGATTCCCCCTCGATGTTAAAATATTTAGTCAAAACTTGACTAAATATAAAAAGAAGTGAGAAAATGTTTAAGACACTTCCGACACACTAATTTTAAGGAAGAGTATGGGTTGTATGAAGAACAGCTTAAAGAGTATAATGGTTTGCAGAATCTAAAGAGGAATCAAGAAAAGAAAGCATCCTTAAATGCTTTGCTTGATTCAATGCAAAACCCAAAAGACTTTTGGGCTGACATTCGCAGGCATAGAAGGAAGAGAAGGGTAACGAATTGTATTGAGAAGGAAGATTGGTTGAAGCATTTTGAAGGAGTATTTAATGAAGGAGTTGACATAAATGTGGAGGAGGATGTATGTTCTACCGCAGACGGTGTTTTTAATGATATTTTGGATGCAGAAATTACTGGAGCCGAAATACGAAAAGCGATTCAACATTTGAAAACAGGAAAAGCAGCAGGCCCAGACAGTATGTTGGCAGAAATGATTAAAACAGTTTAAAATGTGATGTTGCCATTTTTGAAAACATATTTTAATCATTTGTTTTCTAAATGACACTTCCCGTTTCAATGGACGAAGGCGTGAACACGTACACACACTCACACGTACACACGCACACATGTACTCATGCACGCACGCAAAAACCCATACGCGCACACCCTCACACACACACACACACACACACACACACACACACACACACACACACACAAAATACACAAGAACACACATGATTCAAGGCTCAAACGTTTTGATGTATTAACCAAAAATACGGACAATCAATCACAACGGCAGTACAGGAATACATTCAAATATAAGAAAAATACAATAATAAAATACATCCAGTTAATAACATTGAACAGTTCCCATATAGTTGAACGGCGTTATACAAGGCATTGATATCAGTGACAATGTCTTACAAAACACGTTCAGAGGATGTTCACAGAACATAACTTTATGTATGCTTTGTAAGTGTGTTCAGAACAAAGTATGTTGTCAGTATGTTCATGGAACATAACTTTATGTATGCTTTGTAAGTGTGTTCAGAACAAAGTATGTTGTCAGTATGTTCATGGAACATTACCTGCTATTCAAACTTGGTCGTGTGACAGACTTTGTCTTCCCCACGAGATTGCGTTGATTGTCTAACGAATCCGTCAGGCTGAGTTAGACATCAGCTAATCGAGTGTGGAAGAAAACTCTGTCACACGACCAAGTCGGAATAGCATTTATGTCTCACAGCTTAAACAGAGGAGAGAACAAACACGTTTTGTGTACTCAAGCTTGACAAACCTGAACACAGGAGCAGCCATTGTGGAGAGATCTACTTTTTGACGGAAGTGACCGAACAGCTGTGAATGACGTCTCGGTATATGTGAATGACGTCACAGTCATCGTCACAGTCTGTATCTTTTGAAGCATCGCATTCCTCATGACGTCTTTTTGTGTCTGCATCCGCAAAATGTTTGTTCATTTGGGAATCTTTGTCATCTATGTTCAGAACTCTGTCCTTATAGTGTCAGACAATCAGGCCGTCTGAGCGAGCCACTTTCCAAGGGCAGCTAAATTCGCCTATGGAAACAGTACTGTCGTCTGGGATGCCGTTTTCAGTATTCTGAGCGTTGAAGAATTTGTAAAGAGAAGAAACGATAACAGCAGGAGAAATACAAGTCGTGTGTGCATGTTTTGGCTTTTGTAGGGACGATTTTGAGTTTGAATCCGTGCTTGCCATGCTCCATAAGCGTGTAACATACATTATTCCCCCCTCTGCTTCTTTACCTCTGTAAACTTGTAGAGCTAGTTATTTTTCGATAATGACCCAGCAACCAAACAAATAACGAGCCAGCAACAGCCTGAATCCTCGATAGTGCAATGGGTTGAGAAGCTGTTCTGTTTTGGTACTACTTTTGCGACTGAAAAGTTCAAAACGCTCTATACGTACGAAATATACATCTCTGGAGCAAGCAATACAAACATACCGCATTTAAATTAACAACTACAGGCCTGAACACATGAATCTCCATATAAAATCCATGAGTTCGGTTGTTTTCTGAATATAGATCTGCTGTGCACACACCGTTCATCACAAGCAAATTCCCAAGGCAAGTAACTCATACTCTTGCCGACAAGAGTAGTTCCCCTTCTTTTAACGCAGTTTCTTCGACAACACTGACTGCAATCCGACGGTCAGTTTTCAACAATATTTCATTTTATAAACAGATCACACGCAACCAAATGCACACATCTCATCAATTTAAACAACATAAAGCGGTTTCATACACTATTTTCCCCAAAAAACTGAACTTCATACAGTAATTAACGTTGGAACACGGGTGCAAAAGTTCGTCTGCTAGTCCCATTTGACGAAAGAACATTATCTTTAGCGATACTAAAACATAAACAGAACACACAATATCTGCCTTTACCGCCACAGCAGAATAACAGCTTATCTGTGTACTTGATTTTAGTCTAAAACAGGGAAACTGACAAGAAGTGTTAACAGAATGGAATGATTTGCACGGAACTATACAACCGCGCATTAATCGATCGCCTGCGCAGGTTGACTGGTTGAGTGATTCGGATTCGATCAAACTTTCGCACAAAAACTCCTGTTTTCTTTGAATAACTGAAGAAAGGGGGAATAAAGAGGTTACACACCTCGTCTCAGTGATTATTAAAAATAATGGTCTCAGTTCGCGGTCATGAAAAAGCTCGCTGAAGCTCGCATTTTTCATGATCCGCTAACTTCGACCATTATTTTTAATAATCACTGAGACTCGGCATGTAACCTCTACATCTTGCACACGTTTGCTTTAGTTGTGGCAAAGGAGGAAAGCGTGTGACATAACTTTATGTATGCTTTGCAAGTGTGTTCAGAACAAAGTATGTTGCCAGTATGTTCATGGAGCATAACAAGACGTTTCTTCGTCTTGTACAAAGACTATAGCAGTGTGCGTTGCCAGCGTGTTCATAGAACATACGACATTGCCTCATCCGAACGTTGATAGAACATAGAAGGCGGTTCGACAGCACTTTTATAAACTACACTGGGACAGAACAATTTATGTTGTTTTGTACACATGTTCACATAACACAAAAAGACAACTCGAGAGCATGTTCAAAGAACATAGTAGAACATTTCTTAAGCACATTCATGTGCATTGGCGTTTCGTTCAGCATGTTTATGGAAAACACGAAGGCGTTTTGTCAGCTTCATCATTTGACATAAAGGCACAGCATGTTCATAGAACACGGTATGTTCCTAGACAGTAGAGTTATGCGTCAAAGACATAGTAAATGGACAGTACAAACTGTACTTGGCAATAAAACATAAAAAAGGCGTTTTTCAAGCATGTTCATAGAACATACGTAGGCGTTTTTCAAGCATGTTCATAGAACATACGTAAGCGTTTTTCAAGCATGTTCATAGAACATACGTAGGCGTTTTCAAGCATGTTCATAGAACATACGTAGGCGTTTTTCAAGCACATCCTTTGATAAATAAAACAAACTACCGTCTCCACAACATATTCATTAAGCTGAGAAGGCGTTTCGTCAGTTAATTCTTGGGAAAAGGGCGTCATTTCCAAAGCATGTTCATTGAACATAAGAAGAAGACAGTTTGTCAGCACAGTCTTTGGCAAAACAAATGTCGTTTAAAACAACAAGTTCACAGAACATAAGAACAAAAGAAGTCGTTTTGTCAGCATATTATTGGGCACAACAACTTTCCACAGCATGTTCATAGAACATAAGAAGGCGTTTTATGGGCATATATTCAGGGGAAATAAAGCGTTTCCGCATCACAACTAACGCGTTAATTTGATGTGTACATGTCATGCCATGTCAACACAGGCGATACAGTGGCACACATTCCTCATGTCACTTTTCGTCGACAAATAAAAACAAGTCGCGTAAGGCGAAATTACTACATTTAGTCAAGCTGTCGAACTCACGGGATGAAACTGAACGCACTGTGGTTTTTCACCAAGACAGTACAGCTTCGTCAATCTCCGCGTGAAGGAAATCTCTCACCTCCCACGTGCAAAACGTAGTGATATTGACACGCCAGATTAGCGCGGTAGCGTATTGTGCTAAGCAAGAAAGCGCGCTTTTCTGAATTCTTGTTAACTTTCTGAGCTTGTTTTGAATACAACCTATCATATCTATATGTTTTTGGAATCAGGAAATGATAAATAATAAGATGAAATCTTTTTTGGATCGATTTCTTAAATTTTAATCGTAAGATTAATTAATCTATTTTCGTTAATTGTGATCACATTTTAAGAGTAAACATGACATATGTATATAATTTTAGATTCAGAATGTGATGAAGAATACGATGCAATCAATTTTAAATCTGTTTGCGAAAAATTGATTTTAATGACAACTTTAATGAGCAAACTCATTCATTAATTTTTAAGCCTTCAAGCTGAAATGCAATACCAACGTCCGGGCTTCGTCGAAGATTACTTGACCAAAATTTCAACCAATGTGGTTTAAAAATGAGAGCGTGACAGTGCCGCCTCAATTTTCACGAAAAGCCGGATATGACGTCATCAAAGACATTTATCAAAAAAATGAAAAAAAATTCTGGAGATACCATACTCAGGATCTCTCATGTCAAGTTTCATGAAGATCGGTCCAGTAGTTTTCTCTGAATCGCTCTACTCACACACACACACACACACACACACACACACACACACACACACACACACACACACACACACACACACACACACACATACACCACACCCTCGTCTCGATTCCCCCCTCTACGTTAAAACATTTAGTCAAAACTTGACTAAATGTAAAAAAAAAGAAAGAAAACGAAGTAATGGCAGACAGTATATTCATTGAACAGTGTACAGTCTGACGCAGAAAAAAACCCAAACAGGCAAACAGACACACCATCAGACTAACATAAATTTGAATAAGCAACCAACCAAACTGGCAAGCACCAGAATAACCGACGCACGATCGAATGAACCCGAACACCCAACCACATCCCTACACAATTCACACACACACACACACACACACACACACACACACACCCACACACACACACACACACACACACGCACGCACGCACGCACACACACACACACACACACACACACACACACACAAAAGGTACCCGTTGCAATGGAAAGACATAATTATTATTCTTGTGATATTCCATTCACTGAATGTTTATATACTGACGTTTATCAATTCAGGTGTTAGCATTGCGCCGGATGTTTTTGTTGTTGGCAGAAACAGTGCCTAACCTTCATTCGACACCCGATCTGGACATCAAATTCAAATGACATTCTCAAAAGGTGACCATTGCCATGATGTCAATTTCATACAGTTCTTTAAAAATGGCGTGGACGTACATCTTTCTTCTCCTTAGCAGTATTGCTCAAATAGTCCAGTGACGCAGGGGTCTGTCAAAACCAGATGAATCCTGTCTTTTTTGCATCTCAATTTCAATGACGTCATATAGCAATGACCAGTCATATTGTGGAAGATATTCGTAAGGTCTGTGTAGGTTGGACCTAGAAGAGACAGGCATAGACTAACTATAAAGAATGGAATACGAGCAAAGACTTTTTTTTTTTTTAAGTAAGCTGCATCCTGTATACATCTTTCGTTTTGTATACATGTCAGTGCATAAATCATGCATGTAGATGAAAGGTGTAATGTAAATTCATAGGTGCATTAAACAAGCGACTCTATATAAATCCGCACAATGTGTAGGATAAATAAATACCAGACATTTCATAAGCCATGCTGTCCGAAAAACAACAGTTTCCTACGGAAACATTCGAAACACACAAGAATGACTGACATTGGTGTGTCCAATTGATGAAACTTATTACACGAACCAAATAGCCCCAAAATGGACCAAGCAAACTTAAATAACAATAACATTAAAATAGTTTATCAAAATTAAGCATACATTTCGGGGAGGGGGGGATATTCCCAGGACTCGAACGTACAGAGCTCAAACTAATGTTGATTAAAATTAAGGAAAAAACAAAGCTAATAAGTAATATACCGAAATGTCAGTGCTGATTTGATTAACAGTATCTTAATTCTCCAATTACATTCCAAAGCTTTGCGTTTTTAAACAAAGGAGGCAATTTCAGCGCGGAGACTACTGGAAGCGAGTGGGGACTCATCATGCAGATAATTATGTTGGGGGAAAAGCGAGAGAAATAGTGCAGGGTATACATAAGCCATGCAGTGCATAGTGCAATACTATACATAAGCCATGCTGTACATAGTGCAATACTATACATAAGCCATGCAGTGCATAGTGCAATACTATACATAAGCCATGCAGTGCATAGTGCAATCATATACATAAGCCATGCAGTGCATAGTGCAATACTATACATAAGTCATGCAGTGCATAGTGCAATACTATACTTAAGCCATGCAGTGCATAGTGCAATACTATACATAAGCCATGCAGTACATAGTGCAATACTATACATAAGCCATGCAGTGCATAGTGCAATACTATACATAAGCCATGCAGTGCATAGTGCAATACTATACATAAGCCATGCAGTACATAGTGCAATACTATACATAAGCCATGCAGTGCATAGTGCAATACTATACATAAGCCATGCTGTACATAGTGCAATACTATACATAAACCATGCAGTGCATAGTGCAATACTATACATAAGCCATGCAGTGCATAGTGCAATAATATACATAAGCCATGCAGTGCATTGTGCAATACTATACATAAGTCATGCTGTACATAGTGCAATACTGCACATAAGCCATGCAGTGAAAGGCGAGACAAATTGTGTTATGCATAACAGCTGATTTGAAACCTTCACTGAATGCTGTTCTTACCCTTTTTGCCTTTTCTGCCCTTTTTGCCTTTTCTGCCCTTTTTGCCTTTTCTGCCCTTTTTGCCTTTTCTGCCCTTTTTGCCTTTTCTGCCCCTGTTGCCTTTTCTCTTCTTTTTGCCTTTTGGTCCTTTCTTCTTTTTCTTCTTCTTGTGTTCGTTTCCATTGCATGGCTTGGCTGACGTGTCTTGTTTTTCTGACTGGAGACTGTCAAGAAATTCCTTAAGCTTTGTCGAGATGATTTGCAACTGTTCGTTGTAGGTGCTCTGATTTCTGAACAAGGGTTCTTCTCCAACGTTGAAGAAGTCTGGACAACTACTATTCATCCTATCGCAGAGTGTCAGCTTCCTTGTACATTTTTTCTGTTCTTTCTTAGATGGCTCGCATTCCTTTTTACACATAACGGTAACGTTGTTTGCGTAACTCTTGAGGGAGTCCGTCAATTCCGTTGCTGCCTTTACGGTCTTGTTATCTCCTTGCTTACTCTTAAGACAGCCTGTTGCATTGACAAGGAGATCTCTGAATAACCTAATGCGGCCAAGCAGGTCACCTTGTCCTCTTTGGTAGTTATTGGTCGTGAAATTGAACTTGCTGAACAACTTCTCGCAGGTTTTGATCTGCGGAGACATGAAGCCAAATTATTTAACCTTTGCCGTGCTTCCTGGGTTCACCTGTACCCAGAGACACACTAAAATCATTGTAACGCTGGAACCATTAAAGGTATCGTTTTGAAATTTTAAGTATCTCTCACACACCTAATTTGCTCTCTGTCTGCAAATTTTTAGTGTGTACATGACAAAACATCAGAATTAATTGATTATGATAATTTACATAAACACTACCGATGGCGCGGGTTCACACATACCCATACTTTTAAAGAGTAGTAGTGATTGTAACTATCCCTCTGCCGACGGCGCGGGTTCTGCTACACCCATAATTACCAAAGCGGCGGAACAGTGTCTGTCTGCCTGTTTGTCTCCAAGAGACTGTCTGTCTCTCTGTCTGTCTGTCCGTATCTCTCTGTCTGTATGTCTGTTGTCAGTTGCTCTGTCTGTCTGTCTGTCTGTCTGTCTATCCGTCTATCTGACTGTCTGTCTATCTGACTGTCTGTCTATCTGACTGTCTGTCTCTGTCTCTCTCTCTCTTTCTTAGTCTCTCGCTCTCTCTCTTTCTTAGTCTCTCTCTCTCTTTCTTAGTCTCTCTCTCTCTTTTTTAGTCTCTCTCTCTCTTTCTTAGTCTCTCTCTCTCTCTTTCTTAGTCTCTCTCTCTCTTAGTCTCTCTCTCTCTTTCTTAGTCTCTCTCTCTCTCTCTCTTTCTTAGTCTCTCTCTCTCTTTTTTAGTCTCTCTCTCTCTCTCTTTCTTAGTCTCTCTCTCTCTTTCTTAGTCTCTCTCTCTCTTTCTTAGTCTCTCTCTCTCTCTCTAGCTCTTTCTTAGTCTCTCTCTCTCTCTTTCTTAGTCTCTCTCTCTCTTTCTTAGTCTCTCTCTCTCTCTCTTTCTTAGTCTCTCTCTCTCTTTCTTAGTCTCTCTCTCTCTTTCTTAGTCTCTCTCTCTTTCTTTGTCTATCTCTCTCTTTCTTAGTCTCTCTCTCTCTCTCTTTCTTAGTCTCTCTCTCTCTCTCTTTCTCTCTTAGTCTCTCTCTCTCTCTTTCTTAGTCTCTCTCTCTCTTAGTCTCTCTCTCTTTCTTAGTCTCTCTCTCTCTTAGTCTCTCTCTCTTTCTTAGTCTCTCTTTCTTAGTCTCTCTTAGTCTCTCTCTCTCTCTTTCTTAGTCTCTCTCTCTCTTTTTTAGTATCTCTCTCTTTCTTAGTCTCTCTCTCTCTCTCTTAGTCTCTCTCTCTCTCTTAGTCTCTCTCTCTCTTTCTTAGTCTCTCTCTCTCTCTTAGTCTCTATCTCTTTCTTAGTCTCTCTTTCTCTCTCTTAGTCTCTCTCTCTCTCTCTCTTAGTCTCTCTCTTTTTTAGTCTCTCTTTCTTAGTCTCTCTCTCTCTCTCTCTTTCTTAGTCTCTCTCTCTCTCTTTCTTAGTCTCTCTCTCTCTCTCTTTCTTAGTCTCTCTCTCTCTTTCTTAGTCTCTCTCTCTCTCTTTCTTTGTCTCTCTCTCTCTTTCTTAGTCTCTCTCTTTCTTAGTCTCCCTCTCTTTCTTTCTTAGTCTCTTTCTCTCTCTTTCTTAGTCTCTCTCTCTCTCTTTCTTAGTCTCTCTCTCTCTCTTTCTTAGTCTCTCTCTCTCTTTCTTAGTCTCTCTCTCTCTCTCTTTCTTAGTCTCTCTCTCTTTATTTGTCTCTCTCTCTCTTTATTTGTCTCTCTCTCTATCTTTCTTAGTCTCTCTCTCTCTCTTTCTTGGTATCTCTCTCTCTCTCTTTCTTAGTCTCTCTCTCTTTCTTAGTCTCTCTCTCTCTCTTTCTTAGTCTCTCTCTCTTTCTTAGTCTCTCTCTCTCTCTTTCTTAGTCTCCCTCTCTCTCTTTCTTAGTCTCTCTCTCTCTTTCTTAGTCTCTCACTCTCTTTCTTAGACTCTCTCTCTCTCTCTCTCTCTTTCTTAGTCTCTCTCTCTTTCTTAGTCTTTCTCTCTCTCTCTTTCTTAGTCTCTCTCTCTTTCTTAGTCTCTCTCTCTCTCTCTTTCTTAGTCTCCCTCTCTCTCTTTCTTAGTCTCTCTCTCTCTCTTTCTTAGTCTCTCACTCTCTTTCTTAGTCTCTCTCTCTCTTTCTTAGTCTCTCTCTCTCTTTCTTAGTCTCTCTCTTTCTTAGTCTCTCTCTTTCTTAGTCTCTCTCTCTCTCTCTTTCTTAGTCTCTCTCTCTCTCTCTTTCTTAGTCTCTCAGTCTCTCTCAGTCTCTCCCTCCCCTCTCCCTCCCCCTCTCCCTCCCCTGCAAGAGGTCGGTGAAGGGAGAAACTCGATGCAACCACTGAAGTAGCGCTGTGGGTTTCCCTGAACCCACCCCGTCGTTAGAGAAATAAACGGTAAAAACCCTCTTTCAAATGTATGGGTTCAGACAAACCCGCATCGTCGTTAGAGGAATAAACGGTAAAAACCCTCTTTCAAATGTATGGGTTCAGACAAACCCGCATCGTCGGGAGTGTGTAGTCAAAAGCGGCATCCGGCAAAGGTTAAACCCATTTTGAATTGCAGCTTAGTGTAGCATTTACAGAATGGTACCCCCATGTTTAGCTGAAACCAAAATTCACCAGCGCCACCTTCTGGTTCTATATTTTAATGTATTAATTTGATACTTCTTAAGGCAGTGAAATGGGGGAAAACACTTACGGTAGTGCGTGTGTGTGTGGGGGGGGGGGGCGTGTTGTGTGTGTTTGTGTGTGTGGGGGGGGGGGCGTGTTGTGTGTGTGTGTGTATGTGTGTGTGTGTGTGTGTGTGTGCGTGTGTGTGTGGGGGTGTATGTGCGTGCGTGCGTGCGTGAGTGTGTGTATGTGTGTGTGTATGTGTGCGTGTGTGTGTGTTTGTGTGTGTTTGTTTGTGTGTGTGTGTGTGTGTGTGTTTGTGTGTGTTTGTGTGTGTTTGTGTGTGTGTGTGTTTGTGTGTGTGTGTGGGTGCGGGAGAAAGACAGAGGCAGACATAGAGACCGACAGACAGACAGAGAAACAGAGAGAGACTGGGAGACAGAAAGGAAGATAGACAGAGCCGGAGAAAGATAGACAGAGGAGAGACTGGGAGGGACAGAATCAGAGAGAACGACAAACAAAAGTAGACATAGAGAGACTTACCAATGAGTACGAGTTGATCTTGGCAATATTAACCTGTAAATATAAATTGTACGCAATAACAATCGTCTCTCAATTTGCCTTTGTTACTGCGGGTGTTTTTTTGCCGTCACGGAAAGTATTTTAATTTCACACTATAAACGCGATTCTGAGTGGCTATATCTCAGAAAGAAAGGTACGCACGCGCTCTACCAAATGCATACATAATTATGCTCTTTACGGAACATTGCATAACATCTGAACAAATACATGAAACCATCTGCAATTAAATCGAAGTACGTCAAGTATGTAGGCATACTATCTCGAAAGTTTCTAAGTTAGCTGCCTAGTCATTGCTGAAATACCGCGCTTTTTGACCTAGTACCCCTCACAATTGACGCAAAAACCTCCCGTTTTTGACCAATCATGCGATCGACACTTGCTTTGGTAGGAATGAAATAACACACGATTAACGCAAGCCGGCTAAACAAAACAACTTGTCATCATTTTCACGAGTTTTCATTCACAAGCACCTGGGAAATAAATGTCATGTTCCCCGGGGAATAAATCCCCGGTTACCATAGTTGCAGGAAGCCCTATTACATGGATAATCAAAAGCAAACCCAATAGAAACGCTCGAGGATTCTTCGGCTCTTTTCATTGGTGTTTCCCCAGACCTAAACAGACGACACTGCTTCGCCAAGTTCCAAATACGAACTGGCAAACTGGCAAATGTAAACAAAAAACAAAACTACCTCATCAAAGGTCATACATTTATGCTTTATCGCAAACAAATGAAACCTATCGATATGTTTTATCTTCTCACAAAGTCATGGAGTGCGTGTATATCTGTTTGGAGAAACACGAACGTCAAGTTTAAGTCAAACCGACCCCTGACACACACATTTTGACCCGTGCACAAGACGTTGTATCGATAAACTAAGCGCAAATAAAAAAAATAATAATAAAAAAGCAAAGAACATAGCAACAAGAAATGAAGACATCTGACAAAGCCGAGCAAGCAGAATGACAAGTCTAATGAAAAACAGAGAGGCAATGAGAAACAAGATCGCGATTATCTTTCCTTCGCGGCACGACGCAAATCGTTTGTGTCCTTTGACCCAATTCGTGCAGTGCTGCACGATGCAAATCTTCTGTGACCTTTGACTCAACGTAGCTTCAATATTCGATTACTAATATTTACCACTGAAAACCGAGGGGTGGAATACCGAGAGGGGCAGGGTGGTAGGGCGATGGTGAAATGTAATGAAGAGACACGTGTAGCAATAAGAGAAAACCGATTCTGCAATAACACAAACAAGAACAAAAAAAACAAACACTGACCTATATGAATATTTAATCAATAATATGATCGTCTGCGTTGCAGGTGTGCAAGTGAAGGGTTGGGGGGGGGGGGGGGTAACTTGATCATTAATTTGTGTGTGTCAGTGTTTGTGTTCATGGACTGATTGTGAGGGAGGGGGAGGGTGGGGTGGGGTGTGTTTCAGGTTTTGGTGTGGGTATGAAACGAGCAAAACAATACCCACACCACAAAATCTTGGAGGCAAAAAACACTCGCAGTCGCATCATTTTGTCCGCACAATATGCACCAACAACCGGAAAGAAAGGTGACAATGGAAAAAGACTCATCTTTGCTTCCTGCGATTCCTTGCCCCCGACTCGAACGTCGCACGATAATCCACATAACAGATCTGTTG
>NC_090256.1:11910372-11915372 GCF_037325665.1 Littorina saxatilis | reverse complement strand
AAATCACACACACACACTAACACACTAACACGCACACGATCGGGTCACCACCATCGACTCCAATACTACCACCAGCCCACACACTCGACTCACGACTACGCAGTTCAAAACATCTCGTGACCCCCCCCCCCCCCCACTCCCCCCCCCCCCCCCCCCACCCCCCCCACCCCCCCCCCCCACCCCCACCACCAATACACCTAAAAAATAAAAAAATAAAAAAAGAAGAAAACACGGCTGGGTAGATTTTACCCGTACATGAAATCAAGCATAATGATGTCTTTTTGGAGTTTCCTTAGTTTTACCCCAGTGTCAACTTGACTGAAATGATTCATAGCGACCAATCACCGATGCGTAAACGGTTATATATATGTACGTCTTCATCAAAGGGAAACACGTGCTGGGAGTTTCGTTTTGATCTTAAAAATCGTGCGTGAAAATAGTAGTTACCCTTTTGGCGGGAAAAGTGTTCATGGCGATTCGAAGGCATTATAATTATGATGTTACTCATATTAACAATCTGAAACTAGGACAATATGTCAAGCACGCGGAAATTGTAAAGCGCGTAAAAAAACACTGTAATTGGTTATACTTCCCGGCAACGCCTACTCGTAAAAAATTAATGTACTTCAATGTTGTTGTTGTTATTAGTATTATTGTTGTTGTTGATTGTTGTTATTGTTGCTGTTGTTCTCTACTGTTTTGGAGAAAACATTCTTGAGTTTTTTTCGTTTGTTTGGCATTTGACAGATTGCTTTATCGACGATTGCAGGTTTGTACCAGATAGACGTTTCCTCGCTGTACAGATGGACGAATAAAACAAATTATATTCGAAGACAGATGGAATGATGGATGGATAAATGAAGGGACTGCTGGATGGATGGAACGAGCAGTTACCAAATACTAGGCAGATTGATTCATGTCTTATGCTGAAGGAAAGCTTGTACAAAACAGTTTCACCAGCTGAAACCAAGTGCTACTTGTTGAATTCTTAGAAAATGTTGAAGGGGATTTATCACAGATTTCACACCAACATTTTACTGATTTCAAAATGAAACACTTGAACTTCTACACATTGAAAACGCACGACTAAGGAAGGATAACTTCCGCCCGGCGGACGAAAAATGCAAAAAAAGAAAAGAATTGAAGAATGGCCTACATTTGAACAACCTTGGGGAAAAACGAGCGACTGCACGAACAGGTGTTTTCCATGGCAAACATACCAACATCCTTTGGAAAACTGAAAGCATAACATTGCTAAATTTTGTCTAATAAGTTGCCATCGTTGAATTGGTTAAAGGGAACTGCGTTCCCGTGTAAACTGTCTTCTAAATAACCATAGAGAGATCAAAGCAGTGAATAGATTCCTTCCATTTGGACCCATACCAAAACGCAACAGCCAAGATGATGTCTGCGTAGAGTAGGAATGGTTTCTTGTACCTGGCATTTATGACGATATGTTGATCTAAAATATTACTTCAGCAAAATGTCACACTCTACACAAAAAGGATATGTCTCAAGTTGGACAGACCCCTCATAAAAGTCATGTCTTAATCTTCTGTTATTTTCTAAACAACAAGATGACTGTGGGTAAGTTGAATAACAAAAGAAATCGGTACTCACCAAGACAAGGACAGAACAAAGACAAAGTCACATTATCGCCTATGGAGGCTTCTTCGGGACAACATATACAAAGGAAAGCAAAGGCAAAAAAAGCACAAAACCAAAAAAGGGGTTACAAAATGAAGGGAAACTGTTATTATGGACAGGGTGGCCGAGTGGTAACGCACTTGCGCTCGGAAGCGAGAGGTTGCGAGTTCGACCCTGGGTCAGGGCGTTAGCAATTTTCTCCCCCCTTTCCTAACCTAGGTGGCGGGTTCAAGTGCTAGTCTTTCGGATGAGACGAAAAACCGAGGTCCCTTCATGTACACTACATTGGGGTGTGCACGTTAAAGATCCCACGATTGACAAAAGGGTCTTTCCTGGCAAAATTGTATTGGCATAGATAAAAATGTCCACCAAAACACCCGTGTGACTTGGAATAATAGGCCGTGAAAAGTAGGATATGCGCCGAAATGGCTGCGATCTGCTGGCCGATGTGAATGCGTGATGTATTGTGTAAAAAAAATTCCATCTCACACGGCATAAATAAATCCCTGCGCCTTGAATATGTGCGCGATATAAATTGCATAAAAAAAATCAAAAATAAATCCCTGCGCTTAGAACTGTACCCACGGAATACGCGCGATATAAGCCTCATATTGATTGATTATTTACACTGGACCACTTTAACAAGAAACATCATTGGGCGGTAAAACTAAAAACACTCTGTCGCATGGGGATACTTTTTAAGAGATGTATACACAGTTTTGAAGCATCTGGGATTATCCGTCGCGATATAACCTTCGTGGTTGAAAACGACGTTAAACACCAAATAAAGAAAGAAATCTGGGATTATACTTTTAACCTGAAAAACGGTTTAGGATAATGCTGCTTTATTATTCCATTATATGCTATTTGTATTGTTGACCAAAATATATGACATTTTACACAGATCGAGACAGTCAGTGTTCTTCCGAGACCGAGCCAGCGGTCGAGGTGAATAATGACTGTCAAGATGTCAAATGTTATATTTTGGTCAGCAATACAAATGACAGTTATATTCATGAATGGATCGATTTTAGACAACATTTATTTTATTTTGTTGACGAATGAATGCACACAAACATGCACTCTATATAAAAACAAGAGGCGAAGCCTTCAAGGCTCACGTAAGAAATAGACAAACAGTAACACAAACTCAATCACTCTGTCACGCATACACACACACACACACACACACACACACACACACACACACACACACACACACACACACACACACACACACACACACACACACACACACACACACAGCACACACACAGTAAGCATAGGTGACACTGTGCAAGAAAGCGAGACACTAGATCTAGATCTGTCTGTCTGCATGTAGCCTACTTAAGCATGTCCTTAATTGAGCCTGTAGTCGACTACACGAAGCTTCGCAAAGTCTTAATACCAAAAACCCGCAGCTACGGCGTGGTACTTTGACCCCAACATCGCTTCTCAAGTTTTGACATGCGAAGCTTCGCCGTAGCTCGTAACGAAGTTTTTTTTTTGTTTGTAAGAAGAGTGCTTTTCGATTCAAGATGGACGACGAAATCAGACTCAAATCAATACCATAGTGAAAAATGCATTTATCGACTTTGGTTGACCCAAAGTACAAGAACTAACCTCCTACCTGTATTATTTCATACTGCGATGCATTGACATGTCGAATGAAACTCGAAATCCCAGCGCTCACGCCAACTGGTCCCGGGTGTAACACGAAATTTTTACTCCACGAAAAGTTTACTCCGGAGTAAATATTTCGTACGAAATTCTTACTCCGAAAACACTTTTCGTACGAGAAAAGAACTCCCCAAGGCACGAAAAAATTACTCCCTCCACGAAATTTTTACTCCCCATTGTTTTTACTTCCAGTAAAAATCTCGTACGCAAAAATGGGATGCGGGCGCAGGGATAATGCCAATAAGTGATCTCGCGCACACGAATATCGCGCTACCCTCCCTCCACCCCTTCCACCACCAAAGACTAACAGGGGACAAGGGAGTAAAAATTTCGTACACCTGGCATGGGAAGTTAAATTGCTTGTGTTGGGGTGAAGTAATTTATTCGTTATTTATTCGTCAGGGGAGTAACATTTTTAATTTGTACGAAATGTTTATTCGGAACTAACCTGTCTTGGGGAGTAATTTTCTCGTGTAATGGGGGAGTGCTTTTTTCGTAAAGGGAGTAAGTTTTTCGTACGAAATGTTTACTCCGGAGTAAAAATCTCGTGGGAGTAATTTTCTCGTGTTACACCGGCCGTGCTCAGTCAACGAAATAGAACACATACAATTAACTTACGTCATCATCAAGTACGTAAAGTACAATTTGTGACGTAAAGTACTCAGAAAGAAGCACACCACGCGCTGGTCGAGACTACGTGCATGCGCTTTCTGACTAATAAGATTTGAGACGCCAAGACATGAAAAGATAACTCTCTTTTCCGCCATAGTGCCTTCCAACAAGTCTCGGCCCGCTCAAAATAACAATGACCGAGACTTTCAGTAATTCCTTTGCGTGACGTCTAACCCTCTTACGCCATAATGTGACGTCTTCAAATGACGAAATGTTAAAGTTTCTACCACAGACATACACACGCACACACGCACACACACACGCACGCACGCACAGACAGACAAAGTTACGATCGCATAGGCTACACTTACGTGAGCCAAAAATGAAGTCTCGGCTAACCGCCTAAATGTGAGTTTGTGTCGGACGTCATATCGCTCAAAGAAGAAAATTCCAATGTTCAATCGACACGTTGATTGTTAGTTAGTGATATGTCAGGTGCCAGGAGATTGGTTGCGAATAAATATCATTTCCTTTTGTTGAACATGTCGTATATTTCTTAAACATTTATTTCCCTTTGTTTGTCAGATCTCAGAGTGTCTACCTATCGGCATCATTTCCAACAGTTATTTTAGCGTAATACTTTTTCGGAGATAAGCTTAATTTCTATCTATAACTGTAGGTATTGCATGTTCCGACACATCGCTGTTTGCTTCATAAATATTTCTTTTCATAATTTGTTTATGTATTATTCATGTTGTTTGTTGTACCGATGTGTGTCGTTAGAGATTTTACGGTATGAGTCATTCAGTATATTCTTAAGGAAATATTTTGAAGTCTTCATGCGAATTCTTGCAGGGCCGGACTAGGTAAGTACTAGGGGGGGGGGGTTACGGATGGGGGTCCAGGGGGCGAAGCTGAACGTTTTTTTAATGTTTCTGGAGGGAAAGGAAGCCTCTCCTTGAACGAAAAAGGTAATTTTGACAGCAAGCTGTATAGGCAATGAAGAAGAATTGATCCAGATGCTACCTCCCCCACACAAAAAATGCGTTTGGAAGGTACAT
>NC_090256.1:11897512-11907672 GCF_037325665.1 Littorina saxatilis | reverse complement strand
AAAAAGTAAAATTTTGGCAGTTAAAAAAACGTTCAATCCCGTTTTTTCAGGAATCTGTCAGTGTGTCCAAAAAGTGTTACACAAACACCATTTTTTAGACTTGCTTTATCTTATTAATGTTGTTGTGGGTAAGAAAGGAGATGTGGTTTTTAGCAGAATAAAACTGTTTTTATTGGTATGGGCCACCTGGGGAGGGGGGGGGGGGGGTCAGTATAGTGTCTTGAGCACTTAGGGGAGGTTCTAGCATGGGTGAAAGCGATTTTTCAAAAAAAATGTGATTTTGGGGTTCTTGCAATAATGGGTAGATAAAACATTGTATAGTATTGTGGTGGAAGAAATTTCACCAAATCATTAAACTGTTAAAATGACAGTTTAACCGCCAAAAAACACTCTGCTCCTTGTTTCTTGGTCCCTAACCGTCGGATTTACACCAAAATTGGCACAGTGATCCATTGTCCCTAACTGATCTCCAATACAAACTTTTCAAAAAGAAAAAGTTAATTATTGGCAGTAAAAAAAACTTTATAAACCGTTATTTTCTAATTTTTCACCGATCTTTATGAAATGTTGTGGTTAGGTTGGTTGTCCCTAACTGAATTTCAACAAGAATAAAAAGTTGATTTTTGGCAGTTAAAAAGCCGTTAAATCCCGTTTTTTCACCAATCTTTATGAAATTTTGTGAGTAGGTCCGTTGTCCATAACTGAGTTTCAATACGTACTTTTCAGAAGAAAACCAAGCTTTTGTCAGTTATAAACCGTTATTTTCTAATTTTTCACCGATCTTTATGAAATGTTGTGAATTTCAACAAGAATAAAAAGTAAAATTTTGGCAGTTAAAAAAACGTTCAATCCCGTAAGATCTACTTTATTCATAGGTTTGTGTGTGTTCGTTTGTAAGAGCAGTGAGTGATAATAGCATGACGTTAGGCTTTTTGAGCTAGCATCGTGGCTTACGCGCTTAGGACGAGGATGTTAATGACAAAACCAGGAAATCCCAACAAAGTGTCTGTACATCAGTCATTCCTGTCCTTTTTCTAAGTTACACACACACACACACACACACACACACACACACACACACACACACACACACACACACACATACACACACACACACACACAGACACACACACACACACACACACGCACGCACGCACACACACTGAAAAAACATATGCAAGCATCAACATTTCAACGAGACAAACCCAATGCTGGTGTGTCGAAGGAGACAGCCACAGCGGGCTTGTTCGAATCAAAGTATCACACCATATCTTCAGCCTATTACCAATACCTGTCCCAATATAGACCAGTTGGTCTAAGAGGACGTTAAACCCTAATAGTCAGTCAGTCTCTCTCTCTCTCTCTCTCTCTCTCTCTCTCTCTCTCTCTCTCTCTCTATTCCTGTCACCGCCCTCAATCTGTGCCTTGTACAATGATCTGGTAATTTTATTTAAGTTTATTTTATTTAATTAATTTTATTTAAGTTTTTACCTTGTGTTTTGTGTTGAAAAATAAATACATACTCCAGAATTGACAAAAAGTGTTTTGTACATTTTACGTGTTCTTTGTAAAATATTGCCCCAGCCCCTCCACCTGTGAAGAAAGGACACCTGTCTAATAGGGACACCATTACCATACCCCAAGGGTGTCCTTTAGAGACAGGTTTTACTGTACTGCCGAACAACACTTTTCTTCCAAGTTCCATTGTAACGAAACACTTGCCTGGAATTGTATACACTTAAATACCTGCCCACAGATAAAATGGAGCCACAACCCCAAACCAAATATAATATCCCATCTAAAAAAAAAGTCACATCCCCAAACGCAAGATAATTAACCCTAACTGCCGGATGCAAATTGAAACACATTTTTTTCATTAGTTTTAATTATATTTTGCCTGAGGAAAACAAAACAGCCTGAAATGGACTGGGTGGTCGAGTGGTAACGCACTTGCGCTCGGAAGCGAGAGGTTGCGAGTTCGAACCTGGGTCAGGGCGTTAGCAATTTTCTCCCCCCTTTCCTAACCTAGGTGGTGGGTTCAAGTGCTAGTCTTTCGGATGAGACGAAAAACCGAGGTCCCTTCGTGTACACTACATTGGGGTGTGCACGTTAAAGATCCCATGATTGACAAAAGGGTCTTTCCTGGCAAAATTGTATAGGCATAGATAAAAAATGTCCACCAAATACCCGTTTGACTTGGAATAATAGGCCGCGAAAAGTAAATATTCGCCGTAATGGCTTGAGGTTTACTGGCCGATGTGAATGCGTTATATATTGTGTGTAAAAAATGTCTGTTTGTCTGTAAAAAAATTCAATTTCAAACGGCAGAAATTAATATGTAAAGCGCGGAGAGCAACGGTTAATTGTGATTCGCGCTATATAAGCTCTCATGATAATAATAATAATAATAATAACAAGTCGCGTAAGGCGAAAATACAACATTTAGTCAAGTAGCTGTCGAACTTACAGAATGAAACTGAACGCAATGCAATTTTTCAGCAAGACCGTATACTCGTAGCATCGTCAGTCCACCGCTCATGCTCGTGGCAAAGGCAGTGAATTTGACAAGAAGAGCGGTTTAGTAGTTGCGCTGAGAAAGATAGCACGCTTTTCTATACCTCTCTTCGTTTTAACTTTCTGAGCGTGTTTTAATCGAAACATATCATATCTATATGTTTTTGGAATCAGGAACCGACAAGGAATAAGATGAAAGTGTTTTTAAATTGATTTCGAAAATTTAATTTTGATAATAATTTTTATATTTTTAATTTTTAGAGCTTGTTTTTAATCCAAATATAACATATTTATATGTTTTTGGAATCAGAAAATGATGGAAAATAAGATGAACGTAAATTTGGATCGTTTTATAATTTTTTATTTTTTTTTTACAATTTTCAGATTTTTAATGACCAAAGTCATTAATTAATTTGTAAGCCACCACGCTGAAATGCAATACCGAAGTCCGGGCTTCGTCGAAGACTACTTGACCAAAATTTCAACCAATTTGGTTGAAAAATGAGAGCGTGACAGTGCCGCCTCAACTTTCACGAAAAGCCGGATATGACGTCATCAAAGACATTTATCGAAAAAACGAAAAACAAAATCGGGGATATCAATCCAAGGAACTCTCATGTAAAATGTCATAAAGATCGGTCCAGTAGTTTGGTCTGAATCGCTCTACACGCACGCACGCACACACACACACACACACACACACACACACACACACACACACACACACACACACACACACACACACACACACACACACACACACACACATACACCACGACCCTCTTTTCGATTCCCCCTCTATGTTAAAACATTTAGTCAAAACTTGACTAAATGTAAAAATTAGATAGCATGACTAACCTACCTCCCTAAGAATATTTGCAATTGCCAATGAGCTTTGATCATATAAACTAAGAATGTCACAGACCTATGGGTAACCAAGCACCACTAACACCTACACAAAACCACCACCCCCCCAAAAAAAAAGATTCAACAACATTCGATTTTCGACTGAATCATTCAGGTACGAATACTTTTTCCTTTCAAACATTGTTTTTATCATGTTTCGTAAGAAATCACTCGATTTATAGCAGTTTCATTCTCAAAAGTGATGTACGTTACTATTTGGATGACGACCATGCACACTTTACCCGTGGGGCTGGGCTCGTCCATCTCGCACGTAGGTGTGAAAGTCCTACTGTCATTGATAGATCATATGCAGATGACCAAGGGAGACTAGTTAGGTCACGCTTGTCACAACATCTCGGCAAAACGAGAACGTTTTATTTTGGTTATAAGTAATTTTTCTTTACACAAAATCAACAAATCGTGTCGATTTTCACGAATCACAGACAAAGCATGCATTGCAAGCAATTTTTTAAATATTATTTTAGACTTAGAAGACTGTGTGAACCTCGAAATCGATCTTTGGCGGCCATCTTACATTTACCGCGGACTGTACGACCGTTTGACTGACCGATACCGAATTTACACAAGGATAATAACGTACATCTCGCATCACTTTTCCAAGCGAAATGAACGAAGTTGGCAGCTCCGTCGAGCTCATTTTTGGTCTCATTAAACACTGCATTCATTTCCTGTCTGGTTTGTATGAAGGATTTACCGGTCGCGCACGTGTTCGGAGTACAGTTCTTACAAAACTGAAAGCACCCAAAATCGCGTAACGCTTTTTTCTCCAGAATGACTAGGTAAGGTTGGAATCACACGTCCGTTATTCATTGCTTACGGCACAAATTTGCCACCATGTTATACCAAAACGTTCGTCCATTCATCCTCTTTCATCCAACACAAAAATGTTCTTTGCAAAAAAAGTTTATTAGAAGCAGGAGCCTGCCAAATAATTCAAGCGGGCTCTTTCCTTCTTTCGACGCCATGACAGATTCTTGGCCATATGCAAAGCGACGGACCCGTTGAACAATATGCGTACCTGCAACTATGGTGGCAACGTGGTCTGGGCAGATACTATGAGCGTTCCTCCTGTGTTCGACCCTCGCATTACTCGGACTTGTTGTTTGTTCGTATTGAGCACTTTAAATTGTTTGCACTTTTGTTTACATGGCATGCATCGATATAGCTGTGCACATCGAACAATCTGTATTTGGATCTCAGCATGCACTATACCAGCAACACAACAAAAAACAACATTAAAACCAATTAAAACAAGAAATTCCTCCGAGGTAGGAAAAACACCCCCGTTGGTCAAAGGGAAATAACCATTCTCACTGCCACCAACTGAGAAGGTTATTTCCCTTTGACCATTAATATGTCCCTCTATAAGTCCTTGTAGAATCTTAATCCACCAATAACTCCCTAACCGTGTGTTTGACTGGTCCCAATTTTTGTACGGACCGTCTCAGGAATGTATAGACCCTGTTCACCAAGTTTGGTGACGATCGGTCCGTTCATTCTTGAGATCTATATGCGAACACAAACACACAAACAAACAAACAAACAAACACATCGACCGAATCCTATACACACCCCTATACCGGGAGTGTAACAACAACAACAACAACAACAACAATAACAACATTATAGACAAGCAATGTTAAATTATTGAAACCTTTCATTCAGGACAAAACAAAGCTTTAACTTACAACAAACTGGAAAACGATTGAGAAAGGACACAAGAAAGGACAAAAGAAAGGACACAAGAAAGGACAAAAGAAAGGACACAAGAAAGAACAAAAGAGACCATGAAAGAGAGAACAGAAAACATAAAGTGAGAAGAAATTTGAGGAATGGGAGAAGAAAGGAAAGAAGGAAAAGGCAAATATGACAAGATAGAACAACACTAAATAGACAAAAGAATAATGAAAGAAAGCAAGACAGTACAAATCCGAAACAGATTGACCCATAGCTAGCGTTTCCAAATCCAGATTCAAAAAATAAGAAAGGCTTCTACCCTATTAAAGTGCGAAAGAAGGAAGGACATGATGACTGAAGTATTAACATAAGGGAACAAAAGAAAGAAAGAAACGAAGAAAGACAGAAAAAAAGAAAGAAAGAAAGAAAGAAAAAAAGGAAGAAAGAAAAAAAAAGAAACGTTTGGTTTTTGAGAATTCCAAAGATAAGATATTAGCTCCAGGAATAACGACACGACAACACGGCAGTGTGCGGAGAACTAGCCATGATGAGATTTATAAAGAAAGTGGTTTCTGTAGTTTAAAGGAACGCCGAAGACGACAAAAGTTAATATTATTTCACAAAATGGTTCATGGTAAATGTCCACAATATTTAATTAAGCTCTTGCCACCACTAGTCTCATCCCAAAATCCCTACCACAGAAGACGACCACTAGAAAGATTCGAGCCTGCACATAGGACAGACATACTCCGAACATCCTTCATTCCATTGACTACAGTTTTATGGAATAATTTGGCTTATCTGGTTAAAACCACAAATTCAATGAGCGAGTTTAAGCCTTATTTACAAAGTCCACATTATGGTGTACCAGTTTATTATTATTTTGGAAAACGACACTGCAGAATGCGATTAAATATTTGTAACCTTAATTCAGATGTATGTAAACGCCATTTAGATGATAACCCACAGTGTGCTTGCGCTCATCCAATTGAAACAGCCGAACAATATTTGTTAAACTGCACTTTGTATGCAGATGCTCGTCTGACAACAATTAATTCGTTGCCTGTTCATTTTAGACGCGTGGAAATAGTATTAAAAGGCAGAGAGCAATATATTATGTTGTAAATAGAGAATACTACATGGCTTGCTGTGTCGTACCATATTTACACGAGTTTTTTTTTTAATTATTGAACTGCGAGCGAAAGCGAGCTGTTCACTATTTGAAAAAGCAACGAGTGTAAATCAGGTACGACACAGCAAGCCATGTAGTATTCTGTTTATCCTACATACTGTACTTACGTGTATTTTACTGAAAATTTCTTGCAGTCGAGGCAGCTAAATTGAAGACGCTTGTTTTTGGAACCTCGATCTCTTCTAAAGCCTCGTGCAATCAAACGTTAAAGCAAAGAAATGTCACTCTGAAACTGTGGCGTGACGTGTTAGTTCTAAAGATTCATCGAGGGTAATTAGCGAGCGCAATTTGTGTTTCTATAAGACGTTTGTCTCGGTGACTTTGGCATCATAAGCAGTGGAAAAACAGGTCCCTGCCAGACTTGCTTGACATGACCTCATTTACATGATATACACACGTGTGATTTGAACGATTATTATCTCACGGGTGTCTCTCTCACGTATGTAGGATAATAATATATTTATATTTGAGTCGGTCCAATCGTTTATTGTTAAATCCTGCCGACTGATTTGATTAATGTATCCACGCATTGGCAGTGTGTATGTGTGTGTGCAGGCGTATGTGTACCTCCACACTGCCTCTCTCTGTGTTATTGTATTGGATTACATAAGTAGCGTATAAGTAATGATTATTAATCTATTTTCTTGTATTTTATATCTTGACGAATAACTGCATTTTCCATTAAAAAATGTTCATTTACTTAAATTTACATGTTGCATGTCTCAGCCTTTATGTTCTCTTCCTACGCGCTTTCGTCCTAGTCTCTCCGTGTGGTTGCCCGCATGTTCTCTCCCACCCCCTCCCCCTTCCCGCTCCACCTAACCCCTCTCTTATTTTGTTCTCCTCTGTAGATTCTTCTGTTTGCATTTATTTCCCCATCCCCATTCCTACAATTTGTTCTGCTGGTTTACTTTTGTTATGTACACCAGTATGAACATTTTGTGCAATTTAGTATTGTTTTAGTCACGTAAAATAAGAATTTGCTTGACTGCGTGTCCTAACTGTATATCTTCAATTGTTTCATGTGGTGAAGTTTGAATAAACCTCTGTTTAAAAATTTAAAAAAAAACCCAGACACGACAGCTTATTTCCCTATCACGACCCATCCCGTTATTCAACACAGAGTCTCAATGATACCCGTTAAGTTCTTCATTATACATTCGGACATTGGGTTAAAGGCACATTTCTTCCCTTGACAATGGGTTGGCTCCCAGCCCAGACCTTCCCAGATGTTTACAAGACATAAGACCATCCCTCTATCTAGACACATACCAAACATAAACATCCTGACTGTTTTCCTGTGCAGCGTGATCATTGTTATTGAATTCTCTCTCTCTCTCTCTCTCTCTCTCTCTCTCTCTCTCTCTCTCTCTCTCTCTCTCTCTCTCTCTCTCTCTCTCTCTATCTCTCTCTTTCTCTCTCTCTCTATCTATCTCTCTCTCTCACTCTCTCTCTCTCTCTCTCTCTCTCTCTCTCTATCTCTCTCTCTCTCTATCTCTATCTCTCTATATCTCTCTATCTCTCTCTCTCGCTCTCTCTCTCTATCTCTATCTCTCCCTCCCTCCCTCCCTCCCTCTCACTCTCTCTCTCTCTCTCACTCTCTATATCTCTCTCTCTCTATCTCTATCTCTCTATATCTCTCTATCTCTCTCTCTCCCCCTCTCTCTCTCTCTATCTCTCCCTCCCTCCCTCTCTCTCTCTCTCACTCTCTCTCTCTCTACCCCCCTCTCTCTCTCTCTCTCTCTCTCTCTATCTCGCTCTCTCTCTCTCTCTCTCTCTCTCTCTCTCTCTCTCTCTCTCTCTCTCTCTCTCTCTCTCTCTCTCTCTCTCTCTCTCTCTCTCTCTCTGTCTCTCGTTCTCTCAATGGACACTAGTGTTTTTAATCACATCAATTCAACACAAATGCCTCACTCAGCACAGAGAGCAGTAGACAAGCTGTTGGTTGTTGGAGGTATATATTCACACGGAGGCACGATCTTATCTCATGTAACAGCCTCGTCAAATCTGAGAAGATGGGTCACCAGGCTTACGTAGGAAGGGCTGTGCCTTGACAGAGATTAGGGCCGGACCAAGTGAGTTGTAAGGGGGGGGGGGGTTCCTCCTTTTTTGGGGGGGCAAATCAGCGAAGTGGCGAAGCCACAAGCGCGCGCCTGCAAAGCAGGCGCGCGGACTAGGGGGGTCCGGGGGCATGCTCACCCGGAACATTTTTGAAAAACGGTTAAAATCCGTGCAATCTGGTGCATTCTGGGCCTTGTTTTGAGGGTTAAGGCCTGTCAGTGTGAGTTGGGGGGGGGGGTGGGGGGGGGGGGGGGTACCTTTTTTTCATCGGATTTCACATTGAATAAAATTTGTTAGAGACACACAAAATTTATTAAAAAAAAACCACACACTCAAAGCAAGGTACATGCTTTTTCCAGGGGTGGGGTTCCGGAACCCCTGGAACCCCCCCCCCCCTGGGTCCGGCCCTGAGATTTGAAGTATCCACAACAGTTACAAGAAAATTGGTTGATTAAAATCAACATGGCCGAAGCAATGTTTTCATAAAAGAAGCGGTATTGTACGGGCACATGTTGAATTTGGGTTACATGTGTTGCAGAGTATTTGAAAATCCGTAGGCATAAAAACATGCAAAGAAGAGTGATAGGTCCCTTTTGTGAATATAGTCAAGTGGATAAATTGATTACTTATGTTTCACACTAGTTTTGCTGTTACAGCAGTCCCTCTCATGAACGGACACCCTTGGGCCAGTGCAAACCTGTCCGTACATTGCAAGTGGCCGGTCACGGGAGAGCCCCCCCTCCCCCGCCTATTACACACACACAGGCACACTGACGGACTGAGTGAGTCTTTGCTACTGGTGAACGAGCTCTACTTGTCCTAAAACAATAAGGTCAAACTACTACAACTTATAACTGAAAGGAAAATAACTGTCCTGTAAAAATGACGTTAACTCAACGGTGTCAGAAAAAGAGAGATAAAAGAAATCCTCAATTTCCTGAGGATACAGGCACCCCATGAAAGCAGCCACGAACATACTCACAGAGGCACACATGCTTGTGCAGATACTTTGCAAAAATATGAATTGAAAACCTGCATATGTGGTAATTTCTTTTTGTGTGTGTGGCTTTATTGAATACTGCAGGCAGTGACTTTTCCCTGTCCAGTTTTCTCGTTCGTCTCTCTTACCCCTCGCTTACCCACCCCCCACTCCCTTACCCTCCAATCCCTTTACCCAGCCCCGACAGCACAAATTTCTAATCTGCAAGGCAGAGTACACATTTTCAAAAAGGAAGACAACTCCTCCTCAATTATATCCAGAGATCTTCCAGCTGTCTCCACCATAAGCCAAGTGGTCGAGTCTTATACCCCTTTCCACACAACCGTTCTAGGTCTCGTTCCCGTACCGACCAAGGAACGGTGCGGGCACGGGAGGGATCGGGACAGAACCGCAATGAACGTAACTGATCGTTAACGGAACTGCTTTGAACGGTAGGGTCGGTAGGGACGGCTGAGTTTAGGCTGCATGTTCAAATTTGTAGCCGTTCCCCTCCCGATCAGAATGAACGGTAATGGAACCTCAACCCATCGGTAACGGAACGCTTGGATCGTTAAAGGAACTTAAAACAACGGTAACGCAACGGTAGCGCTCTCACACACTGAGTTGTCATACCCGCATTCCACACATCCGTTCTAGGTCCCGTTCCCTTCCCGACCAAGGACGGCTGCCACTATGGTCAGACGCTGCTGAAAGATGCAAAAACCGGCCGTTTGCGCAGCGTTCCATTGTTGTGGCAGCAGTCCTTGGTTGGTACGGGAACGAGACAAAGAACGTTTGTGTGGAATGGGGGTA
>NC_090256.1:11885012-11892512 GCF_037325665.1 Littorina saxatilis | reverse complement strand
AATGCTGACTATAAAGTGTTGGCTAAATGTTTATAGTCAGCATTTGTTAACGTGATTGGCCTCCAGTTATTCAAATTTTCTCTTGGGAGTTCTTTTCCTTTGTGTATTAAGGTTAATACTCCTGCGGATTGGGAATATGATAGGATCCCTTTCTGAAATGCATAGTTATACGAATTCACAATAGCATATTTCAATTTTACCCAAAAACATGTATAAAATTCCACCGTTAATCCGTCTAATCCTGGTGCCGAGCCGTTATTTAATGTCATCAGGGCTCTAGCCGCTTCTTCTACTGTAATTACAACTATCTCTCTCTAAATAATTTAATTGAGGTACTTCATCTCCCTCAATAAACGTATCAACTCTTCCAAAAAGACCTTCTTTCGGAACTTTTTTCTTATAACAATTCAAAACAATGCTCTCTCTGAGCTTCCAAAATGCGTTTTTGGTCCTTTAGTACATTTCCGTCTTCAACAATTCCCATTTTAACTGGACATCCGTTTGTTCTTGCTCACGCATAAACTCATCTATAGCCGGTTCGGCCGTAGTTAGTAGCGGGCTTATGGAGTAGCAGGTAAAAAGCGAGAAGGACGATGACTATAGTTACACGAGTTATACGAGAACAACAAGTTCAGTAACGCCTTTTAGCTTTATTAGCAGCGTCCAGCGCAACTCCTTTATACTTTTGTAAAACAATTCTGAGTCTGAGTCTGACTCTGAGTCTCTCTCTCTCTCTCTCTCTCTCTCTCTCTCTCTCTCTCTCTCTCTCTCTCTCTCTCTCTCTCTCTCTCTCTCTCTCTCTCTCTCTCATTTGCTAACTCGTTCTCTGTCTGTCTGTCTGTCTGTCTGTCTGTCTCTGTCTCTCTCACTCTCTCTCTCTATCTCTCTCTATCTCTTTCTCTATCTCTCTCTATCTCTTTCTCTCTGTCTGTCTCTTTCTCTCTCTCTCTCCCGCTCTCTCACTTTCTCTTTATCTTTCTCTCTTTCTCTCTCTCCCTCTCTCTCTTTCACTTTCTCTCTCTCTCTCTCTCTCTCTCTCTCTCTCTTTCTCTGTGTCTGTCTGTCTCTCTGTGTCTGTCTCTCTCATATGCCCTGACTTTCTCTCCCTGCCCCCCCCCCCCCCCCTCCACCTTCTCTCTCAGTTTTGCCGTTTCACTGCAGAACAATGTCATAGCTCTCATAATCTCCGCATGTAAACACCAGCATAGTATCCGCCATATAGCTGCAGCTTCCTCAAAGCGGACACAGTCAGTGGCGACTAAAACTAAAGACGGCAATGTGCACCAGAAGATTAAGTTCTCAGTTTTGTTCGTTTAGGAGTAACCTTTAGGAACGTTGCATGTTCGATTTTTTTCCTATTCGAGTCAGTCGGATTAAGATTGCACTGATCAAATTTGTTGTCTTTGGTAATTTTGAGTTTATGTCCGTGTGCATGGGATACAATATACAGGGGCGGATCACATCAATTTTAGGGGGGGGGGGGGGGGGTCCAAATTTCTTTTCGGGACAATTCGACGACGCGAAGCGTTTTGTTCAGGGCGCGAAGCGTTCGACCCTCTTAGGGGGGTCCATGCTCCCCCGGAAAATGTTGATATAAACAAGGAAAATGGAACAATCTGGTGCAATCTGAGCCAAAAAAAACTCCCCTAATACACCTTCCAAAAAGTAAATTTAAGAAGACAAATTTGGATCAAAACAAGGACAATTTATCGATCTGGTGCAACCTGAGCCAACACAATCATTACCTAACTACTTTCCAAAACCGTCACTTAGAAGACAAAGGCCGGCTCCTAGGGGAAAATGTTAATAAAAATCAAGGAAAATGGAGCAATCTAGTGCAATCTGAGCCATCAGATTTTCGTTATTCTCCATTTTTTTTATTTTATTTTATTTTTTGTTGTTGTTAAGGCTAGGTATAGGGGGAGGGGGGGGGGTGTCCGGAAACCCAGGAAACCCCCTGGATCCGCCCCTGATATAATGCGTCAAAACAAGACGCCGTTATTAACATTTTAGCTCAAAGTAAAAACCATCGGAAAACAGGTTTTGAGAGAAAGTAGGGGAAAATTACTATGATAAAGCAGGTCAAGAAGGTAGACACAAGCGCTCCGTCCCATCCAATCCAGGAAAAACGTGCTGTTTTTCTGTATTCGACGAGTAAGTTTTTGTGTTTACGGGTAGTCGATCGTTAGGACATAATTCTGCAGGAACAATTTCCTGTCCGATTCAGTTGAATTACAATTGCACTAATCCAGAAAGACTGTTCTGGTATTTTTCCGAGTGTGTCCGTGTGCGTTAATGCTGTGGCGCAAACAAAGCGGCATTACTACCCTCCAGCGAAACACATATTTTCGGTAATACCCGAAGAACGTTAGGCACATGCGATGGTCTCCAGGACTTTTCGAGTGAGGAAATCGATATCAGCTTTTCATCGCAATACATACGCAGAGACTGATTAAGATCTTACCAGTCGAGTCAACGCATGTGCGTTTGTGTGTATGTATCACGGTGTGTGTGCGTGTGTTTGCATGTGCGTGTACTTGGCGTGACTGTCTTTGTGTTTGTGTAAGTATATGTGTGATGCACGTCTTGAATGTGTATAGGTTATTTATAAACTGTGCAGCCTTTTCACGCAATCGGGAATACCCGATGTTGCAAGAATGACAATATTTCTGTCCCCGGTGTAACACGAGAAAAATACTCCCACGGGATTTTTACTCCGGAGTAAAAATTTCGAACGAAAATGTTACTCCCTTTACGAAAAAAAGCACTCCCCCATTACACGAGAAAATTACTCCCCACGACAGGTGAGTTCCGAGTAAACATTTTGTACACGAATGTTACTCCCCTGACGAATAAAACCGTTACTTCACCCTTACACGAGCAATGTAACTGGCCATCGTGTCAGGTGTACGAAATTTATACTCCCTTGTTCCCTGTTAGTCTTGGTGGTGGAAGGGGTGGAGGGAGGGTAGCGCGACATTCGTTTGCGCGAGATCACATATTGGTATTATCCCTTCGCCCGCATCCCATTTTCGCCCACGAGATTTTTACTGGAAGTAAAAAAAATGGGGAGTAAAAATTTCGTGGAGGGAGTAATTCGTTCGTGCCTTGGGGAGTTCTTTTCTCTTACGAAAAATTTACTCGGAGTAAGAATTTCGTACGAAATTTTTACTCCGGAGTAAATTTTTCGTGGAGTACAAATTTCGTGTTACACCGGCTTACAGTCCTGTTTGTGGAAAATTCCAAGCCGGATGTTTTCATGGTGATTCCTGCGATCATGGTGATAAGTCTACCGTACAAATCTGTTGTCATCATTACTGTTCATGGTAATACACATCAATCGATAGCGAAGGTGACTATAGCACAATTTTTCCCCGATCTCCGTTACATTCCCAAGCCAACAGCTTTACTGACACAGATGTTTTTTCATCGTCATGGTATTGTTGTTGTCGTGGTCTTCGTTCATGTTCCTTTGGTTGTTATGTTTCTCCTTCTGGCAGAATTGCACGAAAGAGCCGCTAAATTAGGAAAGAAAAAAAGAAAGAAAGCAGGAACGCAAGCAATTAAACAAATAAACCTATAAACAAACCAGCCAACCAGTCAAATTCATAAGCAAATAACCAAACATACAAGCAAACAAGCAAACAAACAAACAAACAAAAAAAACGTTTGCTTTACGACAAAATCATTTGATGTTGCTGTGTGTCTGATTGTGTAGATATTGCAGGTGTTATTTCAGATATTGGGTCATCATACTCTCATCAAGGAAGAAGAAAAAGAAAAAGAAGAAGTAGAAGAAGAAAAATAAAGAGAAGAAGAAGATGACGATGCTGCTGCTGATGATGATGATGATGATGACGACGATAATCCGTTCGTGCGTGCGTGCGTGCGTGCGTGCGTGCGTGCATGCGTCCGCCCTGCGAGTGTGTGTATATGTGTATGTGTGTACTATCAGTGTATGTGTGTGTGTGTATATGCGTGTGTGTGTGTGTGTGTGTGTGTGTCTCTCTCTCTCTCTCTCTCTCTCTCTCTCTCTCTCTCTCTCTCTCTTGTGTCTGTGTGTACGTCTGTTTATGTGTGTGTAGGTTGGAGGAGGTATCTGTGTGAAGATCTCTATCTGTGTCTGTATCTATGACTGTCTATGTCTCTTTGTATTTGTGCACGTGTGTCTGTGAGTAGAATTGTAGTTTTGTATTACTCATTTTCCTATGTATGTATAGGTTACAACACGAGTGGTTTTTTATATGGCTTGTATTTCAGTCAAGACCCAGCGGATGAATATCATCGGGAGACACGAGCCTTTGGCGAGTGGCTCTCGATTGATATTCCCGCTGGGTCTTGACTGAAATACAAGCCATATAAAAAACCACGAGTGTTGTAATCTGTATATCCCATTCTACCATCAAACACAAAGTGTAGACTACTAGCGGCACTGTTGCGATCTGTGGAGTGTGAAACAGTGTTTTCAGCGAGACTTGGCCTTTTTGCAACCTTAAACTAAGTGACCGTCGCTGAAAAAATAAAACGAATGAGTGCATCTATAAGTACGCGGTAACACTACTTTCAGACCGTTTAAAAGCTTTAAGTAAAGGTTCATAAGTTGCAAGAAAGTAATGAAGTCGTATAGAAATCCATTTAGTTGAAGCGCACAATTCTTTTGCGTTTCAGGTCGGCGGAACGGGGAAACCGGTTTGGCCCCCATTTGGCTTACTCGACTCGATTCAGAATCGATTCCACGTTGTTTTTTTCGAACGCATTATTATACAATTAGTCTTATTGACAGAGAAGCAAATTTTAGGGAACACATATGTAGATTTAACCATTTGCTCCCTATTTGAAATGTATCTACATGTTTTGCGAGTGTGTTTGCATGAACCTAAACTGGTATGGGTGCGAGGAAAACAGGACTGACCCAAGTCTGTCACCGCCGCTTGATTGCATTTTGAAAGAATATGACTGGATTACGGAAAAATACACACATGTTAAGTTCTTAGATACCTTCATCGCCAATGTGGACTTACTGCAGAGCCAGGCAAAAGAGTAGACTTGCTCGCAAAACACGTGAAACAGCTGATGATAGCGAAGCCCAACCGTGCCAGGTAAGGACGGTCTGACAGATTCTCAAAAGTCGTCTGCTAACGAAGCAAGGGGAGGGTACTCGTGTTTTTGTTTTGGTTCGCTAGCATCTGGTTATCTTGTAAGTTGAATGTTCGTTTTTTCCCACCTGCATTGCTTTCATAATGAAAGAAACGTTTGCTTATTGCATCTCATACATCAGATCAGTTCTGAGATTCATTTTTGCGTGCAACTGATATGGTTTTCTGAGCCGTGCAATACGATTTTGGAACTTCATACAAATGTGTCACATTGTTCGGCGCGAGGTCAAAGGTCGGGAGCAAAGTAGTTCTTCGCCCAAATCGGAATCTGCACTATCATATATTTTTTTGAGTCCATGATGTATTTATTGAGCTATAAAAATACAACATATATACCCATACTGAAGTAACAGAGACAAAGAAGGGAGGTCATGTGCATATATCGCCTCGCTCATGCTTTTTGGTTATCTATAATTATCTGCTTCTGTTGTCCTTAAATTTATTCTACATCTTAGTACATTTTAAACTTTTAAAAAACCGTATTTCTCATTTTGGCACACTGAAGTCGTGACAGTGCATGAATCAATGTTTGTTATGAATGCTTCACTTGTTTCATCGAAGGTAGGAGTTAGCTGGACAAGTGAGTGACAATGGACAGCTCGGTTAATAGTTCCCCGTTTTTTTTACTCATTCATACGCTTATTGTTGACAAACAAAACATTATTGTGTCTCTTTCAAACATAAGGTAGAGAAACGAAACATTGGATGTTATATATATAAACGTTGTTTTTGCGTTGAAGGTTGTGTGGATCAGTTTGATTAACTTTTTTTTTCAATCTTTTTTATTTATCTTTATAGACCATGTATAGACAACTTCTTCTTCTTCTTCTTCGTTCAGGGACTGAAACTCCCACGTTCACTCTTGTATTTGCACGAGTGGGTTTTTACGTGTATAACTGGTTTTACCCTGCCCTTCAGGCTGCCATACGCCGCTTTCGGGGGAGTATAGACAACGATATAATATATATCGTGCGCATTAACTCCGTTAACACATTTGTGAATTGATTTTGTTGACGTTTTACACATATCTTAATTTATGAGTTACCCGATGGCTCACGTGATAATGGACAATACAGTCATGATGTTATTTAGTATGGCTGATGAGACAGTCCTTTTTTTGAATTTAGAAATGCGGTGTTTATATGGACCTTATACGTAGCCATATTATGATACAGTCGAATCTGTCTAAAGAGACCACCCAAAGGACTGAGAAAAAGTGGTCTTTTTAGACAGGTGGTCTTTTTATACAGGAGATTTATATAGTCGTAACAACCGTCGGGGATCCTTTGGGGTGGTCTTTACGGGCAGGTGGTCTTTATGGACAGGTGGTCTCCAGGGTAGGTTCGACTGTACAATAGTCACCGCGCGTGTTACTCGATGACATATGTGATAACAGGTAATCAATGATGCAATCAACTTTGGCCTCAAGCCATTGTCCTGTTTTGTTAATTTTCGTAATAAAGGTAAGACAGGTTGTCCTTTGGACTCACACTGAATTATGTTCATACCATGTATGGTCATTGTGTTTACTTGACTGACGTACGTGATCATTGGTAATCATTCATGTAACTACTTTTGTCTTTAAACGTCCCTTTTTGCAACCCAAATTTGAATTAATCATGTCGTGCTCCAAAGGACCTGGGCATTCTTTTGATACTTTACTCATGTGTGTGTTACTCGATGACACACAAACCGAATAAAAACCTTAAAATCTTCGTAACGGCTAAGGATTGCTTAAACTAATTATACTTTGCGGTAAGTCTTTATCTGATCATTTCGTTATTTCGATCACGTTGTGTCCCTGGAGACCTCAGATTATTGTTGTCTTTATCTTGTTTGATACCACAGGCATTTCGTGTGATTCGATACCCCCCCCCCCCCCCCCCCCCCCCCCCGTGTGATTCGATACCCCCCGCGGGTTAGGGGGAGTCCCATATTGGTTGGGACGAGAAAGAATTTACCCGATGCTCCCCAGCATGTCGTAAGAGGCGACTAACGGATTCTGTTTCTCCTTTTACCCTTGTTAAGTGTTTCTTGTATAGAATATAGTCAATTTTTGTAAAGATTTTAGTCAAGCAGTATGTAAGAAATGTTAAGTCTTTTGTACTGGAAACTTGCATTCTCCCAGTAAGGTAATATATTGTACTACGTTGCAAGCCCCTGGGGCAAATTTTTGATTAGTGCTTTTGTGAACAAGAAACAATTGACAAGTGGCTCTATCCCATCTTCCCCCTTCCCCCGTCGCGATATAACCTTCGTGGTTGAAAACGACGTTAAACACCAAATAAAGAAAGAAAGAAAGTGTGATTCGATGATAGATTATAATGTGATGATGAACTAAATG
>NC_090256.1:11872512-11880012 GCF_037325665.1 Littorina saxatilis | reverse complement strand
TCATCATTGTCTTTTAACTGACGCAAAGTGTTTTAATAGTCGGATTGTGTTCTTTGTATCAAACAACCTCTCGCATACGACCCACACATCTCGTTGTTATCTTCTCACCATGATAAGAGTATCATGTAACCTGTATCTATACAACTTGACTAATTGTATCAGTGTTCACACCCTATCTGTGACATCAGTCCTATCAGACATTTTAAAACAGTCAGAAACAATGACAGCACCCTACCCATCCTTGTGTTGTTATCGTTATCTAAAATCATGAAGTGAATTGGAAAAATAAGCATTAGTTATAGTTAAAGTCAGTATAAGAGCACACAACACCCCACAGCTCCTCCGATTCTAAAGTAATAATAACACAATACTATTTCATCTCCATCACTACTAGCTGAAAAATGACAACTGAAAAAGAACTTTTTTGAGTTAAAAATAACAGTTTAACCTGCGTTTGATATACATTTGACTGTTCAGTCTTTCAGAATTATAGTTTTGACTCAAAAGTGTCAACAGTTTGTCAGCTATATATCGAACATTCCATAATTAACGCTGGTGGGGAAAACATAAGGCAACAAAAAAAAAGTCTGTTTACGGTAACATAGGCCCAAAAAATAGGGTCGGTAGGTCGGGATTTTTTTTTTATTTTGTTTTTCCCAAATAACCATATTTTTAAGTTATTTTGAAAAAAAACAAAAGTTTTTTTTTTTTTTTTTTTTTTTTTTTTTTTTTTTCCCCAAATGCCAAAAAAAAGTCTAGGGTCGCGCGAAAAAAATAGGGTCGGTCGGGTTACCGTAAACAGACTTTTGTTTTGTTTTGCCTAAATAATGCAAAACAGATAGAACGCTAACGTTCTGAAATCCAGAATAATAAAAAAGCAGAAAAAGTTAGTTATTGGAACGTGGAGTGGTTGACAAGTCAAGACATTCACAAATACGTCCACCTAACGGTCTAGTGGACCTGTAGACATACACATACATATGAGACAAATTAAAGAACACTTAGCTCAGAGGTAGTTGAATTATACGCTGACGTTACGAATACTTCTGAACTAAATTTTCTTTCGATTCGTTCATAGCGAATAACATCCTCTGCAGCGATGTTTCAGTTTGCGGTAGTCGTCTTTTGCAGCGACCTTTGCATTTGTCAGGCCGATCCGTGTGCGGATTTCACGAGTTCATTTCTCGTACCATTATGCTGACAAACAAAGTACTTCTCGAGAACAAATATATTTGATGCATTTAGTGAAAACGCGGTCCGGTAGTATGAACAAAATGAAAACTATTTGCGTATGCAACGCCGGAAAAAACGACTTTAAATTGTTGTCCAAAAATTAATGGTTCATTCATCATTGTCCCTGTTCGGGGCCCTATTGAACAGAGCGTAGTTAATTTCTCAAAGCTTGAATTCTCGTGTGAAAAAAACGGCGTCTTAAAGGCACTGTCTTTCCCGTTTAAACAATTCGGCTCACCATCTCTCAGAATCAGCCAAGCTTTTACAGGTGATATGGCAATCCATCCCTTTGAAAACATAAAAAAGAAAAATAGTCGTCTGTGCAAAAACACATGATACACAACAACAACAAAAACGAAAACGTCGACAAGAAAAAGAACAAGAACTACAAGAACAACAACAACAACAACAACAACAACAACAACAACAACAACAACAACAACAACAACAACAACAACAACAGACACATGAGAATGCATACAGAATGTTTTTATATTCGTCATTACTTGTAAAAGATCTTCACAAAATATCTCGGATATGAGCCTGGTCGTTTTTGTACTAGTTAAACAGACTAACAGATACAGGCACAGACACACAAATCCCTGCAGGACTGAACCACTATTGTTTTACAGATATGCCCTCGTATCCTCTCCTGATTATCTTTTACAAGGTCAAAGCATTCAATTTTAAATACTACATGGACACTGTAGCCTTTTCTCCGAAACGCCAGTTTCTGAAGACAAGGAAAGAAAACAAACCGTCCATTGTTTTGCCTATGGTTCGTTTCCTGTGTACATGAAAAATGTCAAAATGAAAGTTTTTTCACTGGTTATTATTCCTTCACCGAATTCTGGGTATGCAAATTTATTCTACGGACACACCAATCAAAACATGAAACGATTACGTCAGTTTAAGGGATGTCTGTTTTTTATGTAGTAGAAGTAGTATTAGTAGTAGAAGCCAGTCCCAAACGTCCATGACTTTTTGAAAGGCTGCAGAAAACTTGGAATAATAAACTGTGTGATATTGCCTATGCATGTGGTAACACGGAAGGGAAACAGAATCGATAGAGTTTTTTTTCTCACTTAATGAAATAATACTTTCAATCTTTTCTAAAAACATGGAAGAGATTTCACGTGTACGAGGTATGATCCAAACAAAATGATCAAACCGCGAGTATACAAGTCTCAGGCCACTGATCATAAAAAGTAATATATCATTTGAAAGGCCAACCATGTAACAGGTATACCTCTAAGACATGATGTCATTAGGTTACTACGTCATAAATGACGAGGTTTTAAAACACGTCACTTTTGGGTTGTGCTTCAAAACGGGGTCTTTTGTCAAGCGCCATGAAAATCTTCACTTCCTTGAAAGAGTGTAGCTAGATGACGGTATAAAGAAAATGTCTACAAAACTGAAGAACGTTACATGAATCAAAGCTGTTCCATATTCTACAATCTGACAAAAGAAAAGTGAAATCGAAACTGGGGAAAAGGGGAATAACTCGGACAAGCCAAAAACCTTCCGAAGAGCGCTTCAAACGAGGATAATGCAGCTGCTGTGTCAACATTTAAGAACAAAGATAAAAACGTGTACATGCGAGTATAGAGTGCAAAACTTAAACTTTCATATGGAACAGTCCAGAGAATTCTACTCAATGATCTTCCGCTTCAAAAGCTGGCCGCAAAATGGGTGCCTCATTAGCTGACAGGGGAACGGAAGGAGCATCGGGGTCCTCTTGCACGCGATCTGCTCAACCGTTGTGAACCCAGTAGACCCAAATTTGTTGTTACTGTAGTCACTGAGTATCAGACGTTGGTTTCCTTCTACTGTAGTGCCAGAGAACACAAAAACCAAGCGTATCGAGACCAAAATGACGAGATGCATCACATTTGTAAGCGAGGTTTTCAAAGCAGAAACAGGGCTATTCGCTATATTTTTCGACCAAGATGGTCCCGTTGCTGTCGATATTCTGTCCACTAACAGCAAAGTCATTGTCAAGTACTATGCAGAAACCTTTTTACCCAAACTTACTTACGAGTTTAGCAGTCATCCACCAAACTGCGAAACCCAGACTGCCCTTCTCCTTCATGAAAATGTCAGTAACCACAAAATAAGGGCCGTAACTCCAGTCCTAAACGACCAAATGACTCCATTGTTGCCTCACACATTCTTCAGACCTTATTACACCCCTGGTGATTTCTGGTTATACCCTCTTTGAAAATCAGACTTTTTGCCAACAAGTTTCATTGCACCCGGGACCTCAAAAACGCCGTCAAATCAGAGCTCAAGGGCAACCCCAAATAAGGCCACCTTAAGGCCTCTTCGGATTGGTTTAGGCACTTGTGACTTTGCATTGATGTAGGAGGAGAGTAGTTCTAAAGACTGCTGTATTTTGGGCCAGATACCCCGAACAGTCTGTGCAAAAATCACTTTTGATCATTTTGTTTGGATCATACCTCGTAACAGCAATTCGTAGATTTATATGCTCTATATTTACTTGTGCAGAAATGAGACTGATCTATGTCTTGCGTATAGTATCCAAAACAAACATGATTCGATCAAAGCTAATTGCAGTGACAACTAGTTACAATTACTTCCTTGAGTTTAAAAGTAGAAAAGCCTAGGTCATGTTTGGGTCAAATCACAGCGACTGATGTGGAATCATTCTGACATTAAGCGTTTTGTCTAGCTTGATTTCCATGAAATTAGATTCCTCGAATAAGTCTCCAATAAAATACGACAAAGACAAGCATGAAGTTGTCAAATCTTTTCGGTGTAAAATAGTTTTCCTCCTCGTGTAAATAATCATGTACACTTTTACAAATTGCGAGGGTTTTTAAATGTAAAAAAAAGTGTTTTCCGCTTGTTCACAGCCAACTCCAAAGAGAGTACAGAATCACTGCATTTTGTGCAGAGTGGGATAGTTGTGTCAAAGTGCAAATTGAATTCAGAAAAAAATCTTTAATTTACACAGATATTGGCAAAGCACACACATACAGACAGACACACACACACACACACACACACACACACACACACACACACACACACACACACACACACATGCACACACATACACTCACACACACACACGCACACACACGTGCACGCACGCACGCACACATACACACGCACACACACAGACTTACACACACACACACACACACACGTACACACACACACACACACACACTGGATCGCACATACGCACGCACCCACTCACTCTCTCTCTCTCTCTCTCTCTCTCTCTCTCTCTCTCTCTCTCTCTCTGTCTCTCTCTGTCTGTCTGTCTCTCTCTCTCTCTCTCTCTCCGTCCTCCCTCATTCCTCCCCCCCCGGCCTCTCTCGCAAACATATACAAAAAATAGGTTAAATTATACAGGACATGATTTTGTCATTACTAAAGAGATCGAAACCATGAGAAAGTACAATACTGCGACGCACCAAGTCGGTTGACCAGCATTAAATATAAAAGTTTCCATCCTAAATATTTGGATTTCCCATCATCAATGAAGCTTATAATTGTTTACAAGTCAAATCAAAATAATCCTCCCCCCCCCCCCCTTTACCCGGTTAACTGTAAACTCCTACAATTTTCCGGCATGAATTACTTGGGGTATGTAAATACCAAAAAGTGCGTTTTCGTCACTAGCTGCCCTATCCAGTGAAATCAGTCGAAAAGTGATGAATAAACTTGAACATTTCTTGGATTTTATTCATCAACGTTTGGATTTCCCCCCGTTATTTAACCAATTGCTTGTCAGTTATTGTTATCCAAGCTTTTAGTTCAAAACTCCGTGTCAAGTTCGGTCTCGAATAGCAGCTAGCATCTGCTGAAGGGACATTAAAACCCAGTTCGAAAACCTTCGACTACTTTCTCGTGGTACCAAACCCAACCGCATTAAAGCGAGAGTCAACAAACACACATTTGAACAGGTTGATGAGATTTTATAATACTATCCGGATGAACAGACGAATAATCAAACTTTTGAGAAATAATGTCCATCATTATTGTATAATAATCCAAAGAACTGAGTCTTACTTTTGACTGTCACGTTCAATTGTTTAACTTGATCTTTTGTTTTGTATTTATTTAAAATTCAGATTCAGCGTTGTCTTTCTGAAGAAGATATTCATGTCTTTGAGTGTTGAAATGTATGTATGTAAGGTGCGTGGTAGAGAGAGAGAGAGAGAGAGAGAGAGAGAGAGAGAGAGAGAGAGAGAGAGAGAGAGAGAGAGAGAGAGAGAGAGAGAAAGAGCGAGAGAGAGAGAGAGTATGTGTATGTTTGTGTCAGTGTGTGTGTGTGTGTGCGTGCGTGCGTGCGTGCGTGCATGCGTGTGCGGGGGTATTTTTCCGTATTTAGGTGACCATAACTTTAAGCGACTCAATTTTCGTCACAATCATGTCTTGATGTGTCAGAAGCGTTACAAATACTTCAAAGCATATTCACTCTGTGACGTCACAACAAAAGCCTAGCCCTCTTTCAATATAATCCTTACACCTTACAACGCCTGCTTTGAAAAAAAAATCCCAATTTTTCATAAATGGTTCACATTTGCATTTCTCGGGAATGACCGGTGAAATGCGCTGATCTGTGAATGGCCAAGACAAGTCCAGTTCATTAAACATGCAAGTATAGTGGTCCTACAACTGCGCAGTTTACACCAGCTACTGACAGTGACAGACATTCTTTTTTGTTTTTTATCGGAAACTGGTAGAAACTCTCGTCAACCAAAACCTGCTATTGTTTCGAATGACTAGATTTTGATAACAACAAAAAAAGCATTAATGAGAAATGATCAACCGCTGGTGTACAAAGCCTCTTTTAGGTTTGCATTCTGCACCCATGCTTTGCATGTCAAGGTGAATGAACAAGAGTTGTACAAGGCTCAATGATACGTAGATGCAGCACAAGTATTACTTTACACAGATATAAAAGTAGTGCTCACATTTTCTTCTTTAAATAATAATATACGGACACGTTGGCTAGGACTGATATCTTACCATTATTGTCTTCTATTAGGAACACTATAAAAGTGTATAAAAAGCAACTCTGCTGCCGTTGCGTGGAACTCTCTCCCTTACTCTATCCGACACTGCCAAACATTTTGTTCCTTCAAATCAAACCTTAAAACACACTTCTTCACCCAATATTTCGATTAATTTTATTTCAACATGGTGCATTTTTGAATCAGGTGTTTGAATGTTTAAATGTTTTGCCTGTGTTAGTATGCTTGCAGATTGTATTGATGTAGTGATTGAGTTTCGTTGTTCACTTGTGTGCTGAATGCTGCTGCACATGCTTTTGCTTTGCTTTGTATGTATTATGTATGTTTGTCATTGTAAAGCGCTTTGAGAATTTAAAGCGCTCTATAAATCTCCCATATTATTATTATTATTAACATCAAAAACGAACTGCTACAAATACGAGAACCTACTGCGTCCTACTCTTTCTTTATCATCTTTTCCTTTGAATTGCTCGTGGAGAGAAGAAACTCGCTGCACGTATTTATACTTGACTGTACCTGCCTTCACTCTAAACTGAAGTGTTCCACTTTGAAGACACTGTTTGTAACCAGTTTTGAACTCAGTGTCCACGGTAAATATTCTACTAGCAATATTCTACTAGCAAAAGTTGCACACATGGTAAACACTAGTAGTCACTGAGTTGAACACTTACCGTGTGTTCAGTCTAGTTGTGCAAGTAGAAATATGTAATATTTTACACTGTGTTCAAAACTGGAAACAAAAGCTGTGTTCAAAAGTGGAACAGCTTAAGTTTAGAGTGTTCTTGTGTTAAACGTCCTACCACACTCGAACCTGCCCTTGCGACTACCCTCTCAAAAGCGACCACACGACCACAACGACCACCCCGACGAGTTTTTCCTTATGTAATTCATCTTCCCATATAGCAACCGGCTGTCTACAACGACCACTTCTGGTCGCTCCCTCGGGTGGTCGCTATGGAGATGTTCGACTGTACAAGACACAGATCTGTTCAGGCTTCACGGTGGGCTAAGAGCACCCTTCAATTGCATTGTGTAGCTAACATCTTTTCCTTAAGAAATTGCCCTTGCAGGGTTTACTGTGCAAATGTCCTAACTGACACCGAGGTCATTCTGCAGAAGTAGCAATGCAACATAATTCCCTCCTTGCATAGGAATCAAACTCTAAACGTCATGCACACATGTTCAATTCTGATGTGAACACAATGTTTAGCGGTATTGAAAAGCTAACACTTATTAAATACTCTGGTTTTGA
>NC_090256.1:11855012-11862512 GCF_037325665.1 Littorina saxatilis | reverse complement strand
GGATTGGACGGTTGCATGAAGCAGGTCGAGAAAATTGGAGTGCAATCCCAAAATGGCACATTCAACAATTAACAGATTTTAATCATTTGGCAAAAATTAATTGCACACAAAAGGAATTACAAGGAATCGAAAAAGTTCAAAATGATTTTTGGAAAGAGGTATTTTTGACATATCTTGATAATAAAAATAAAGTAGGTTTAGAGGAAGTTGACAGAAATGATGTTGGTAATCAACTGTTATTTAATAATAGACTGATTCAGTTTAAAGGTAAAGTGTTGGATTTTGTAAAATGGCGCCAGAAAGGTTTTAATGTTATAAATGATTTGTTGAATGTTGAAAGAAATCAGTTTCTGTTATGTGAAGATGTTCAGATCACTGTGCAGCAAAACCCTGCAATAACCTTTTTTGAATACAACGCTGTGATGAATGCAATTCCAAAACAATGGAAAGATTGGATTGTAGACAACCCAGCACATATAGTTAATGTAGATATAATTGATGATGAATTGAATGTGTTTAAAAGCAAACCCAAGTTAATTAAGTTATATTTAAAGAAAAAACGGAATTATAGCATTGAAAAATCTCATGCAATCGATTTTTGGAAAAGAAAACTAGATTTTGTTTTTGTCGAACAGACGTGGTTGTTGCCACGACAGGTGACAAAAAAAGTGCGCCTGCGAGTGTTGCAATGGAAAATTTGTCACAATTTATATCCCACCAATATTTTATTACATAAAATGAAAGTAAGTCAAACAAAAAACTGTAACGAGTGCCCACATATTTTGGATGTCATGGAACACTTTTTCTATGAGTGTCCCCGAATTAGAAGGTTTTGGACTTATATTGAAAAAATGTTGAACAGTCTGACAGGTCGGGCTTTCTTATTGTCTATTACAGATGTATTATTCGGAATCGAAAAATGTCAGGAATCAGCGTTAATTAACCATGTTTTATTGATAGCAAAAATGTGCATTAGCAAAGTTAAGAAAACTAAATCGCATATTCCATTGGAAATTGTATTTCAACAAGAACTTGAGCTACGAAAGGTGTATCCCCATTGTCCTTAGCTAGATTGCTGTTGAATTAAAAAGTAATTTAATGGAAATGTAACCTGTAATGCAAAAGAAAACAAAATTAAAATTTCACTGAAGGAAAAAAAAAAAAAAAAAAGACCAATGAAGAAGGATATGCTCACCGCCCAAAAAGAAAGGAAAAAAAAAGAAAACAAAAAGAAAAAAAAGACGAAAGAGGCAAAAAAGATGGGTTGAAGCAACCTTGCATGCAACTGAGGTCAAAAAAACAAAACAAAAACAGTGTGAGGGTCACCTTAGTCACAGGCTTATAACTCAAACAGTTTTCGCTCTTTTCACCACTGGATAGAGCATAAGAAACTCTTTAGGAAAATGTAAAGATATGAAAATCATGCAAAGGTGACATGCGACTCATTCCGTGGTGGAGGGTCACAATTCACCATCACAATTGGATTGTTTTTGTCTTTAACGCATCATTTAATTCATATCAGTCATATTGGCAGTACGTACAACTACCGCTTAAATCCAATTATTAATCAACATTACAGTTGTCCTGTGTATATCATATTTTAGCATAAACCTTCCGACTCGCCAGGCATGAATGCGTGTATGTTAGCTGTCCTCATTGTTTCTGCGTTCAATGAATTACTTAGTGTACAAATCATATAATCCTTTGTTTCTATCTTCAAACTTGAAAAACGGACAGATATGACGAAAAAAAAATCCCCTTTCAAAAATTCCTTTAGAAGAGTAAATATATCAATAGTACGTATATTTGTGTGTTTAAATGCGTCATTTGTTGATATAATTTGAAAACAAATGTTACCTTATTGTTCATGTACCCCAACAAAGTATGTTGCAACTGCTGAACATCAGATTGTTCTTGTTTTACAATTAGCATCTTCAGTAGGGTGTTCATCGTTTCACAACATACAACATTTATTTCACAATCTTGCAACGAACAGAAATCAGACAGGTCTACCCTCTCCCGCTCTCCGGTTTAGAAGACGCCCACAATGTTCTTGTTCATAATCTAATGAGTTAATTAAATCAAACTAACGTACCACCAATACAATTAAACATTAAGTAATGTTTAACATTTGAAAAGCTAATCAGTAAATGTTCTTAAATGACGAAAATCGAATTAATATCCATTATCTAGAATGTTAATGAATTGTGCATACATCCTATGAGATCCTTTCTGATGCCATGTGCTTGGAACTCAATGAATATGGGCATTTATTTATTTATTTGTTATTATTTTTTTTTATTTTTTTTTTTTTGGGGGGGGGTTAATATGGGCATTTATGAGTTGGAGGTTTAACTGTATATTTATGCAGATATTGGTCTAAATGTAAACATGGGAACATAATCAATACGGATGAGTTATTTAATTTATGATAATGATATTCAATATATCAAATGTTATAGTCAATAAAAAATAATACCGATTGGCAAAATAACGATACACAAAATGATTTGATTCTTTCCTTTACATATTTCATTTGCAATTGGAGCAAGAACAAGAACAACACTAATGCCACACACATCAACAACAACAACAACAACAACAACAACAACAACAACAACAACAACAACAACAACAAATTACCTCTCTTGGGAAGGTAGAGTTGTCTGTCCATGTCGTCTCATTTTAAGTGAAAAATTCAAGTCATTTTACAATTTTAGAAACATTACATACAAGGTACACTACATTCCACCTCAGTTCGAAACAAGGAAAACGAACACTTTCACTACTGTTACAATCAATGTTGTCCTTAATTAGTGCTTTATCATTAAAACGAAATCTTATTTCGTCATCGTCAAAAACATCCGCGTGCAAGAATTGTTCACTTACGCTATTGTTACGGTAGTGTTATGACTAAATCAGCGATAGGTCTAATTATGATTAAAAATTCCACGTTTATGTCTTTTTGTTTTCAATTAACAGCAAAAGATATATCCTCCGAATATTTCAGCAATTGTAAGAAACATTACTTTCAGTTTTTCCTCTGTTGGCAAAAATCATTTGTAGGTGTACATCGACTGGACCCTGTTTAGCCAAAAAGGTTAAACATATAAGCATCAGAAGATTTTCACCTACCCAGGACTTTTAGTACGTTACTCAAAGGCGTTTTTTTGTTTGTCTATAGCTTATTACAATTATGCAGCCAGGTACGTTAAGAACTTGGTAATTTTACCTGCATAAGACTGGACTGGGTGGCCGAGTGGTAACGCACTTGAGCTCGGAAGCGAGAGGTTGCGTGTTCGACCCTGGGTCAGGCCGCAATTTTCTCCCCCCTTTCCTAACCTAGGTGGTGGGTTCAAGTGCTAGTCTTTCGGATGAGACGAAAAACCGAGGTCCCTTCGTGTACACTACATTGGGGTGTGCACGTTAAAGATCCCACGATTGACAAAAGGGTCTTTCCTGGCAAAATTGTATAGGCATAGATAAAAATGTCCACCAAATACCCGTTTGACTTGGAATAAAGGCCGTGAAAGGTGAATGCTCGCCTAATAGGCTACTGAGCTTTACTGGCCGATGTGAATGCGTTATATATTGTGTGTAAAAAATGTTTGTTTGTCTGTCTGTCTGTAAAAAATTCCATTTCAAACGGCAGAAATTACTATGTAAGCGCCTGGGGCTATATCTAGATTAGGCGCATAAAAATGATCACAATAATAATAATAATAATAATAAGACAGAGGTAGTGCGGAAGAGGGGGTAGGAGAGACAAAGACAGAGAGGGACTCAGGACTCTCAGGAATGTTTTATTTTAGGCCATAGTCCATAAATAGGATGAAGCACAACTACAAATAGAAAACATGTTCACAGGCAATCTGCTTTAACGGTTCAACCTTAATATACATGTACAACTGAAACAGATCCATCTGACAAAGATACTGGTTTTCCTTGACAGGAACGTAATATAAATGTACACTTTCCACATCTCAACCAAAAACAACTTCTTTTCTTTTTTTGGCCTTATAAATAAAAGTGGCTAAGCTCTTCACATGTTTAGGATTTTGTGACTGTACAAGTATTGACAACCTACTGTACAAGTATTGACAACCTACTGTACAAGTATTGACAACCTACTGTACAAGTATTGACAACCTACTGTACAAGTATTGACAACCTACTGTACAAGTATTGACAACCTACTGTACAAGTATTGACAACCTACTGTACAAGTATTGACAACCTACTGTACAAGTATTGACAACCTACTGTACACGTATTGACAACCTACTGTACAAGTATTGACAACCTACTGTACAAGTATTGACAACCTACTGTACAAGTATTGACAACCTACTGTACAAGTATTGACAACCTACTGTACAAGTATTGACAACCTAAATGTACATGGTATTCTACAATATTTATCAGGAATAAACTCTGTACGCAAGTCTTCATATGCTGGACAAACAAATACAAAATGAACATCGCTTTCAATACATGTTTTGCAAAAGGGACAAAGCAACTCATCTGCTTGTATAATTTTATCATATTTGTGCTTATGTGGTTCGGTGACTGATATTCCCATTCGAAAATTGGCAAGGGCTTTAACAAGATACCTGTTTACATCGGATCTTAAATAAAATTCTGTTCCAAATGTCGACTTATAATTTCTGTAAACTTCAAATCTGTCACTGTTTGACAAGTGGCTGGACCAATCTTGAATATTACAATCGATTAGACGTAGCCTGAATGTTCGCACAAACAAAGGAATTGACTGCACCCCTTGATTTTCCCATACAAATCCAAATCCATATCTGTACAAACACAGGCGAATATTGGTGGCCCAATGTTGTTTATCTTTTTCATCCAGCTTCAAGAGCATGCTATAAGCCTTCCTTGGTAACCTGTCTCCGTTCATTCTCGTTATTTTTAACCAATCACGTAAAGCACGCAAATGACAATTTACGATCATCGAATACCTTCCTGTGTCTCCAAGCACCATATCATTCGGAGCACGCACACTGACACCCAGAAACCGTTTCAGGGCAAACATACAGTTGCACTTTAACTTCAATCACATGTAATCCACTGGCACCCCATACTTCTGCACCATACAACAAGATAGGCTGCACTTGTGCGTCAAACAACTTCAAAAAAATCTCTAATGAGTTATTTTCCAACCTATATATAAAGTGCTAAGCACACGAACAACAACGTGTTTCGCCTTACCACACAAATTCTGTACAGCCGTACTAAAACTCAACTTGCTTGAAAAATACAATCCCAGATAATTATACCTCTCAACCACTTTCATTTCTCTATCACCGTAAAACCACTTTTCTCTCTTGCTTAAAAATCCTCCTTTACGAAACACAATTACAAATAGAAAACATGTTCACAGGCAATCTGCTTTAACGGTTCAACCTTAATATACGATATCAATCTTTTTCAAATTCACTAGGCCATGTTTTTGAGCGGATCTCCATAAACAGTTCAACTGGTTTTGCAACCCGATAGGGGTTTCAGATATGAGAAGCATATCATCAGCAAATAAAAGAATAAACAATTCAATCCATTCAGGTGAGAGGGAGAGGGGGAGAGAAGGGGGGAGAGAGGATCGAGGAAAACAGAAGAGAGAGAGGGAGAGAGAGAGTAAGAGAGAGAGATAGGGGGAGAGAGAGTAAGAGAGAGAGATAGAGAGAGGGGGGGGGAGAGAGAGAGTAAGAGAGAGAGAGAGAGAGAGAGAGAGGAGGGGGGGGAGGAGGATCGAAGAAAACAGAAAGAGAGAGGGAGAGACAGACAATGACAGAGAGTAAGAGAGAGAGAGAGAGAGAGAGAGAGAGAGAGAGAGAGAGAGAGAGAGAGGGAGAGGATCAAGGAAAACAGAGAGAGTAAGAGAAAGAGAGAGAGGGGGGAGAGAGAGTAAGAGAGAGAGAGAGGGGGGGAGGATCGAGGAAAACAGAAAGAGAGAGGGAGATACAGAGAGTAAGAGAGAGAGAGAGAGAGAGAGAGAGAGAGAGAGAGAGAGAGAGAGAGGGGGGGGGAGAGGATCGAGGAAAACAGAGAGAGGGAAAGAGAGAGGGTAAGAGAGAGAGAGATAGGGGAGAGAGAGTAAGAGAGAGAGAGAGAGAGAGAGAGAGAGAGAGAGAGAGAGAGAGAGAGAGAGAGAGAGAGAGAGATCAAGTAAAATCAAATAAAATTTTACGAGGGTTGTGGCATAAGCAATACAAATTAGCTTCTTTTCAAGAGAGAGAGAGAGAGAGAGAGAGAGAGAGAGAGAGAGAGAGAGAGAGAGAGAGAGAGAGAGAGAGAGAGAGAGAGAGAGAGAGAGAGAGAGAGAGAGAGAGAGAGAGAGAGAGAGAGAGAGAGAGAGAGAGAGAGAGAGAGAGAGAGAGAGAGAGATCCCTACCCTCATCGTCGTCACGAAAAAACGTGGATTGAAATATAATTTTTACAACGGCAATCAATATTTCGCGGTCATTCACAATATACAGGAAACATAAGCAATGAAATATCACAACTAAACAATGAAAAAATAATTGACACCCAGCATCATCTGCAAAATTAACATGAAAGACAACCTAACACATCAAGCAATCTAAGACACAAACAAGCTCACGAAAATAGAATTGTCTCAAACGCGGAAGAGAAAAAACTCCCCTCTGTGTTGTATTGATCTGCCTTTTCATGATTAAAATATGTTTTTGCAAAACACCAACAACGGCAACAAAACCACAACAGCGCCAGCACATTCCTCTCTGACCCCTGTTATTATTTCATTTATGCTGTGTTTGTGAATAAGGGCAAGCGTACAATGTCCTGCTGTACTGATTTTAACCTCTAAAATAAAACTTACAATCTAAATCTTCGTCATTGTATCCTTTTTATTTCCGTTGTGGTTTGCTGGCCGAAAAGTCACAATAACCAACCACGTTTCCTGCCAATTTACACGTCCGATTTGGTCGTCGGTTTGGATCTTGCGGTCTGCTAACAATAGACTTCAAAGTGAATTCAAAGTGATTGGCACAATAGGATGCTGTACCCACATACTTATTTTATCGGTCCCGCACACGGAATTCATGAAACTATTTTTAAAACGGCATTCCGCCAAATAATTACTGTATTATTAACAGTATTATTAATTCAGTATGAAAACAGTTATGGGGGAAAAGGGGGGAAATCCCATACTTAAGAAGACGCATGATAGACCGATAATCGCTGCATTGTACATACACAGAATCAACGTTCAGGAGTAATAGTTGTTTTAACTATTGCCGAAACCCACCGCAACCATGCAAGTAAATATGTGACCCTCCACCACGGAATGAGTCGCATGTCACCTTTGCATGATTTTCATATTTTTACATTTTCCTAAAGAGTTTTTTTATGCTCTATCCAGTAGTGAAAGCCGTTTTAGAAAAGAGCAAAAACTGTTTGAGTTATAAGCCTGTGACTTAGGTGACCCTCACACTGTTACCAGACACTCTCCGGACTTATATTAAG
>NC_090256.1:11822512-11850012 GCF_037325665.1 Littorina saxatilis | reverse complement strand
AACGTGACGTGTTTCAGAACTTCTTCTGGACAACTCGGATGGTCTTCTGCGTAGTGGTTGGCACGATATTCTTTTTCTTCTTCGACAGTTCATCCTCCGATACTGTAGCAAACGTTTTATCTTTTTTTCACTTTCGAGTATGCGGACGACTGAACTTGACCGCTAAAAAGTAGTCCTTTCGGAATCATTACGCCGAGTCTGAACATGAGGTCTGAACATTGTTTTTAGGCAGGATCAAGGTGAAAGCGAGGCTGTTCTTATCTCTGTATACAGTCGAGAGAGAGAGAAATACATGTCGAGACATTGAATAATAATACTAATTGTAATTCAATCAAGTTGGCGTTTTAATGAAACAGATCCTGTGATTGGTCAGAATGCCCCAACTCATTAAAAATTACCGGTGACTAATTGTCGATAGCCACTCGCTAAAAAATCCATTAACAACCTGCTGGCTAGGCGCATTGATTCAGCCTCAACTAGTCTCGGTTAGCTTTGAGGGTCATTTTACAAGTAGGAAATATGAAGGCCAACGAAATACCGAGACCATAAGGTATGCGAAGTGATGACGTCGAATACATGACGTAAGTTGATGCATGAATTCTTCCGGACTACGTCAGTCAATTTCAAAGATCGCTTTTGTGATGAAAAGAATTTGTGTTAGAGTTTGCTGTCCAGAAACCCGTCAAAAAAGAAGTGAAAATGTGTGTGAAAGAAAACAAAACAGGAGCAGAGTGATACGATAGGAATACAGAGACATATTTTTTGGGACTTGACCCTTGCAGGTAGGTGGACTGAAAGTAGTGTGTGAACAGAACAGAACCAATAGGGCCTTTTACACCAAGGCTATTCTAGGCGACCTTGACCTTGGCCCGCTGTGCCTCGGGCAAAGTCAGCCACTTTTGCGCGTTGTTTGAATGGTGGAGCTGTACGATGGTGCACAAACATTGCTGTTATGGCGTGTTATATTTGGATTAAAAACAAGCTCTGAAAATTAAAAATATACAAATTATGATCAAAATTAAATTTCCGAAATCGATTCAAAAACTATTTCATCTTATTCCTTGTCGGTTCCTGATTCCAAAAACATATAGATATGATATGTTTGGATTAAAAACAAACTCAGAAAGTTAAAACGAAGAGAGGTACAGTAAAGCGTGCTATGAAGCACAGCGCAATCGCTACCGCGCCAAACAGGCTCGTCACTTTCACTGCCTTTTGCACTAGCGTCGGACTACGTTCAGTTTCATTCTGTGAGTTCCATATCTTGACTAAATGTAGTAATTTCGCCTTACGCGACTTGTTTTTTAATCAAATTGATTGAAATTTGTGTAAAGCAATCTTCGAAGAAGGCCGGACTTCGGTATTGCATTTCAGCTTGGTGGCTTAAAAATTAATTAATGACTTTGGTCATTAAAAATCTGAAAATTGTAATAATGTTTTTTTTTTAATATAAAACGATCCAAATTTACATTCATCTTATTCTACATCATTTCCTGATTCCAAAAACATATAAATCTATATATATACGACTAGTGTCTGTGTGTCTGTGTGTCTGTTCGCGATGCACGGCCAAAGTTCTCGGTGGATCTTTTTCAAATTTGGAGACCGTATTCAGCTACACCCCGGACACAACCTCATCGATGAGATATTTCAACACGTGCTCTCAGCGCGCAGCGCTGAATTGATTTTGGTTTTTCTCTGGATCCATTCCCACTAACTCTTCCTTATCTTCTCCAGTGTTTTCCGCCGCGTTTATCTCCCTTCCTCCGTGCGGTGCGCCGGCAAAGCCGGCGTACACCCGGCATAGCCGGGTCCCCGGCGCAGCCGGGTATTCGGCTCGACTTCTTCCCGGCGCAGCCGTACCCGGCGAAGCGGGTATTCACCTAGTATGTTATATTTGGATTAAAAACAAGCTCTGAAAATTAAAAATATACAAATTATGATCAAAATTAAATTTCCGAAATCGCTTTAAAAACAATTTCATCTTATTCCTTGTCGGTTCCTGATTCCAAAAGCAAATAGATATGATATGTTTGGATTAAAAACACGCTCAGAAAGTTAAAACGAAGAGAGGTACAGAAAAGCGTGCTATGCAGCACAACGAAACCACTACCGCGCTGAACAGGCTCGTCACTTTCACTCCGTTTTGCACGAGCGGCGGACTACGGTCATTGTGAAAAAATGCAGTGCGTTCAGTTTCATTCTGTGAGTTCCACAGCTTGACTAAATGTAGTAATTTCGCCTTACGCGACTTGTTACATTTAGTCAAGTTTTGTTTTTTCCTCTCTTGGATGCGTTCTGGTCGTAAAACAGATTTTGTTCGTGCGTATATTTGTTTTTCTTTTTTTCTGTGTGGGGCGTATATATATCAATTTTGTTTAATTTATCAAAGATTTACTAATCATTTTACTTGTTTACTTCTTGTTTTGCAAGGGTGTAAAACACCAAAAACAGGAGTCTGCGTATCTTTGAAAAGGCCTTTTCCTTTGTTTTGCCTGCCTGTCTATGTGTTTGCATGTTGTTTGGTTCTTAGCGTGTGTGTGTGTGTTTTTCCCAAAGAGTAATTTGCCCATAGTAAACATTTAAAAAAATTGAAATAATACCTTCCTGCTTTTTCTGCCCAAAGTGTGTATTTGTTTCACCTCATTTTTTTTAGGTTGACTCTGTTCGTCCTATTTCATTTCTATCGTTTATTCAAAAAAATGTTATGTTATTTGCTTAGTGCTTTTATTTAAAAACATTCATGCTCGTATAAAAGGAAACCGCGCGGAATTGTAATAATGATGGGTTCATATGAACATCTCTTCGAACGTAGGCCTACAACGTAGATGCAGGGGGAAGCAATTTCTCTTTTATGTGTGTTGGTCTAAATATAACCCAAGCCTGTGAGCCTTAGATTTCCCTGTAAAGATGGGAGACACGTACTTTTTGCAGGAATTTTCCTTCCGATTTAACCGAACTGACAACAAAAGTAGCTGTTACTACGTAAGTAGAGGTTACACGCCGAGTCTCAGTGATTATTAAAAATAATGGTCGAAGTTAGCGGATCATGAAAAATGCGAGCTTTAGCGAGCTTTTTCATGACCGCGAACTGAGACCATTATTTTTTATAATCACTGAGACGAGGTGTGTAACCTCTTTATTCCTCCTTTCTTCAGTTATTCAAAGAAAAGAGGAGGTTTTTTACGAAAGTTTGATCGAATCCTATTCACTCAACCAGTCAACCTGCGCAGGCGATCGATTAATGCGCGGTTGTATAGTTCCGTGCAAATCATTCCATTCTGTTAACACTTCTTGTCAGTTTTCCTATTTTGGACTAAAATCAAGTACACAGATATGCTGTTATTCTGCTGTGGCGGCAAAGGCAGATATTGTGTGTTCTGTATATGTTTTGGTATTTCTCAGGATAAAGTTCTTTCGTCAAATGGGACTAGCAGACGAACTTTTGCACCCGTGTTCCAACGTTAAAAACTGTATGAAGTTCAGTTTTCTGGGGAAAATAGTGTATGAAACCGCTTTATGTTGTTTAAATTGATGAGATGTGTGCATTTGGTTGCGTGTGATCTGTTTATCAAATGAAATATTGTTGACAACTGACCGTCGGATTGCAGTCTGTTGTCGAAGAAACTGAGTGAAAAGAAGGGGAACTACTCTTGTCGCTAGACAAAGTATGAGTTACTTGCCTTGCGGGAAATTGCTTGTGATGAACGTTTGAGCACGGCAAATCTAAATTCAGAAAACAACCGAACTCATGGATTTTATATGAAGATTCATGTGTTCAGGCCTGTAGTTGTTAATTTAAATGCGGTATGTTTGTATTGTTTGCTCCAGAGATGTATACTTCGTACGTTAGAGCGTTCGGAACTTTTCAGTCGCAAAAAGTAGTACCGAAACAGAACTTCTCAACCCATTGCACTATCGAGGATTCAGGCTGTTGCTGGGTCGTTATTTGTTTGGTTGCTGGGTCATTATCGAAAAATAACTACCCCTACAAGTTTACAGAGGTAAAGAAGCAGAGGGGGGAATAAGTTGCAATACCCTCCCCCCCCACACACACAAACACACACACACACACACACACACAAAGGTCAAAACGTACTGCCCCTCAGTAACTGTATACGAACACTTTAAGCAAACAAACAACCACACCAACAACAACAACAACAACAACAACAACAACAACAACAAATGATGAAACAAATACATTTACTGGAAAACGAATAAAAAAATGAATAACGACAGATTTAAGGAACGATTTTTTTTTTTTTTTTTTTAAACAAACGACAACAACAACAAAAACAAAAAACTCGCATAGGAATTCAACGAAACAAAAATGCATACATGCACAACCCGTTACGTATGCACACAAATCAAGCGTTCATGTGAAGGTATTCTCCACCCCCTTCCCCATCCCTGGGATTCGGATTTTGTTTTCAAATTTGCCGAAATGAACCTTTTTTTCGGCAGTTTCCAAACGTTTAAGGCAGTCCTTATTGCCACCTTGCCCCCACGCAGAAAAAAAAAACCCTGGTCAGATCTGAGATGGTGATTCGAGGATATGCTGTTCACACAAGAAAGAGTGTGCCTTTAAACCGTCATTATTTTTAAAACTAGTTTAAAGATCGATTTTTATTGATTTTAAGGGAAAAAAGTTAAAGAGATACACATTTTCCAGTTTTCATAATTGTTTTACCCACAAAGCAACATCTGTACCCACAAAGCAAAATGTATGCAAGAGTGTGTGTCAGTTACGACTCAATGCAAAAATCATTTCTGGTCGCTGGTCGTCCTCCGCGGACAAGCTAAACTTAGCAACAATATTATTGCTACAAATGTCGCTTCACAACTTGAGCATCAATTCCCGTGTCATTTCATTCCAACGTGCTATGCCATTTAAGTCACTCAACTTGGCTATCTGGCTCACCTTTCAAATACAAGATTTCATTTACGGAGATCAAGTGACAGCCGCTCAAATTATAGGGGTACCCCTAAATTGACCTTACAAAATCGTTAGGTACCAATTAAAAAAACAACCGGCGAAAATTCAGAATAGACACATTTTTGCAACGTTTACATACGAGGAGAAAATCAAATCAGTTATTTTCACAAAACAGGTATAGTTTTGTTGAGCTGGGTTGCGTATCCCTTGTGTTATGTCACTCCTAATGATGTCGATAGCATCAGCGGCGAAAACCTGGATGTTTTTTTGCGTTCATTTTGAAGGGTACCCCGACAACCAAGCGCTGTGCTGCAGCAAAGACCTGGTTGATTGGTTTGAAACTGTCCCACTTGGATGCATACAAAAACTGAAAAGCGTGGCTGCTTGCTGTACACGAAGTGTTTTGAGTTTGGTTGTTTGTTGCTGTTGTTGTTGTTGTTGTTGTTGTTGTTGATGATGGCCTGTATGATAGGTACGCTTCCTTATCTTTCTTTCTTTATTTGGTGTTTAACGTCGTTTTCAACCACGAAGGTTATATCGCGACGGACGCTTCTTTATGCTGACCTCAAAATGACACTATTGTCAAAAATAACTAGTGCGGACGTGCAATCTAGCACAGGGATGAGACTACACTTCCTACCAAGATTGACTTGACTGTCACAGGGATGAGACTACACTTCCTACCAAGATTGACTTGACTGTCACAGGGATGAGACTACACTTCCTACCAAGATTGACTTGACTGTCACAGGGATGAGACTACACTTCCTACCAAGATTGACTTGACTGTCACAGGGATGAGACTACACTTCCTACCAAGATTGACTTGACTGTCACAGGGATGAGACTACACTTCCTACCAAGATTGACTTGACTGTCACAGGGATGAGACTACACTTCCTACCAAGATTGACTTGACTGTCACAGGGATGAGACTACACTTCCTACCAAGATTGACTTGACTGTCACAGGGATGAGACTACACTTCCTACCAAGATTGACTTGACTGTCACAGGGATGAGACTACACTTCCTACCAAGATTGACTTGACTGTCACAGGGATGAGACTACACTTCCTACCAAGATTGACTTGACTGTCACAGGGATGAGACTACACTTCCTACCAAGATTGACTTGACTGTCACAGGGATGAGACTACACTTCCTACCAAGATTGACTTGACTGTCACAGGGATGAGACTACACTTCCTACCAAGATTGACTTGACTGTCACAGGGATGAGACTACACTTCCTACCAAGATTGACTTGACTGTCACAGGGATGAGACTACACTTCCTACCAAGATTGACTTGACTGTCACAGGGATGAGACTACACTTCCTACCAAGATTGACTTGACTGTCACAGGGATGAGACTACACTTCCTACCAAGATTGACTTGACTGTCACAGGGATGAGACTACACTTCCTACCAAGATTGACTTGACTGTCACAGGGATGAGACTACACTTCCTACCAAGATTGACTTGACTGTCACAGGGATGAGACTACACTTCCTACCAAGATTGACTTGACTGTCACAGGGATGAGACTACACTTCCTACCAAGATTGACTTGACTGTCACAGGGATGAGACTACACTTCCTACCAAGATTGACTTGACTGTCACAAATAATAGGTTCCTGTACATCCTTTGGTCACACCCTTTCGGCATCGGGAACTTCGGTTCACCCGTGCACAGACTTTAGAATGACGTAGCTTTGATTTGTGATGTACTCTTACTAGCATGGGGACAACTTTGCTTCCTTTGGCTTTTCCTTTTATGCGGGCCGCATGTTTGTATTAATCTGCGTCCGAGTTTGTGTATGTGCGTACATGCGTGCGCTTATGAATGCGTGTGTGTGTCTCTGTGAGTGCCCGAGTGTCTGTGTACTGTGTGTGTGTGTGTGTGTGTGTGTGTGTGTGTGTGTGTGTGTGTGTGTGTATGTGTGTGTGTGTGTGTGTGTATGTGTGCGTTTGCGTGTGCGCGCGCGCGTGTGTGTATGTGTGTGTGTGTGTGTGTGTGTGTGTGTTGCAATCGTGACTGAAATGTGTCCAACTTTTTAGTTTACTTGTACAATGAGAAGAATGTTCAGTCTTGCAAAGTCAACAAAACTGCATGAAATTTTCAGGGACATTTTTTTAGTTTTTAAACAAGCAGAACAGATCTGCAGGCTGACACTAATCTTTGTTACAAATGGCAGCTTGAGGCTTGAGCTGCTAATCTAAACAACATTACTGGCTTGACAAAGATAACGTACGGTGTCACGAACTGAAACCTCTGCTGAACAATCCTTCTCATTACGGTCAATGCGCATGCGCCAATCTTGGACTTCAAAAATGCGACCATTTGACCATGGGTTAGGGTTAGGATTAGGATTAGGGTTAGGGTTTGGGTTAGGGTTAGGTTGTTCACGACCTGATTAATCTCCCCATGTTAGCGCATGCGCATTGACCGCAATGAGAAGGATTGTTCAGAAGAGAACCAAAACCGTTAGGCTGCTAACCTTCCTTTACCAAGCTAAGACACATCACACAAGAATGGTTACTAAATAAGACGTGTAATGAAATGCTACTAAAGAAACCCACAAGCGGTTCATTATGTTTGTTCTTTCAAATGACATGCACAACTTGTTTGTTTTGTTTTTTAATAATTTTAAAGCGGGAACTTTGCTGTTGTGAATTTATTATGGGGGTAAGGGGCTGGGGAACGGCGGGTGTAGGTTCCCCTGTGTAGACATTACCTTAGGCCTAAAAAAAAAATAGGTGTGGTTACGGTAACCCGACCTACCCTATTTTTTGGGGCCGACCCTATAACTTTTTATTACATTTGTCAAAAAAATACCCAAAAAACCAAGTAAACGAATGCAGAAAACGCAATGAAAGCGAAAGTGCCCGAGTCGCACACTTATTTCCCTGTCAAGTAGGTTTAATTTGTACACATTAGAAAAAAAAGTAAAAAAAAAAAAAAAGTGATTGCCTACCTGCCTACCCTATTTATTTTGGCTATGTTACCGTAACCACACCTATTATTTTTTTGGGCCTTATGAAAAATCAACCTCTTTGCTTGATATGGTAGAGGAAAGGATGGCCTTCTTAGTCATATAACTGGTTTAACGAGACACGGTCTCATCAAAAACAAATCTGAACTTAAATGTATCTGCCATTTTTTAAGACGGGTAGTGTAGAAGTAAGCACTTCCGGAACTGTCAAGCTGTATTGCACATATTGATAACGCATCCATTAATGGGATCGGGACTCGGCAAATGATAATTAATACAGTGTTCTAGATGATCGAACGTGTAGCAAAGACCTGTACGTGTACGTGTAAATATTGCGTCACCCGTGACTCATTTTTTTCTCCAATGCTCCAAATGCACGCGTTGTTTTGCTCCCACCAAGACTGCAGATCTTGGCAAACGGGTGACGTAAACACTAGATTTGATGACGTTACCCGTACACGTTCCCGTACACGTCCTGACAAGTGCTGATGTAAATCGTGATCATTCCTTACAGCCACCTAGCAGACTACACAAGAGAGCGCTATGGGTAAATCGCACTCAAGCAGACATATCTCACCGAGTAAGAGTATACAGTCTAGAGACATAGTGCTTGCTGTCGCGCGAGCCCGAGAAAAATTTCCCTCTTTCTCTTTGCTGCGCTGGCCGCAAAACCCCTCCGCGCGGAGGCGTTCCCAGACACCTCGTACGTAGGATGAACACGTGGCATGCGTATATTCAGAGATTCTTCCACTACAGGCAATGATCGATTGTAACTAACACATCCTGACGCATACAATTATCGCTGGATGTGCACCCAAAACCACTATTTCAAAGTTGACTTTGAAGAATTCACACCATTTTATGTAATTGACCATTCCGCTTCCGCGGTTCCATCTGTGTAAGTCTAGTTAAAGGCACAGTAAGCCTCCCGTAAACCATCACAGATACTGTCAGGCTTTTACACACAGTACAAACACCCTTTCATTTAAACACTCACCGCTTGAGAACATCCTAGGTGCCCGCCGTAAAGAGCGAGCAATTTTTAAAGAATTTATTTTTGCGTGGTTTATCTTACCCCTGAGCCATCGTGAAGCCGTGTGATCCAGTTTCCCTTTTTCACAATGCAGTCGTCAGTTAGTAATGTGAATGCGACTCGCTGTGAGCTTATCTGCAATAGCACGTTATTATGTACCTCTGACTATGCACGAAACAAACGGCTGTGGTTCACAAGAACTCTCGCGATGGCTTTTGACTGTTCAGAGGAACTGGCGATAGGCATAAACCGTCGTCTGCTACGAGAACCACGACCTTGCGTGACCCTGCTTCCGGGCGTTTCTTTTTTCAAACTTTCAAAACTTCGAATTGTACTGATCTTGTCTGGATGAAAAAATAATTCTTTTGTGATTTAAGAATGTTTGTGTAACAAGCTGTCAATTTATTATTTAGATTTTAAAAGTTAGGTCTAGCCCCAAAACGCACCACGGTCCGATTGTCTACTGAGACAATCCACAAAATTAATTCTTTGAAAATTGCTCGCTCTTTACGTAGGGCCCATAGGATTTTCCCGTTTGGTGAGCGTTCAAATGGAAGGGTGTTTGTACTGTGTGTAAAAGACTGACAGTATCTGTGATGGTTTACGGGAGGCGCACTGTGCCTTTAAGCTTATAGTCTTTGGAACACTTCTGTTCTCTTCCGAACGTCCCACGGCAATCTTCGAGGAAGAGTTATGTATTATGCAGCGAATAAACATCCCATTTAATGAATTTAACATTTTTTTTAAATCCTCACTGATTAGTATTCCCGTTTTTGCGAAACAACAATAAAGAGAAAAATGAATACAAAGTACAGAAGCACACTTTGCAACGAATACCCCATTTAATCATTTTCTGAATCATTTTGTCATTGTTTTTCAAAATCGTGACGATTCTGTGAGGTGTGTATTATTGTTCTGCTTATAAAATGTGTTTATTTTTCTCTTCAATGTTTTACAACCAGCTTTTAACACTCGCTAATAAATAACACTTTTGTTTTTGCAACGCGGTTCATGTTAATATGCTTAATGTGCAGCAATGTGTCTTACTTTAAATTGGAATTACGTAACAAGTCTTTTTTGTTTGTTTTTATTATTGAGTCATATCAGATCAGTCCCTCTTTTGGGCAAGGGTTAGAAACTCAGCAGAAAAAGCAGATGTGTGCTTATTCTAGTGCCCTCGTTAGTAAATAATTGTAATTGCCATTCTCACTATCAGCTGTCTCTGTCTCTGCCTGTCTGTCTGTGTGTCTGTGTCTGTCTCTCTGTCTGTTTATCTGTCTATCTGTCTGTCTGCCTCTGTTTCTATCTCCCGGTCTTTCTCTACTCTGTCCTCTCGCTATGCATTACTATAGGTTGTTTATTTTTACATTTTGTTTTTACACATATATTGGGAATCAAGACAAATGTGACGGTGAATGTGTATGTGTATGTTATTATTTATTATTATTCTCTTTATTTATATAGCGCCTTATCCGAAGTTCAAAGCGCTTTATGCCGTGTGAGATGGAATTTTTTACACCATATATCACGCATTCACATCGACCAGCAAACCTCAAGCCTGTTAGGCGAATGTTCACTTTCACGGCCTTTATTCCAAGTCACACGGGTATTTGATGGACATTTTTTTTATCTATGCCTTTTCAATTTTGCCAGGAAAGACCCTTTTGTCAATCGTGGGATCTTTAACGTGCACACCCCAATATAGTGTACACGAAGGGACCTCGGTTTTTCGTCTCATCCGAAAGACTAGCACTTGAACCCACCATCTAGGTTAGGAAAGGGGGGAGAAAATAGCGGCCCGACTCAGGGTCGAACACGCAACCTCTCGATTCCGAGCGCAAGTGCGTTACCACTCGGCCACTCAGTCCCTGTGCATGTGTGTATACATGTGTGTAGTTGTGTGTGTGTGTGTGTGTGTGTGTGTGTGTGTGTGTATGTGTGTGTGTGTGTGTGTGTGTGTGTGTGTGTGTGTGTGTGTGTGTGTGTGTGTGTGTGTGTGTGTGTGTGTGTGTGTGTGTACTTTACCGACATTTTTTGTCCAGATGACATCGCCTCTTGTTACTAAATGGTTTCAGATACACTAGGAATCGAGACGAGGGTTGTGGTGTATGTGTTTGCGCGTGTGTGAGCGTGTGTAGAGCGATTTCCACAAAACTACTAAATCGATCGTCATGAAACTGTGCACAAAAATTCCTCAAGGAAATAGCCCCATATCATATTCTTAATTTGTTCGATTAATGTATTTTATGACGTCATATCCGGCACTGTCACACCCTCAGTTTGCAATCAATGTGATTCTTCTTTTGGTCAAACATTATTACTGTTGTTTCATTGTCTGGACTATGGGACAGCCTTTCAGCTCGGAAGCTTAACAATTAAATGATTTAGATTCTTTATCAAAATTGATTGTGATTAAAAACGAATTTTGGGGATTTGAAAATTAATTGCATTGTATACCTTATCATCTCTTGATTCCACACAAAAATTACATATGTTGTGTTTGGATTGAAAACAAGCTTACAAATCAAGACAATCCGTTGTATGTAAATTAATTTTATTTGGGTTTGTGTTATCGAGACATTGTGCCAGCGTTTTCTCGACCGAGGGGTTTCGGCAAACCTATTATGGTTTTCTAGTCTTGGTGGAAAAAGGCAATGCGTTCAGTTTCGTTCTTTCGGTACCACAGATTGACTCAATGTATTGATTTCGCTTTACGCGACTTGTTATTATTGTTTTGAATACTGCATGGCCACTGTCCGCCACTTCACCTATACAGGTACAATTTGCTCATCCCTGTAATCTACAGTAGAACTGTCATCTACGGGCTTAGCAAATTGTGTCTGGAATGAGGTTCTTTTTCCTTATCACTTTCACACATAATAAAAGAAAATAACCCTTGCATGTCTGAGTCTATATTTAGGTGTGTATGTGGTGGGTGTTTTTTGTGTGGTCTACACACAGTCAGTACTCGAACAACTCCTACTCGACTTCGCTCCCTCACCCCCACCCACAAATAAAAGTAAGACAAAAGGAGTGTATTATGGTGTTTCTTCCTGTCAGTGGTGATTCAGTGGAAAATAAACATAAGAACAAAATTCGTACTTCTCATTGGAGGAGACTCCATTTAAGTTCGATAAATCGAAAAAGACTTGTACCGGATATGCTGTTATCAACAACCAAAAGACTACAGTCTTAAACCGGATTTAACTAAAGATCAGCTGATACAGAATCATACACTGATTAGACGTGATGTGAAAGCAATTATCATACCTAGATGACTGTGCGGAAATAGGACCAAGCGGCGGCTTTTTATTGCAACGCTTTCAGGGTCACGCTTCGGTCTTCTTCCCTTGCACTTTTCGTTTCTAGCTGCCTCCTTTGATCTAGGTGGATATATTTAGCGTGCAAAGGAATGATTTTTTTTTAAGGGTATGACAGAGTCATGCTCGATCCTGCCACCACTAACACTAACTCTGATGGAACGTAATCCCTAGCTGTCCCTTGTTTCAATTTTAGGCCGACGCTGTCATTCATAAGAACAGCTCGACCGAAGTTCAGTTTCCTTCTTTGGTACATTTTTAAGTGTTCTTGTTTCTTTTTCTTGGGTAATTTATTTGTGTCTCTTTTTAAATAATTCGAGTGCTTTATTTTCCCCCCACATATGTTAAAGTCTGTTTTTGCTGTCTTTATGTTTGTTTGTTTGTTTGTTTGTTTCGCTACCGTCGTATTTTATTTTGGTGCGTCTTGCTCTGCTATATGTGTGGGTGGGTGTTTTCCACTGCTTTGTGTGTGTATGTGTGTGTGTGTGTGTGTGTGTGTGTGTGTGTGTGTGTGTTGTGTGTGCGTGTGTGTGCGTGTGTATGTGTGTATGTGTGTGTGTGTGTGTGTGTGTGTGTGTGTGTGTGTGTGTGTGTGTGTGTGTGTGTGTGTGTGTGTGTGTTTGTTAGTTTCTTCCTGTCATGCATATTGAACAATACATCGATTTTAGGATCAAGACTATTTTTACGCTGTAATGTTATTTCACAATTTTAAAACAACAGAATTGTCAACACAAGATTTTCCTTTGTGTGTCTAATGGTTATGCCTATCAAGATTTACAACAGCCAATGATGCTGTCATACTAATTCCGCAAGTCTTTTAAATCCTGCCTCGTCCTTACTCATTCATACCCTGCAATAGACTAGCAAGCAAATAATTCAAGGACATGATAACAATATATCCTGTCACATTACCGACTTGTGAAAGGGGAACAACTCCCGTAAGTACAGACAGCAAGCTGGTAAAGCGTGAAGCGGATAAGAATTAACAGATGAGATGTTATCTGCATCCATTTGCGTAAAAGGGCTGGACTTAAAGCAATCACACACGTGGTTTTTTACTACAGAATTAGAGTAAAGGATGCACCTATTTTGGGTTACCAGCTTAATCGGGAATTTCCCTTTTTCTTATTGATCAACGGGCCCTTTTTAATTTATAGTTTGGGGGACAACCTTTTCACTCCTAACCCACTCACTCCCCCAACCTCCGCCTTATGCCCCCCTCCCCCCACCCACCCCCACCCCCCCCCCCCTCCACCCCCCCTCCACCCACCCATCTCCATCCCCAAACACCTCAGCCATTGCTGCTTGCCCCTTTATACATGCACTATTTACTTCCCGTCTCTCGAGCTCGCGAGGTGAGTTAGGCCTACTGCAGTTTCGAACTCAGTCATCGTCACAGTTTCTCAATGACAAGTCACACCGAGGCACAACCATTGATTGTAGTATTGCTTTCACTCGAAATGAGGAAACCCCAATGTTGCGTACACATGTACGTAGTCTGGAGGGTGAGGAATCTTCTTCGACAAATTCCCCTTCTGTACCATTTTAGACAACTTAGTGGACGGTCACATTTGAGAGTCATCAGGTCTGGAAAATCATTGTGTTATAATTAAAGTACACATGGAGGTATATAAAGCATGTAGCAATGTGAATGTCTTCATAACATTGTGTGAACTATATTTGCGAGGAGTAACACATTACCTCAATATTATTGTTTGTAAACCACGATAACACTACTGGAGGAAGAATGGTACATTTGCTATGTGAGTATGGATATCACAGAGACAACATTGCTAAAGTGTTTGTGTATGTTGTATCTTGTGTAGTTCAACATTGACTTCTACAATTATAATTATTGTTAAAGATAATTGCTGAAACAGAGAATATTGGAGCGGGAATAGACTCAAGAAATTGTTTTGATTTTTGATTTTAAATTGTGTCTGTTTGTATATCAGTCTGCGGTGTTTTACTGCGGTCGCTGTAATGATATATAATCTCGGAAGAAAGTCTCTGCTGACTTTCAATTGTTTCTTTCACAATTTCTGATGTTTTATATATATATATAAAAGAAAGAAACAAACAAACAAATACAGAAAACTGAGCAAGAAAGACAGAAAGAAATAGATGTTTGTTTGTGTATTTGTTATTTTGTTATCGTCAATGCATTCGTTCTTTCTTTCTTATAACACATCCTTTTGTTCCCTATCTCTCTCTCTCTCTCTCTCTCTCTCTCTCTCTCTCTCTCTCTCTCTCTCTCTCTCTCTCTCTCTCTCTCTCTCTCTCTCTCTCTCTCTCTCTCTCTCTCTCTCTCTCTCTCTCTCTCTCTCTCTCTCTCTCTCTCTCTCTCTCACTTTCTTTTTTCCATTTTGTTTTTCCACCTGGTTTTCTTTACTTCTCGATTTTGTTTCCTTTTTACATTTAGTCAAGTTTTGACTAAATGTTTTAACATAGAGGGGGAATCGAGACGAGGGTCGTGGTGTATGTATGTATGTGTGTGTGTGTGTGTGTGTGTGTGTGTGTGTGTGTGTGTGTGTGTGTGTGTGTGTGTGTGTCTGTCTGTCTGTCTGTCTGTCTGTCTGTCTGTCTGTGCGTGTGTGTGTGTGTAGAGCGATTCAGACCAAACTACTGGACCGATCTTTATGCAATTTGACATGAGAGTTCCTGGGAATGATATCCCCGGACTTTTTTTTCTTTTTTTCGATAAATACTTTTGATGACGTCATATCCGGCTTTTTGTAAAAGTTGAGGCGGCACTGTCACACCCTTATTTTTCAATCAAATTGATTGAAATTTTTGTAAAGCAATCTTCGACGAAGGCCGGACTTCGGTATTGCATTTTAGCTTGGTGGCTTAAAAATTAATGAATGACTTTGGTCATTAAAAATCTGAAAATTGTAATAAATTTGTTTTAATATAAAACGATCCAAATTTACCTTCATCTTATTGTACATCATTTCCTGATTCCAAAAACATATAAATATGTTATATTTGGATTAAAAACAAGCTCTGAAAATTAAAAATATAAAAATTATGATCAAAATCAAATTTCCGAAATCGATTTAAAAACATTTTCATCTTATTCCTTGTCGGTTCCTGATTCCAAAAACATATAGATATGATATGTTTGGATTAAAAACACGCTCAGAAAGTTAAAACGAAAAGAGGTACAGAAAAGCGTGCTATGCATCACAGCGAAACCACTACCGCGCTGAACAGGCTCGTCAGTTTCTCTCCGTTATGCACAAGCGGCGGACTACGGTCATTGTGAAAACATGCAGTGCGTTCAGTTTCATTCTGTGAGTTCCACAGCTTGACTAAATGTAATAATTTCGCCTTACGCGACTTGTTTAATCTGCATCGGGAGTCACCGCCCTTTTCTCTTCTCTCTTGTTCTTCGCAAGTTTTTATTTTTTATTTTTTTTTTTTTAATTCTCGATGCAGAGCAATCAACAACGCAACGAAATATATACCGTGCAGCTTTTGATTTGTTCTGTTTCTTTTTTTCACAGGTGTGTGTGCAGCTCTCCTTTTTGGAATTGGTTCCTTGGAAATCGTTCAAGGTTTCCCAACCAGCTCTGTGGCCCCCTCCAGTGGCTCGGGGAATACAACCTCCTCCCCATCCTGTGTAGGAGGATCGACAGAGTCAAATCTGACGCTAGTGTGTAACTTGCAATACCAACTGACAATTCTCCTCAAACGCTATAATACAGTAAGAGTGATGTAAACTTCATTTTGTCAAATCTCTCTTGTAGCTTTCTAGCTTACGAATAACCTGTGTGATCTGCCTATTTTTCTGTCTGTCTGACTGTCTGTCTTTCTGTCGGTCTTTCTGTCGGTCTGTCTGTCTGTCTGGCTGTCTGTCTGTCTGGCTGGCTGTCTGTCTCTCTGTCTGTCTGTCGCTCTGTCCCTCTGTCCCTCTGTCTGTCTGTCTGTCTGTCTGTCTGTCTATCTGTCTCTGTCTGTCTGTCTGTCATTTTGTTTCTCCAAATTTCATCTAGTGAAAGAAACATCTAATGTGTCTCTCTGTGTGTGGCTCCTTTTTTGCTTTTGTTCCTAACTGTTGGTATTTGGTTTTATATGTTGTTGAAAGTGATTGTTTGTTTGTGTACGAGCGTGCGTGTTTATATTTATGTGTGTGCATACTGTTTCTGTGTACCCGCGTTCGTTTCCCAAAATGATCATCTTGACTGTTTTCATGTGTTGTTTGCTTGCTATAGATATGTTTAGTACTGATCTCTGCGATGAATTGCTAAATATATTTCTCTGTGTGTTACAGAGCAATCTGGCGATCAATCCAGTATGGTACGGCCCAGTCCTAGTAAGTATTTAAAGGAAAATGCATTTCTAACAGTTTCGATTAATTCTGTCTGTCTGTCTGTCTGTCTCCCTCTCTCTCTCGCTCTCTCTCTTTATCTCTTTCACACACACACACACACACACACACACACACACACACACACACACACACACACACACACACACACACACACACACAAACACAAACACAAACACAAACACAAACACAAACACAAACAAACACACACCCACACACACACACACACTCTCTCTCTCAGTCATTTCCTCCCTCTCTCTCTCTCTTAACCTAAAACATTGAAACCCCTCTCTCTCTCTCTCTCTCTCTCTCTCTCTCTCTCTCTCTCTCTCTCTCTCTCTCTCTCTCTCTCTCTCTCTCTCTCTCTCTCTCTCTCTCTCTTTCTTTTGTTCTGAAAATTTAATTTTATATCAACCTACCATTTTGTCTCCTTATGTTTGCCCTAATTTTCTTTCCTTGTATTAACGCGCAGCATGATCTTACAACCCCGTTTCACTCTTATCACCAGAACAATAGACTGACGGCTACAGACGACTGCCGCCTGCCTTTCCACAAGCAGCTCAACGTCTACAACCACTTATTCGAACGAGTCAAGCTCGAGTACGCTCGTGTACGCTCCCGCAAATTCAAAAATCTTACTCAACGCCAGATCACGGCCATCGCCAGCCTTCAGGACAAACTGAAAGCGTCCTGCACGGCCGACGGCGAGGATGGCTGCTCGGAAATGAACCGAGATCATGTCCCCGCGGAAGCCAGCAACGCCGCCATCGAGGCGCAAGAGGACACCGCTCACGCCTGGGGCTTAGGCCTGGTGGAGACTCTGCTTAAGCGCTTGGAACCTCTAGACAACGGCTGTTCCAGCAACTCGCGCAGAAGACGCAGGAGGGGCGAGCGTAAGGACCGCACCAAGAAGAACCGCAGGAGAGGCGGTCGCAAAAACCGCCGTCAGAGGAAGAACAAGAAGGCTGACAAGAAGGCTGACAAGAAGACCAAAGACAGGTCAGAGAAGAGAGGGGGCAGAGCTGAACGAAGAGAGAAAAGGAGGAGGAACAGAAAAAGCCGGGTCGATGACGACAACTCTACCGAGGTGAACAATGCAATCACCGCCGCCACCACCACCACCAACAACGACAACAATGATAAGGTGGTGACAGATGCAAGCGAGCATGCAGTAGGTATCTCAACCAACGACGTGGAACAAGTCAACATCAACGTGGCCAATGGCAAGGATTCCAGTTCATCGGATTCGGACGCAAAAAAGAAGCGGCGTAACAGAAGGCGAGACAGAAAGAACAAAGACAAACGCCGAGACAGCAAAAACCGTGACAAGAAGAGAAGAAAATCCAAAGGCAGGAGAAACCGAAGGAGAAAGAGTTCTTCATCGTAAGAAACCAATCCTAACTGTGGCATGCGGGTTCTTAGACGTCGGCTCTATCCCTGAAACGGTATGGAGTCCTCAGACAAGAACCAGCCGTTAGAAAGAGGTCGAAGCCTATAAAGGCACGTCTGTGAGTATCGATGTAATGTCACACAATCGCTCGATAGCCATAGATACAAGTATCTTGCGGGGAAGTCACATTAGATGTATAGGCGTTTGAGGATATCAATTCATTATTGGCAGCATCGAAAAGAGACGTTAACTAGGGTGATTGTATGCAAAAGCTAAATCTGCACGCATAAATCAAAATTAGAATTATGTTTTGCTTGGTCTGGTTTACTTTCTTGTACTATATTCTAGGGGCGCGCCGCCGCACACCCGTAGTGGCCCTGAATATGATATATCCTGCTTGGCAGTTAGCCAGTAGAACAGAAACCTACAGCGGTAATACTATACTTAGCGACTGAGATATGGCTGTGCTGCGTCAATTTTCTGTTTACGTGGAGCTAAGTTCACAACTGTCAGCGAAATATTGCAGTTTTCTTTTGGCCGCTTTCGCTTTTTGATGGGAAAGAAAGAAATTCCATCTTCAGATATACATAGAACTCGTAATTGTAGAAATCGTAATAAAGAAAACAAATGTGAAAATGATTTTGTTATGAAAACGCAACGGAAAGATGAACAAAATTTCACTCTATTTTAAAATAAATCCCCGTTCATAATTGACAAATAACGACTGCCTCGACATGCCTAAACTGTAATGACCAAAATGACCGTTCTTCCTTAACAAGACTGTACAACAATAACTGAGATTCCTCGCGTGGTTGACTCTCTGTATAAATATAAGTACAACTAATGTGTTCAAATGTAGATACAAAATGTAAGAAGTAAGAAGGATCAGTACACGTTTTTTTATTCTTATGTGGTTGTATTTATTGTGATACTCTGTGGAACTCTTGAACACAGGATTGGTCCGCAGATGGGTTTCGGAGGAAGTATGGGAGGGGGGGGGGGGGTGCTTTTTTAGACGAATGTACAGGTATGCTTCACCAGCCGGCCTGAATAATATAAATGCTCACAGGTTTAATGTGCAATATTTAAAGATGCCATCAGTGAAGGTTATATTGGTGTTGCTCTGATTTTTTTTATTTGTTTGTTTGTCTGTCTTCTCTTTGAGGCGTAAGTAAACACCGCGACAGTAAGTGTACATAAGCATTGTTGCTTGCATTTAAAGCAAGATAATCAAAACTGAACAATCTGCCATATCAAGTTTAATGTTGATTTACACTTTTAATTTATTATCATTTTGCTTTGGATTGCATTTTCTGTTATTTCCTTTAATTCTGTTGTTGGTTGTTTTTATTCAGCCGATAATACTGCCATGTTTTAGGGGCCAATTTTTCAACCAACTCTCAGTTTTCTCGTACCTTCTGTGTATGCACGAAGTATAGTTGTTATTGACAGTGTTGCGTCCAGTATTTTCTGTCCGGGGAAGGCGCCCGTGTTATTCGCTGGACAGGGGAGCGCCTGTTACTGCACTGAACATTGGCCAAAATTATGGCTTACTGAAGTGATAGCTCACCTGGCACACTGTGCGCTGTTTGTTAAAGTGTTAGATTGTGACTTAGACTGTTAGATTGTTAGTTGGACTTCAGTATAATTCAGTTTTAGTTAGTTATGAGCATGTTCTAAACCGTACATATAGTATGGTTATACCGATTGTGTTCATTCTATTGTCTCTTAGTGTTAATTGATTCTGTGCATGCCGCCATGAAAACGTTCTGTAAATATAATGCCTCTGTACTGATTGCCTTCAGTTAACTGAATGTTGATTTTGTTCATTTAGTTGTGTGTTAAATCTGTTCATTTAGCTGTTTATTTTTAGACAGAACATGTCGATGCTCGTGAAGAATTGATCAGTGTCCAATATGTGCGCGGCAATTTTTAATCCATCTCAAATGTGTTCAGTACTGTTTTGCAAAAGCAATCTCAGGAAAAAAATGTTAACACAGATTGTGATACTGTCAGGCTTCCATCTTGTGATACATATCCCGATGGAATTCAAAGCAGGGGCACAAGTGCAATTGTTGTGGACTATTACAAATGTTGCGCATTTTACACAATCCTACCGACACAATGCCTTATTTGTTGAATTGTTGACACGTTGGCCTAATCTGGTTGTGTTCTCGCAGTAGTCTTACATTTCCAGTTAGACTGTGAATGCAGATCTCGTTACATGTTGTACATTGTATTGAACATGAGTTCGTACAATCACCTAAAAATACCGTTTTTATGTTTGTGATGTCTGTTGATGCAATGTTTATTGGATAATGCAATGTTCTCGTTTCTAGCCTTTCCTCTTTTTTGTCTTCTTCCTCCTCCTTTCCCTCCTCCTTTTCTTCTTCTGTTGCTTGTTTTGCTCCTGCTGTTTTCGCGTTGTTACAATTTTGTATTTTGTTTGACTGCGTTGTTGTTGTTGTTGTTTGCTTGTTAGTTTACCAAAACATTGTACATGTTGTAAGCATATGTATTCACAGATTATTATTATCGTTCAGACTAGTTTTACAGGGAAAAAAATTATTTCAGCTGTTGTGAGTTTTCTTGAATCGTTTGTGACTACCAAATGACGTAGCACGAGTAAGCCCTCGGATTATTCCGGCAAATGTAAGCATCTGTATGAAATACGATTGATGCAATGGTATGTGCTGTGCACATGATTCTGCTGCTGTTGTTAATGTTGTTGTTGTTGTTGTTGTTGTTGTTGTTGTTGTTGTTGTTGTTGTTGTTGTTGTTGTTGTTATAATCATTATATAATTGTTGCTACTGCTTTTGTTGCCCATGATGATGATAATTATCTCTGTCCAATTTTATACTGAATAATATGTTAATATATTAATTTATCTTCAAATATATTTTTATATCGCAACGTGAGATTTGTTATGTTTCTGCAATAAAGATGTGCATTTTGAAATATGTGTGACCATTTTGTTTTCTTTTCGTTCTCTATTTTAGTCCTATTTGTTTTAGCATTATAGTTTTGCCCGTCCGTATATAAGCCTATTTGCTCATTTCAGCCTTTTTTTTTAGTTTTGTGCGGCTATATGTCTATTTGTCTGTGAATGTGACTGTCTGCTTGTATGTATGTCTATAGATTATGTATGTAACAAACCTAGATAGAGAGAGAAAGAGGGAGAGAGAGCGACACACACACACACATAAACACACACACACACACACACACACACACACACACACACACGCATACACACACTACGCACACACACACACACATACACACACACGCTTACACACACACACACACATCACACACACACACACACACACACACACACACACACACACACACACACACACACACACACACACACACACACACACAGAGTGTTTGCCTGTGTCAGTGTCTAGTTCAGTGTCAATGTCTATAATGTGTGTGTTTCTGTGAGTTTATATCTATTTGTCTGCCTGGGACAACGAGCATGTATGTGAACGCATGAGCGCCGCATGGGCATGTGTATGCTTCCATCCTTTATAAAAACATATCTCAAGCGCGTATGTGCAGGAGAAACATAATTGGGATCTTTTAGCTTTCTTGTTCATGCGGACATTGTCTTCACTTATCAGTCTTGTTAGTTTCATACCGGTAAAAGTAATGTGATGAAAATATAGTATGTCTCGCTGGTCTGTGAAGCATTACTCAGCGGTATTGCCATTCACGAGATGCGATGATGCTAGCGGCAATTTTATTCTTGGACAAATAGCGGAGATACTGACATGACGGTGTATCCGACTTGTTTGAAAACTATAGGTTTCTGCGGTTGTGAGTGACACTGATATAAAAGCTAGGTAAAATACCGCAGTAATATGCGTTCCCTCTTTTGGTGTAGAATAATCTATTACTTGTACTGTCTGTCAGCCTTTGTTTCGAAGATTCATTGAGAGTATTGATCATCATCGGCCAAGCCTCAGTTTCCTGTCTTGTGGATCGCTCCTTCCTCGTTGCCATCTCTATCTCTGCGGCCACTGTGTGTGTGTGTGTGTGTATGTGTGTGTGTGTGTGTGTGTGTGTGTGTGTGAGTCTCTGTCTCTCTGTCTCTGTGTCTGTCTCTGTGTCTCTGTGTCTCTGTCTGTCTCTCTCTCTCTCTCTCTCTCTCTCTCTCTCTCTCTCTCTCTCTGTCTCTCTCTCTCTCTGTCTCTCTCTCTCTCTCTCTCTCTCTCTCTCTCTCTCTCTCTCTCTCGTTATTTGTTCTTCTTTTTCGTCGTAATTTTCAACGCAGGGTTGTCAGCGGAGACCAAACCAAACCAAAACACACACACACACACACACACACACACACACATGCACACACACACACACATGTACACACACACACACACATGCACACACACACACACACACACATGTACACACACACACACACATGCACACACACACACACACGTACACACACACTCATGTGCCAGTGTATGTCCAGATGTCAAGGTGAAATATTAAATGGATTATGGTCAGAATCGCTGTACACACCAAACCACTATTGCGGTCTGATTGTCTAGATATTTATAGCGTCTTACTGATCAATATTACTCGGCTTTTCTCTCTTCACTGCACTTGACTTGGAAAGGGAAAACAAAGAATGCATTGTTCAATAATCATTCTCTGCTGTGCACAACCTAGACAATATTGTCTATGAATAAAAAAAAAACATAAAAAAAAAGAAAGGTGTGTTATTGGAACGTTATATTTATAGCAAAACATAATTTCACGTTCACGGATCTTCGACCAAGCGGTATTTTGAGCTGACAAGACAGACTAACACTTATAGTACAGAAAAATAAACGTATCTGAAAAAAAATGTCCACAAGAACGGAAGACACAAGCGAGATAAGTCAGAAAAGAACAGTGATGAATAAGACAAGACATTATGTCTTCCGAGCAAACTTCTGGACAATGTTGTCAGATAAGTTTTCTGTATTATAAGCGTTTGTCTGTCAACTGAAAAGATCGTTGGGTCGAAGATCAATGAACGTCACGTTTTGTGTTGTTGTAAACATAACGCCCCAATAACATTCCTTTCTTGTGTTGTTGTAAACATAACGCCCCAATAACATTGTTTTCTTGTGTTATTGTAAACATAACGCCCCAATAACATTGTTTTCTTGTGTTGTTGTAAACATAACGCCCCAATAACATTCCTTTCTTGTGTTATTGTAAACATAACGCCCCAATAACATTCCTTTCTTGTGTTATTGTAAACGTAACGCCCCAATAACATTGCTTTCTTGTGTTATTGTAAGCATAACGCCCCAATAACATTGCTTTCTTGTGTTGTTGTAAACATAACGCCCCAATAACATTGCTTTCTTGTGTTGTTGTAAACATAACGCCCCAATAACATTCCTTTCTTGTGTTTCGATCCTACATTTTGGAACGTTGGCAGTCTATTTGTTTTTCGATTGCTTATATGTGACCCTCCACCACGAAATGAGTCGCATGTCACCTTTGCATGATTTTCATATTTTTACATTTTCCTAAAGAGTTTTTTATGCTCTATCCAGTGGTGAAAACCGTTTTAGAAAAGAGTTATAAGCCTGTGACTAAGGTGACCCTCACTCTGTTACTAGACACCCCCGGACTTACATTATGCCTATCGCAGAACCGCGCGAGGTGACATGCGACTCATTTCGTGGTGGAGGGTCACATATTGTCTATGCATACGATCCCGCCCTGAACTACACAATACAGTCGGACTTGCGACCATCTCTCGAACGATAACAACCACTTGACCATTACGGCCACACTCCAACAGATTCCTGACGACGTTTGTATAATTAACCCACAATTCCGCAGTGACAACTTGTGTATAACGACTACATTTGGTTGGTCTCTTGGTTGGTCGTTATAGCCAGGTTCGACTTTCCACAATAGTATATCAAATAGAAATTATAAGCTATTTTGGATGATTAATCATTTACCGCTCTTATTCACTATTACATGATTTAGATGTCCGCGGAGACAAGTATATATATATGAAGTCTTATATCGCGCGCGTATCTCCAGACTCGGACTCAAGGCGCAGGGATCTATTTATGCCGTGTGAGATGGAATTTTTTACACAATACATCACGCATTCACATCGACCAGCAGATCGCAGCCATTTCGGCGCATATCCTACTTTTCACGGCCTATTATTCCAAGTCACACGGGTATTTTGGTGGACATTTTTTATCTATGCCTATACAATTTTGCCAGGAAAGACCCTTTTGTCAATCGTGGGATCTTTAACGTGCACACCCCCAATGTAGTGTACACGAAGGGACCTCGGTTTTTCGTCTCATCCGAAAGACTAGCACTTGAACCCACCACCTGGTTAGGAAAGGGGGGAGAAAATTGCTAACGCCCTGACCCAGGGTCGAACCCGCAACAAGGTTTATCTTGTCAGTTTACGGTTCCTATACTAGCCAAACCCAACCAGTCTTGGTGATGACTGATGTAGGGCTTTTTGTGTCGTTCCTTTTGTTTCAGATCGGCAGATTGAATGACTGTTTCTCAATAATAAACATTTGTTGTTTGGGGGATATTTTTACAAGTGGATGGAAGTTATCATACCCCGCCATGAAAGGTTAGGTACGATCATCACTAATAGTGCTGCGTGTTTTGTTTTACTGCATGTGCGCAGTGAAAAGTCTTGAATTCGCAAATACTGCAAACATCTTTCTTCCCCTCTTTTATTACATGTTTTCAATATTTGACTGAATGCATTGCAGTAGACTTGAAATTGAATCGTGTGCTGTTTGGCGAGGCTGATAAGAATGAATTAGAATATATCAGAGCGATCGTCAGTAGAATGAGCGCTTCTGGGGTGATAACGCGAGACAACTCCTGTGATCTTGCCGCGAGGTGGCGCCAGTTACCAGCCGAAAGAAAGAAGGGGCATAACCTCACCAGAACCGACCGTTGTCTGTTTACCGAATAAAATGCACGACTTACACACGAACTGTTACCAAACCGATATGCTATTTTGGACCAATGCAAATTGTTTTCCTTTCTCGTGTGATCTTGCCGCGAGGTGGCGCCAGTTACCAGCCGGGGCGGCATAACCATCCTGACCTCAGGTCAAAATGAGTTCGGCTCATTCTCTCCCTGACAGGATGCCTTGAGTTTCCTTGTCTGGCAAGGAAACTGATTTTTTTTTTTTTAAATTTAACATATTTTGAGCTTTTTGTAATGTATTATTGATATAAGCAGATTTGCGATCGTCGATAATGATTTTTCATGGTGTTTTGTAATTTTTAAATTACAAAGGAATTGATATGTAAGACAGTTTCAAGCGAGCTATTTTTCGCGGCTGTATTTACTGTGCAAACAACTCTAAATATGGCAAAAGTGTCACGTGATAATCAACCGTTTGGTTTCGGCGTTCATTGGAGCAGACGATTTTTTCTGTAACCAGTTGACAGTGATGAAACCATATATTACGGTCTCCTTCCGGCAGCAGTCCCAAAATTTCAACTTGTTTTGACCTTAGAACGATATCTTTATCATAACTGTGAAGAACAGAACGGAGATCACTGTCGAAGTCGGCCAATCTGCAATCATTTTCGTCTCGCGAACTCTGATCTCAAATTTAGATCAGTGCTCTCGAAAACGATATGGGAGATAACTCTGTATTTTTGTTTTGATAGATTCGCGTAGGACTGTAGCGTCCGGTCAGGGAGAGAATGATCCAAACTCATTTTGACCTGAGTTCAGGATGGGGACATAACCTCACCAGAACCGCCCATTGTTCTCTGTCAATAGGTTCTAATCAACCTCTCATAAGTCTGCAACAAAAAGCGTGGACCTCCAATCAGTTGTCATTATAAATAAGCTGTTAAAAAATTAGAATATCAACTAGGTGCGGTGACGTGACAGATTGTTGAAAAAAAGGCCAATAATACTAATTGTTCATTGTGTCGTTCACACGTTGAATTCTCTGTTTAATATGGTGACAATATAATACCGAAACCTTTAGTGGGCGATAGAGAACATCTATGAGGAGACTTTGTGGATCAAATTTGTTTTTTTCATTTTCAACTTTTAAAATTGGGCGGTGTTTACCATAAAGGTTGTTCTTAATAACCAAGGAACGTATGCGTTTTTCTCGATTTTATTGCCCTGAAATAATTCTTAGCTTTGATAAAAAGGAACTTATTTGTATTAAATAACAACAACTCATTAATACCACTGGATTGTGAGCTTTGAGTTTTTACCGCGTTATCATTTCGTGAATCCAAACATACATATATATATATAATTATAGAGAGAGTGTATTGAAAATGTGCTATAACTCCGGTTTATGAAAGTTATTTTCAATGCTCACATGCTTCGCGGGGACAAGCTTTACCGTGACAGTTTACGAGTTCCTGCTAGTATAGTCTCGGTGATGACTGATATAGGGGTTTCTGTGTTGTTCTTTTAGATTCGGGCCGGCAGATTGAATGGATGTTTCTTAATATTGATTCCTTTCGGCTTCTCTCCTTTCTTTCATTCGATCTTCTGGAAGCTCTTTGGCACAACCGGAAACTTAACTTAAGCTCAAACAGTATGCTGTCTTTTGTTAGTTTAAACTGTCTTTCTCATCGAGACTCCCTGACGTGACGTAAACATAATGAATCCATCCCCCGACTAAAATCCTACGAAGCGATTGGCTCTTTCTGTTTCATTCATGGGGTTTTTAACCACAGAGTTACACGCTCATGAGTCAGCAACGCCGATAGAATCCCTCGCTATGTCTGTGGCACTTGAAAACTGAATCAATTTCCGGGCCCCAGTACTCAGTGGGATGTCGCAAGTCGGGGAAGACACATTGTATATATGACAAATCGCTAATTGTGTCACTTTTATTAATGTATGAGCCTTATTTTACTAATGTTGCACCCATAACTTGTTCCCCTACTTTTGTGGTTGTTGTTGTTTTGGTTTTGATTTGTTTATGTGTTTGGTTTTAGGTTCCTTTTCATTGGGATTTAATTATTAGCATATGCATAATTATTACTGTTATTATAGAGGTTATGGCTTTTTTTCTCTCCTTTTCTCTTATTTTGTTCTGTTTTCTTTTGGTGCAATTTAAATTCTTGAATATATATATATATATTATTTATTGTAATTTGAGATGATAAATGCCTGCAATAATGTTTTGAGATATCAATATGCATTACATTTTCAGCGTAGATTCTAAACTCTACACTACCCCCCCCCCCCCCCCCCCCCCCCCCCCCACCCGCCGGTTGCTCCTCTCACCGGGGCAGAGGCCTGAAATCATACCAATTCTTGACGATGATGTGGGGAACACCACGAATAGAATTCAAAACTAGTTAGTGACGCAGACACGCAGTGTTCTACGTCACAACAGCTGCTGTCAGTCATATACCACGTGGTGTACGTCTTAGGTCGTCCAACATGACTGTATATTGTATTCAGTTGAAACCTAGAGAGGTG
>NC_090256.1:11795012-11820012 GCF_037325665.1 Littorina saxatilis | reverse complement strand
TTTTTGTTGGGTCTCTCAAATTGTGGGAAGTGAATTGAGAAGAAAGAGGTCCGGCGCGTATAACTCACTGGTCAACGCACCCAAAAGCAATTCGCCTTTGACTCCGGCAAAGTCGACGACACAATAATAGAAAATGGGTATATCATTTTTAGAACGTGTTCTTATATTAACATTTTTTTTTGTTATCGTTTTATTATGGTGTTTTATGAAACGATTGTTTGTTAACCAAAGTGAATGAAACATTTAAACCAAGACACTTGTTCGAGTCATTGCATGCACCTGGCCGTACGACTATCAATATCATGCGCCTATGGTCGCACTCACACCGTGCTGAGACGTCAGAGACTCGCCCGACACTGAGCGAGTTTTAGCGTCAACTAAGGTGACTCGAGTCGAACCGGAGGTCGCAAAAACTCGGTCCGGTACGACTGGAGTGACGTCACCGATTAACCAACTTTCAACCTTGCTTCCTGCGTAGGGTCTCTCCAGTTCCAAGATGGCTGCCAAGGCGAGGTGAGAAACTTCTGCAAATATTTTTTGACAAAGTTACGGATTGTGAGAAGACATTTGTTGTAAATCACTTAGCCTTTCAAAAATTAAGGATACTGGGTTGGATACTGTCTTGGTTTTAATGCATTTTATTTTAGCAGTGATGTTTATTTTGGGAAGAAATGAGGTCAACAGGAGTTTGGGTGCGATTTCGGCTCAAATGTACTTTAGCGCCCTGAACTTTTACCCGGCTGTTTTGCGCTCGATTTTCACGCTCACTTCTTCATTGACGTTCGAATCGATAGTTCGATGTTTTGGCATTACATTCACATCAACAATAAAACAGTACTGCTTGTTCATCATCGTCGTCCATCAACTCTCCACAACAGTAAATCCGTAACGCGCTTGTCGCCATCTTGTTGCAAGGGACGCGACTGGACACAACCCAACAGCGTTTCCGCGAAGAAAAAAAACCAGACATGCGCAGTGACCCTACCGTAGCTCAACCCTGTTCCTCGCGAAAACTCGCTCCGTGAGAGGAGACACAACGCTGTCAAAAGCCTGTGTGAAGTAGCATTCTTTCTTGGTGTATAGTTTCCTGGGTGCGAGGCACTGAGCTCAACAAAACTGAGCAGCGGCTCGATCGGGGTCACCATGTAAATACCAGTCCTGTACTTACTTGAGGGCTTATCATGCCAACGCGAGCAGTAATTCCATGCTATTTATAGGATCGGACTTTCACGAAGTGTTCTGTAATACCAACCCAAACATTGGACCCAATCAAAGCCAAAGCGGAACGTCACTAAGTGAGTAAAGGGAGGCTATCCAGTTACGACGCTTTGCAAATATAATGGAAGAGTTACTTCGCACTTCTGTTCCTCTTGCAAGTGCGCAAAAATCCGTATCATATTTTCCAAAAAATTGGATCTTGTCTCAATATTTTAATTTTGTTCCAAACTTTGACCGATATTCACTTTGTTTATGGACTCAAAAATTACAGAGGAGTGAAATAGCCAAATTCGGGAACACGACTGTGCTGAATATGTTAACTTTCGTCTGCTTGATATTGTCATTGTGACTATATATAACACTCATCATTGCTACCTCAGCAACCTCGATCGGTGTGATTAAACCAGATCACCCCAGCAAGTCGCAGATAAACATGGATGGCGCCGTGTTTAAAGACATGAAAAAGAGCCGTAATGCGATCATTTTGGTCAAAGCACTTGCATGCCTGTATCTTCAAGCGATCGTCATGCATCACTGATTTGACAATCTACAAAAACTCATTCTGGTAACGGAGTTTCACATGCATGGGTCAGAAAAGATTGTTGAGAAGCAAGCTTGCATTGTTACGGTAACTGATATTTTAGTACAAAATATTAATGTACATGTATAGTGTTAGATGATTTCGTAATGCTGCTTAGGGAAGTGCATGCTGATGTACCCTACAACCATTATTTCACAAAATATATATTACATTATTAGTAATCAGTGATTGCCACGTGAACCTTTGCTCTTATATGACCTATCGTTCTCACAAAGGGTCAGTCTATTGAAGTGTCTGCATGCCCATCAAGATGGAAATAGATTCTCCTAATGGCGGGCGCAATGGCTTGGTGGTGAGACGCCAGCCTCCAAAGCGGAAGGTCGTGGGTTCAAATCCCGGCCGCGCCTGGTGGGTTAAGGTGGAGATTTTTCCGATCTCCCAGGTCAACTTGTGTGCAGACCTGCTGGTGCCTCATCCCACCTCGTGTGTACACGCAATTAGCACAAGACCAAGTGCGCACGGAAAAGATCCTGTAATCCATGTCAGAGTTCCGTGGGTTATAGAAACACAAAAATACCCAGCATGCTTCCTTCGAAAGCGGCGTATGGCTGCCTAAATGGCGGGGTAAAAACGATCATACACATAAAAATCCACGTGGGAGTTTCAGCCCACGAACGTAGAAAAAGAAGAAGATTTTCATTTTCATTACTTTATTGTCCCATCGCTGGGAAATTCAGGTCGCTTCCTCCCAGTGGAAAGCTAGCAGCAACGGAGTCGCGCTACCCAGGTGTCTGCGTGTTTAGGTGTATTCAGCCACCTGCACTTATGGCAGAATGACCAAGGTCTTTTACGTGCCAGTGTGATGACACGGGGGTGGGACATGGCTTCCGTCTCTGGGTCTGCACATAAAGTTGACCCGTGTCCGTCCCGGCCCGAATTCGAACCTGCGACCTTTCGATCACAAGTCCAGTGCTCTACCAACTCAGCTACCGGGCCCCCTAAGATTCACCTAATAACTATGAAAATAATACACTCATCTAATTTTCAATCGGTCAAATTATTTATTTTGCGCAGATTTTATTCTAATCCTGTATATGGGCACTTTTAGAGAAGTTATATAAGACAGGCAGATTTTGCGCAAAAACACAACAGCTTTTGCGACAAACTCTTTTCTTTCTTTACCTATTGGCAATTATAGTGATTATGCATGCAACCAGCTGAATCTTAGATATGCACTGACACATACTTGTGCACACCCCTGTAATTCCTACATAATTATGAAAAAAATTAAAATCTTAGGTCTTTTTGGTGTTAGGCCCCCCCAAAAAAATAGGTGTGGTTACGGTAACATAGCCAAAAAAAATAGGGTAGGAAGGTAGGCAATCACTTTTTTTTTGTTTACTTTTTTTTCTAATGTGTACAAATTAAACCTACTTGACAGGGAAATAAGTGTGCGACTCGAGCGCTTTCGCTTTCATTGCGTTTTCTGCACTTTTTTTTTTCACAAATGTAATAAAAAGTTATAGGATTGGCCCCTAAAAATAGGGTAGGTCGGGTTACCGTAACCACACCTATTTTTTTTTTTTAGGCCTTATGATATTAAAAAAAACGAAAAAAAAACACAGACAGACACACAAGCAAGCAGACAACAAAGTGTGCCTACACAGGCAAAACGGCTGACCAACAGATAAATAAAGTAACATGTATGCATCACAAGTGTATTATATCTGTGGAAAGCATAACCCTTCACAAAAGAAACCAGTGGGATGACAGGTGACAATTTATTGAATAAATATGTACAATAGCGACAATAACATGTACACAATAGTCATAAACTCATTTGTATTCAACGCTATATTTTTTTGGAACTGCCAGCTTAATTTCCCCATGTACAAAAGTTAAGTTGCACATCTCAACTAAACTGCTTGAGTTCTTCTTTTCATCATAGTCCCACTATCTTTTCTCTTTTTCTTGTTTTTGTTGTTGTTTTCCACTAGTTTTATAGACCAAAACTGCTAAAGTAAAATGAGAAAACCCCCCAAAAGGACTGAAAAACAATAAACCCTCAGGTGGTTTTTTTTAGTGTCACTTGAGTTTCACCTCCCTGATTGATATTCTATGGATGAATCTGAACAAGTTGTGTTTTAACTTGGAGCCCCTGCAAAACACTGCTGATGACCCACATCAGAGGCTGATAATAACAATCAATCAATCAATCAATATAAGGCTTGTATCGCGCGTATTCCGAGGGTACAGTTCTAAGCGCAGGGATTTTTTTTATTTAAAAAAAAAAAATTATGCAATTTATATTGCGCACATATTCAAGGCGCACATATTCAACTCTTTCCAATCCTAAAATGAAGTCTAACTGTGTGCGATACAAAACTCAGTTTCCAATGTAGATTGTGGTGAACTTCTCAAACATTTCAATGTCTTTCTCCAGCTGTTTCATGTGTGCTTCCATCCTCTCTTTGCGGTTCTTCTTGGGTGTAGTATCCGTGACGACGGAGATGCCCTGGTATCGCTCGTGAACGTCCTCCCAGTTGGCCTTGAGGCCGTCAATGATGATCTGCCGCTCGTCATTCGTCAAGGATCGCAGAGCTCCCCGGCGGAAGTGTTCGGAAACGTAAGCATCATATTCTTCTTGCGCTCGCTTCACCTCTTCATTACGCTTGTTCAGGTACACTGGAACTTCTCCGAAGTTCTGGAAAAAAAGGCAATAAAACTTGTGCCACATATTATAAGCATTATACTGCTTGAGCCCGGGCCTGCCTTAAATGATTGTTTTGTGCCATGACTGTGTTAAACGTACTGCCCTGATGACAATTGAGACCAAACCAAACCCTTAATTGTGTCTCTTCCAGCACTTGCATCAATTCTACAGCTGCATGGTTTCCTGTACATCTGTGTCCATCCTTTTGCTTCTTCAATAATTTCATTGTCTTTTACCCACACTCAATAGCTCAGTTTTGCATATTTTCATGGGAATAACAGATAAAGGGCAAAACGGGTGGTCCAAAATAAGCGCCATATTTTCTCCGTGATTTCATTTTTGACTACAAAGAGAAATTTAAAAAAAATTCTTCACCATACAATAGCAGTGTGCTGGGAGATTATGTCATGCACATTTGGTAGAAATTGGTCTGTTCTTAGCAGTTGATAATATATAATATAATAATACCAATAATGACAGATTATATAGCGCGAACCACAGTAAACTAAGCTCTCCGCGCTTTACATATTAACTATGAATAAAACCATGCTATTTAAACATCAAATACATATACATTCTAACAAAATAATGTAACAATAAACTTACAGCAACACATTATCCACTTATTCTCTATCCAGCCTCCTCTTCCCTGGCGAGGCTCATTTCACGACGCACTGACTTCCCTTGGCCACCCTACTCCCCTGATCTCAACCCACCCGACTACTTTCTGTGGGGGTATACCCAGGACAGAATATACGACAACAATACCCCGACCCTGGCAGCTCTGTAAGTAGGACAACATCAGAATGGAAATCAGGCGCATACAAGCTGACAGCTGACATGATTGGACGAGTCATGGACAACTTCAACGTTCGTGTTGCAGCAGTTTTTGAAGAGGAGCCTGGATAGAGCATATATATTATCAACTACTAACGACGAACCAATTTCTACCAAATTTGCAAGACATAATCTCCCATCATTCTGCTATTGTTTGGGGAACAAATTGTCTAAATCTCACTTTGCAGTAAAAAATGAGATCTGAAACAGAAAATAGGGCGGTTTTTTGTGACCACACTGTATATCTTTTACACAGCATAGGCATTACCAATCCAATGAATCAATCAACAATTCAACAATGACAGAACAAGAACATCTTAGGGTACTACAAAATGCACCCTAAAGTGAATTAGGGCTCCTAATTATTTTTTCCAACTAATTATTGTATTTTTTCTATCATTAATTCAAAACCCCCCTTTTCTTGGAATTAAAAACAGATGGGTTATCAATTGGCACTCTTCTAATCATCTCATGAGACAAGAGACTGTAAATAATTTTTTTGTTTTAAATGTTCACCTTTTTGTGAACAAAGACGGGCTGCAGGCCGGACGGGATGAGGTTGTGTGCATCTCCGTTCTTTGTGTCGACGAATTTCTTGGCAGGCTTCTTGGGCACGGAGGTGATGTTCTCTACAGCGTTGGTGGTGATGAAGTTCTTGTTGGTCTTGAGACCCATCAGGGGCTGGTTTGTTCGTCCTGGAACAGGCGGTCTGTTGTAGGCCTCGTCTGGGTAGTGGAACTCCTCCTCTGCAACAGTGACAATAATAATCATAGAGGAATATGTTTTTCGTGAGTGTTCTTTTAAAGTCATTTTTTTGTTTGGGGGGGTAGGGTGGTGTGTGATGGGGATGGGTGGTAATGGGGGGGGGGGGGGGGTAGATAATGGTGGGCACAGTTTGATGATTTGGCCGTGTTAGGTTAGGCAATATTCCTAATCAGTTTTAGTCAGTCCTTGGCGTCATTCACCTTCCTCCCACCATGACAAATGACAGCAATGTTTTCGGCAATCTGGAATAAGTTTCTGTCTTCTTAAATTTATAACTGTTGATGCCATTTTTCCTACATCCCTTATCGGTTATCGAACGAAGCCAGAGCTTATGATATTATAACATACGAGCTTGCAAATAAAATTCCTTCATGGAGATGATTATGACATTTTAATCCCATCAACATACAAGCTTGTAGTGATCATGCATCCCTTCAATGAAATGAAAATGACTAATTCATCCAATGAAGGTATATTAGCTGACAGAAGGTATCCCTGCATGGGGTAAACAAGAAGGGCAAAGCCCATACGACTCACATGCTTGACCTTGACCTTTACATGGCCTTGACCTTCAGGGTCAAGGTCAAATAACTAAACCTAGCAATGACATCATACACCAAGAACTGCTTTACACATTTTTCCTACCAAAATACATGTGACCTTGACCCAAGGTCAAGGTCATCCAAGGTCATGCAACACAAAGCTGTTAATTCAAGACATAGGAAGTACAATGGTGCTTATTGGCTCTTTCTACCATGAGATATGGTCACTTTTAGTGGTTCACTACCTTATTTTGGTCACATTTCATAAGGGTCAAAGTGACCTTGACCATATGTGACCAAATGTGTCTCATGATGAAAGCATAACATGTGCCCCACATAATTTTTAAGTTTGAAACAGTTATTTTCCATAGTTCAGGGTCAAGGTCACTTCAAAATATGTATACAATCCAACTTTGAAGAACTCCTGTGACCTTGACCTTGAAGCAAGGTAAACCAAACTGGTATCAAAAGATGGGGCTTACTTTGCCCTATATATCATATATAGGTGAGGTATTGAATCTCAAAAAGTTCAGAGAAAATGTGAAAAATAGCTGTTTTTTAGGCAACATTTATGGCTCCTGCGACCTTGACCTTGAAGCAAGGTCAAGATGCTATGTATGTTTTTTGGGGCCTTGTCATCATACACCATCTTGCCAAATTTGGTACTGATAGACTGAATAGTGTCCAAGAAATATCCAACGTTAAAGACAGACGGACGGACGTCCGGACGGACGGACGGACGACTCGGGTGAGTACATAGACTCACTTTTGCTTCGCATGTGAGTCAAAAAATGCACAACATACACACAGGGAAAAACAATTAAGAAGGAAAATAGAATGCAGCTAGACAAGAGGGAAAGGTTCCATTATACTCACTCCTGGGTAAAACAGGCTCCTTTTCATGCTTCTTGAGGTAGCTGTCTGTGGTAGGTACAGGCACTTTGGCCTGTCCCATGGTGCGATAGTTACCCCGGCCTCCAGCATACTCCTCCTTTGCTGTCTGTCGGAATTTGGAAGTGTATCTGCAAAGCAATTAACATTTGTTTTCATGGTTATGGACACAATTCTCATGTACAACTCTCTCTCTCTCCCTCCCTCCTCTCTCTCTCTCTCTCTCTCTCTCTCTCTCTCTCTCTCTCTCTCTCTCTCTCCCTCTCTCTCTCTCTCTCTCTCTCCTACCTCTCCCTCTCTCTCTCTCTCTCCTCCCTCTCTCTCTCTCACTCTCTCTCTCTCTCTCTCTCCCTCTCTCTCCCTCTCTCTCTCTCTCTCTCTCTCTCTCTCTCTCTCTCTCTCTCTCTCTCTCTCTCTCTCCAGTTGAGGGCTGGTTGAAAAAAAAGCTTGTTTGTAATACTTATATGCCACAATTCTTGAAAATAAAATTTGATTTAATTTCATCTCTTTCTCTCTTCATGCCTTGTGTTTTCTTTTTAGCAATTCCAGACCTCAACACAAAAAGATACTATTGATCTTTGAAAATCATTGCTCTTTGAGATAAGATGCATTAGTTTCAGTACACCTGATAATTCTTGATAATATATTCAAATAATATACCGACCGACCACAAGCAAATTTAGCAACGCAATTTATCATATATATTCACTTTACTATTTCTGAAAACTGAAAAATCGCCTAGAAGCTCGTTCGGAAGAAACAAGCAAGACAATGATTAATGATGAAATCTCTTTTTAGACTTCTCCCGCTGTGTTCTATTTACCAATGAAACAAGCTTTTGACGCTGATGTAATTTCCTTTCTTAGTTTCATAATTAATCATTGTCTCGCTTGTGCATGCCTTCTGAACGAGCTTCTGGAAGATTTGTCAGATAAGTTTATTTACTGTGTTATAAGCGTTCGCCGGAATGTCCACTGTAAAGACCGCTTGGTCGAAGATCAGTGACCGTAACGTTATGTTTTGTCACAATTAAAAGTCCAAATAATAGTTTATACATGGTTTGTATGTCTTTGCAGGTGCTGTATGAGGTGTGTGTGTATGTACATGTATGTATGTATATGTATGTATGTATGTATGTATGTATGCATGTATGCATGTATGTATGTATAAGAATAATAAGAATAAGAATAAGAATACTTTATTATCTCATAGAGAAATTCAGGCGTGGTACATAACAATAATACAAACAAGACATTGATTTTACATAAGACATATAGCACTATATAACAGGGCAGGTTATAAACACACCTCCCACATACCTCTCTGGACATTCCTTGCATTGTGCTTACGCATTCAGACATGAACACATCCATGTCTCACTTACACATCGCACACATGGACATTCTTATACGCTCAACTTACCTATTCACACATGGACATTCGACCACGCTCCACTTACACATTCTTATACGCTCCACTTACACATTCACACATGGGCATTCTTATATGCTCCACTTACACATTCCCACATGGACATTCGACTACGCCCACTTACACATTCCCACATGGACATCTTTAAAGCACTGCGCTTACATGTATATTCTTGCACACCTACGCGTATAACGGACTATGGCTAAACATCATTGCAAAAAATCATAGCATACAATATATCACAGAAAATATACGGACGTACATAAAACCAATACATACATGTACATTACTACTGATTGCACTGGCAGAAGAGGGGCTGAGTCGGGTATGTGGATGTGTTTACATGTTGCCAAGGGTGATGGATTTGGGGATGAAGCTGTTTTGCAGCCTGAGTGTCCTAGCTTTGTGCCTGCGAAGTCTACGGCCAGAGGGAAGGAGTTCATAGAGGTGGGCAAGGACATGGGACCTATCTGAAGCTATCCGCCTACTCTTTCTCACCACACGCTTTTCATACAGGGACTCCACACTTGCTTGCTGCCTGCCAATCACCTTGCTACTGACATTCACCATTCGCACTAAGACATTCCTGTTCTTTACACTCAGACCTCCATACCAGGACACAAAACCAAAAGTGATGACAGACTCGATGAAAGAGCGGTAGAAAGTTTGAAGGATAGAAGGGTTCACATTCAACTTCCTAAGTTTCTGAAGCCAGGAGATGCGTGACTGACATTTTTTGTGTATGAGGGTGGTGTTTGCATTGAAGAACAGCTTATCATCGATAACTGTGCCAAGATACTTATATTCAGTCACACGCTCAACAGTCACACCATCAATCATCAGGTTAGGGACAGGGGCAGGGTTTCTTCTAAAGTCTATCAGAAGTTCTTTGGTCTTTGTCACATTTAGGCCTAAAACGTTGTCTTTACACCAGGCGTTGAAACGTTCTACTTCTGCAAAGTAAGTTGCGTCACTATTGGAGAGATCTTCTAGCGCTGTATCATCTGAATATTTGATAAGAAGGGTGGAGTCAGTACCACTGCAGTCGTTAGTGTAGAGTGTGAACAACACAGGGGAGATAACTGTACCCCGTGGAGAGCCTATGGAGGTGGACCTAAGGGAAGAGAAAGCTGTCTGTATGTATGTATGTGTGTGTGTGTGTGTCTGTGTGTGTCTTTGTCAGTTTGTGTAAACACGCACTTCTGTTCGCATGTCTGTGACTATGTTCACTTATATCTTCCAAATCTATAGAATAGTAGGTAATGTGTATATATGTTTAAAGTGACAGTTTAAAACGGTTAGACTTAAAATGTACTCGGAATTTAGGAGCGATACCGTATACACTAATACAGTGGTAACAACACAAAATGAGTTCACATTGTGATTGTTAACATTCTGTCTGCACTTTTTGAGGAAGAATTTGAACACACTCACACACTCATAAGTAATAATACTGAATACTGAATTCTAACCAACATCTGTAACGACGTTTTCACGTTGTTAAAATAGCAACCGATGTGGTATGGACGAACAAGTGAACGTATTAAAAGTGACAACGTTCACCTCCCGCACTCCCAGCACTGAGAAAAGACTTCACCCCTGACCAAGCAATAGACCGGAACCACCATCACCCAAGCGTAGCAGATTCATCACCATGCTGATGTTGGCTACCTATCACTAAGAAGAAGAAGAAGAAGAAGATTGAAGAAGAAGACATGCTGAAATGTTCGGCCGGTTCACTGGCAAAATTCGCTCTTACAGCGCACTCACCTTTTCGGTTTTTCTTCCTTCCTTTCCTCCTCAGGGAGTAGTGCGTATATGCTTGTATCCATGATGATTCTTTATCCAGCAAACACAGCGTTTTGCTTGGCACCACACGCGAATTGTTTTCGTTTCACACCAAAATGGTCTACCCAAGCGCGTTGCCAAGCAGTTGTAGTGGCGTCACCTATGACTACACTCAGGGGAAGTAAGCCCGACAGAGGAGGTCTGCACTTACCTCCCTTCTTCCCAATGCCGTTGTTTGCAGCCGGTCGATCGTAGAAATACTAACGGCGTAGTCGCTTACAAATAAATAGATAGACTAAGATCAATGAATGAATTAAATAATTGGCAAATGATGAGTCTGATATTATATAGAATCAACAAAATTGTTGTGGAGATCGCTAGATACCACTGGAATCGAATGGAAGGATATAGAACATTATGGAACTTACTTTGATCTAGTGCGCAGTCACTCATGACGTAAGCGTAGACGCTCATCGAACAGATGGAACTGTGTAGATCTAACCAGATTAGTGTCGATGTTTCCCGAATATTCTCGTATGTCCATTAACTATATAAGTAGGGCTGCGCACACGTATTGTTGTTCTTTACCAGTCTTGCACTTGTTCTTTCTTACACTGTGCTGAGAGATATTGTCACCGTTGTTCCAGCTGTTAATAAATCTACAGAACCTACACAAATCGTTGTGTCTCCTTTGCGACTGAGAGTGACGAAAGGAAAAACACGACAACTGGCGTCGCCGACAGTTACTTCCCTTGTCTATTCGGAGTGACTTATTACTGCAAAATGACGGAAACAGAGCAGCTGATAACGCTTCTAAGGGAGCAGTTGGAGCAACAGCAACGCCAGCACAAGGAAGATATGGAGCAACACATGCACCAGATGGAGTTGATGATGAAAGTGTTCAGTGGTGCCGCAGCTTCTGCCAGGGAGGAAAGCTACGACGATCCGAGTGCTTCGAATCTACGTTTTCCCATTACTACACAGGCAGCTGCAATTCTATCTTTTGTTGCGTTTGATGCAACATCGGAACTGTGGCCTGACTACTGGTCAAGATTTTGCACGTTTGTGGTCGCCAACTCCGTGCCGGAGCAGCGCAAGGCTCAAGTTTTCTTGACGAATCAGACTGCTACGGTCTACAAACAACTGGCAAATCTGGCTACTCAGCAAAATCCGCCCAAGGACATCAACAGTTTGACAATGGACGAGATTGTCAAATTCATGAAAGAACAGTTTGACCCGAAACTCTTCATAGTGCGAGAACGTTTCAAGTTCTGGAGTGACATGAAACGGAAGCCAGGCGAAACTCTCCAGGAGTTAGCAGCGCGCATACGCCAAGACGCCGCTACCTGTGACTTTCCTTCGATCAAAAACCCACAAGACGAAGCTCTGAGACAGAGATTCATATGTTCTGTCAACAATGAGGCTGTCTTAAAGGCTCTATTCAAGATCAAGGACACAGAGCTGGATTTCGCACGTGCTGTCCAAGTCGCGATTGAGACTGAAGACGCAGCGAAGGTTGCCAAGGAAACTGTCTACGGTTCCAAGACCATGCCAGTCAACAAGGTCCACCAGAACAAGACTACGGGTCCACGAAAGAACCACAAGCAGTCTAATTCCACAGACAGGAAGTGCTACCGATGTGGAAAGGCCCACAAAGCAACAGACTGCCCCTACAAAGCAGCCAAATGCCGATACTGTGACGTCACAGGACATTTGGAAGCTGTCTGTAGAAAAAAGCAACATCAGAATCGGGAACGACATTCCCAGGCTTCCGTGAAGAGAGTCACGAAAGCAGAGCTTGTCAACGCGATCCTCGGTGAAGTTCCCCAAGATACTCCTAGGTTGGATGTACCCATAACAATCCAGGACCGACAGTTCACCATGGAACTGGACACCGCAACTACAGGAAATTTTGTTTCTCTTCCGGTCTGGAGACAACTAGGAAAACCGAAGCTGGATGACGTCACACATCGTTACGAGTCTGCCAGCAAGCACGACCTGCCCGTGCTGGGAACTTTCATGGGCCAAACCAAGGATCCAGTGACTGGTAAGCAAAGCTCAATTCCGTACATCGTCACCAAGATCCCTCATCTGAATCTGCTAGGACGCAACGCAATCCAGACTCTGGGAATTTCTGTGGACAATGCTCTAGGACTGAGGAGCATAGAGAGTCACGCAAAGAGTGAGGGTGCAAAACCTACGCATCCAGCGACCTCCAACGCGCCTTATGCTGCCCTGCAACGAGATTGTCACAGACTGTCTGATAAATTCCCAAATCTCTTCAAACAAGAATTGGGATGTCTCAAGGACTTCGAACTGGACGTGAAGTTCAAGTCTGATGCGAAGCCGGTTTTTCACAAGGCACGTCCGGTACCTTTCGCTCTTCGTGATGACCTCGCCAAAGGCTACGAAGAAGGCATCGCCAAAGGAGTCTGGAAGCCAGTCCAGTTCAACGAATACGGAACGCCAGTGGTACCAATTCGTAAGGCACAAACCTCGGGCACCCTGAAGCCCAAGCTACGGATCTGTGGTGACTACTCAGTGGGCATCAATGATCAGCTTGAAGATCACCGTCATCCAATGCCACTCCCAGAGGAACTGATGCAGAAGCTAGGAAGTGGATTCGGATACACCAAGATCGATCTTGCTGATGCCTACAACCAGATCAAGCTGGCACCAGAGAGTCAACGCAGGCTAGCCCTCAGCACTCACCGTGGGGTACTCCTGCAGCAACGACTTCCTTTCGGGATAAAGTCAGCACCTGGTTACTTTCAAGAGATCATGGAAAACCTGACCTGTGATCTACCTGGTGTTGCCGTCTTCCAAGATGATATACTCGTCAGCGGGAAGGACGCCAACGACCACCTGAGCAACCTGGAACGTTTGCTCACTCGTCTGAACGACAAAGGACTCAGATGTCGTCGTGAAAAGTGCGAGTTCGCACAAGCCAGTGTGGAATACCTTGGACATACCATATCGGCCGAAGGGATCTCCAAAAGATCGAAGGTCGAGGCAGTTTTGAAAATGCCAGCCCCTACGGACGTCTCAAGCTTGAAGTCTTTCTTGGGCTCAGTTCAGTTTTACGGGAAGTTCATCCCTAACCTGGCCAGCATGGCAGAGCCGCTCTACCGCCTGACGAAGAAGGCGAACCCCTGGAAGTGGGGAGATGAGGAACAGGCAGCATTTGAACAGTTGAAAAATGTGCTTTCCTCGGATCAAGTTCTGGTACACTTCGATCCAAACAAGACTTTGGGACTAGCTTGTGACGCGTCCAACGTTGGAATTGGAGCAGTCCTATTTCATCGCTATCCAGATGGAAGCGAGCGCCCAATCGCCAACGTGTCCAAGACTCTCACGGCTGCAGAAAGGAACTACAGCCAAATCCACAAGGAAAGGATCGACACTCTGCTGCCCTCGCCAGCCCACATCGCTCAGGGCAAGCAATCCAAGGAGGCATCCAAGTCTCAGATGACTCCAGACTTGAAAGCTGTCGTCAAGGTAACCAGACAGTACAAGGCCGGAGATCCTGTGTATGCTCTGTACCATGGACCTCGCCGAGACAAACAACCCCGATGGGTACCAGCAGTCATCAAGAAGTCTCAGGGTACTCGCTGCTTCAACGTCATGGTCATTCCTCATGGTCCAGTATGGAGACGACACTGGGAACAGCTACAGCCACGCTACACCACTGAGGAAGACAATGAACCTGGTGAGGAAGTAGACACTGTTTCTGAACTTGTAACTGATCACCCCATGGAGATCTTGGAAACTGTGCCACAAACTCGGAGACAGACCAAACCCAAAGGTACTCCATCCGTTCCAGAGTATGGACCAGACAATCCAAGACGGTCAAAGAGAACACGCAAACCCACAGAGAGACTTTGCTGTTGATGCTTGAGGAGTAGCATCAGTTTAGGTGGGGAGGTGTTGTGGAGATCGCTAGATACCACTGGAATCGAATGGAAGGATATAGAACATTATGGAACTTACTTTGATCTAGTGCGCAGTCACTCATGACGTAAGCGTAGACGCTCATCGAACAGATGGAACTGTGTAGATCTAACCAGATTAGTGTCGATGTTTCCCGAATATTCTCGTATGTCCATTAACTATATAAGTAGGGCTGCGCACACGTATTGTTGTTCTTTACCAGTCTTGCACTTGTTCTTTCTTACACTGTGCTGAGAGATATTGTCACCGTTGTTCCAGCTGTTAATAAATCTACAGAACCTACACAAATCGTTGTGTCTCCTTTGCGACTGAGAGTGACGAAAGGAAAAACACGACAAAAATGTTAATGAATGATAAAACTGACTCGATAAACTAACAACAATCAATTCAAAAACTGACGCAAATAGGGCCTACTAACAAGCATAAACCAAAATAATTATATCCAACAGAGATCCATCAGCGTAAAATGACTTCAACCTACTGATTCATCGACGTTAAGAATAAGACTCCCAAGTCACGCGTCAATATGACATAGGATTCTCAGTTCCAGAGTAGCCTATAGCCTACTCTGTCTGGTCTCTCAGTGATTCTACTGTCTCCCGGCAAATAGAGTATCTATGTAATATATTCATCAATAGTAAATATATAAATAAATAAATCAAAGAAATAGGCAATTATTTAAGCAACCCATTAATCATTAATAGAATAAAGCAAATCTCAGAAGATGCTTGTCAGAGAATATTTAGTTAAAACAGGATAAGATAGTCATGTTGTTTATGCACACACACACACACACACACACACACATACACACACACACACACACACACACTGACACAAACACACACTGACACGCACACACACACACATACACACACTACAACTGCTTGCGATTTATTGAATCATAGGTATATAATCGTAATTGGAGACACACGTAAATACAACATGTACAGCTAAACATCTTTGTGTGTGAGACGTGTGTGTGTGTGTGTGTGTGTGTGTGTGTGTGTGTGTGTGTGTGTGTGTGTCAGTGTGTCTGTGGAGCGGCGATTCCGATAAAACTATTGGACCGGTCTGCATGAAAGTTTACATAGACATTCTTGTAGATGATAATTATTCCCAGACCATGTGTTTGCTTTTTTGTGTATAAATGTCTTTGATGATATCATATCCGGTGTAACACGACATTTTTACTCCACGAAAAGTGTACTCCGGAGTAAACATTTCTTACGAAATTCTTACTTTGAGTACACCAGTCCTTTCGTACGAGAAAAGAACTCCCCAAGGCACGAACAAATTACTCCCTCCACGAAATTTTTACTACCCATTTTTTACATTTAGTCAAGTTTTGACTAAATGTTTTAACATAGAGGGGGAATCGAGACGAGGGTCGTGGTGTATGTGTGTCTGTGTGTGTGTGTGTGTGTGTGTGTGTGTGTGTGTGTGTGTGTGTGTGTGTGTGTGTGTGTTTGTGTGTGTGTCTGTGTCTGTGCTGTCTGTCTGTGCGTGTGTGTGTGTAGAGCGATTCAGACTAAACTACTGGACCGATCTTTATGAAATTTGACATGAGAGTTCCTGGGAATGATATCCCCGGACTTTAAAAAAAAAATTCGATAAATACCTTTGATGACGTCATATCCGGCTTTTTGTAAAAGTTGAGGCAGCACTGTCACACCCTCATTTTTCAATCAAATTGATTGATATTTTGGCAAAGCAATCTTCGACGAAGGCCGGACTTTGGGATTGCATTCCAGCTAGGTGGCTTAAACACTAATGAATGAATTTGGTCATTAAAAACCGAAAACTTGTAATCAAAATTATTTTTTTATTAAACGATCCAAAAATAATTTCATCTGATTCTTCGTCATTTTCTGATTCCAAAAACATATACATATGTTATATTTGGATTACAAACAAGCTCTGAAAATTAAAAATATGAACATTATGATAAAATATAATTTTCCGAAATCGATTTAAAAACAATTTCATCTTATTCCTTGTCGGTCTCTGATTCCAAAAATATATAGATATGATATGTTTGGATTAAAAACAAACTCAGTAAGCTAAAAAGAATAGACATACAGAAAAGTGTGTTATCCTGCTCAGCGCGACCACTACCGCACTATTCTGCATTGTTGTCGATTTCACTGCCTTTGCCACGAGCGGTGGACTGACGAAACTACGAGTATGTGGTCTTGGTGAAAAAAGCAGTGGGTTCAGTTTCATTCTGTGAGTTCGACAGCTTGACTAAATGTTGTTATTTCGCCTTACGCGACTTGTTTTACTTCCAGTAAAAAGCTCGTACGCGAAAATGGGATGCGGGCGAAGGGATAATGCCAATATGTGATCTCGCACAACAGAATGTCGCGCTACCCTCCCTCCATCCCTTCCACCACCAAGACTAACAGGGGACAAGGGAGTAAAAATGTCGTACACCTGGCATGGGAAGTTAAATTGCTCGTGTTTGGGTGAAGTGATTTATTCGTTATTTATTCGTCAGGGGAGTAACATTTTTGTACGGAATGTTTACTCGGAACTCACCTGTCGTGGGGAGTAATTTTCTCGTGTAATGGGGGAGTATTTTTTTCGTAAAGGGAGTAAAATTTTCGATCGAAATGTTTACTCCGGAGTAAAAGTCTCTTGGGAGGAATTTTCTCGTGTTACACCGGCTTCGATCAAATTGTGTCAAGGAATCTCATTGACTATATTGGACTATGTGATTGCATTTCAGCCTGGGACCTTAAAAAATCTATTGATAAGCTTGTTCATCAAAGCGGAGACTTAAATCAATTTTTGCAAACAGATTTTAAAATGATTGCATCGTGTTCATTATCTTCTGAATTCAAAAATATGTACATAATATGCTTTGTTTTAATGAAATAACAAGCTCAGTTTAATTATGTAGGCTCCACAGATTGACAAATTGATTAATTTCGCTTCAAGCTTCGTTTTTTTCCCCATATGGAAATGACCTTATTATTCTAGGAAATTTGCATATTTCCTGATCGAATTTTGAATGGTTTTTTTCTCATAATCTTACTAAGCATGGATTCGAAACGTGGATTTTACTGCAGTCGTCAAATTTACAATTCCTTTGTAATGCTAGCAAATCTGATAATTTGATTTTCAATCACGCATATATTTATGGGATTTGTGAAAATGCCGGCAATGGCGGTTGCCTTTAACATGTCAAGCTGTTTTTTTTTAAAACTTTTTAAATGAGATAATTATGCATCGGGTTTGGTCAGTATGTTGGTACCAACTTTTTTACCACGCCCTCTGTTCGGACGATTGTCCCGCCCATAGACTGTCCAATAAGTGTACCAGTGTTCAATTCAGCTCAATAGAGCTTGTAGCAAAGACAACAGTTTCTGCTGCAAGCAGAGCTTACACAAATGCGATTTAAAAACTTAGGTGACAAATTGAGTAGAGAGCATTTTTTATACAACTGGCATCTACAAGTAAAAGCACTACCGTTTAATTGAACAATGTATGTGCAGACTTACAGTATCTGACTGTTAAGCTGGAGCTTAAACTGCAAAATTTTCTTTCGTGGCGTGTTTATGCATTATTTCTTACTGATGTGACTTTTTGAAAAAAGTAAATCTGAATCCCTTGTATAGGGAATTATATTTTCTCACAAGACAAATAGACGAAACGCTACTCTTAATATTTACCCCTTAAGAAAGTACGAGTTGTTTCCCTTGCTCAACTTGGGTGCGCCAAGTGTACTCAGCAAATTATGATTGCTTCCATCTGTGTTCATATAATGTGGTGCAAAACAGAAAAACGGTGTTCCCGCAGTTAAACATGCAACTACATTTATTAAAGCCGTCGTCTATCTATGACTATCCGGGCTCGCTGTTTGAGAGAGAGAGAGAGAGAGAGAGAGAGAGAGAGAGAGAGAGAGAGAGAGAGAGAGAGAGAGAGAGAGAGAGAGAGAGAGAGAGAGGGGGTGCACCGAGAGAGAGAGAGAGAGAGAGGTGCACAGAGAGAGAGAGAGAGAGAGAGAGAGAGAGAGAGAGAGAGAGAGAGAGAGAGAGAGAGAGAAAGATCAAATCAAATCAAATCAAATCAAATTTTTATTTTACGATGGTTGTGGCATAAGCAATTATATAAACGAGCTTCTTTTCAACCAGCCCTCACCCAGAGAGAGACTACTCTAATCTTGTATGCATATATATATACACACGTAAAACATTTACAAAAGATAAACATAAAAGAGACAGAGAATTGAATTGAATTGAACTTTATTTAACAAGGATTAAGATTTAAGGCTACGCCTTTTCTTACAATCTGTCCTTGGGACGCACAGACACACAATGATAAAATGGAAAAATTAGAAAATTAAAAAGTTAAAAAGTTTACCAACAAAAGGAGGTCAGAAAACTTCAGCACGTGATGATAAAGATGACTTTCTTTCTTTCTTTATTTGGTGTTTAACGTCGTTTTCAACCGTTCAAGGTTATATCGCGACGGAGGGAAGGGGGAAGATGGGATAGAGCCACTTGTCAATTGTTTCTTGTTCACAAAAGCACTAATCAAAAATTTGCTCCAGGGGCTTGCAACGTCGTACAATATATTACCTTACGGGGAGAATGCAAGTTTCCAGTACAAAGGACTTAACATTTCTTGACTAACATCTTTACAAACATTGACTAGGCTTATATTCTATACAAGACACACAAGGGTAAAAGGAGAAACAAAATCCGTTAGTCGCCTCTTACGACATGCTGGGGAGCATCGGGTAAATTCTTTCTCGTCCCAACCAATATGGGACTCCGCCTAACCCGCGGGGGGCATACAGATGACGATGACGATGATGATGATGATGATGATGATGATGATGATGATGATGATGATGATGATGATGATGATGATGATGAGGCATGAAGAGCATACATATGTGGTTATTCATAAAATAAAATGCATACTATGCAAGTAATTATAAGTACAAGCTGGTAGCAATCGAACATGTAGCAATAGTACAACAAAAATATGTTCAGAATATACAATGCACAGCATATCTTTGGCGTAATACTAAGTGTGGTAAATCAAAACGCGTTAAACTACTCAAATATTAAGTGTTATTTTGACACATTTGTTAAAACTTGTTAATGACTTAAAGTGCTTAAAGGATGATGGAAGTGAATTCCAAACTGATGTACCCGAAAAAGCAAGACTGGTCTTATAAAGGTCAATTCGTGGAATCGGTGGGATCAAGTTGACCGACCCATATCTGTCGGTAGCTTTATTAAATAATGATGTAATGTAAATCGGCACTTTACCGTAATACAATTTATGCATGAACATGGCTTTGTTTAACTTGAGATGCTTTTCCAGTGGAAGAAAGTTAAGCATTTTTAATTTCATATCTGTTGGGGCATTATCCTTTACGATGAGTTTAGCCGAGCGACGATAGAGAGAGTCTAACTTTTTCAAGTGGACATCACTGCTGCCATCCCAGAGCGTCGAAACATAATTAATGTGAGGCATTACATGAGCATGGTGGAACATTTCCAGAGTCCTTCTGTCCGTAAATTGCTTTAACTTGGATAGGAGAAAACTGTTCTTGGCTACTTTCTTGCAAATATGCTGTAATTGTGCCTGCCACTTGAATTCACAGTCAATAATTACCCATAAAACGCGATGCTGTTGAACTTGTTCAATTGATTGCGTACCAATGGTAAGATTTAGTTTGAGTGGAGAAATCTGGTGTTTTTGTCTGGTTGCAATTACCATACTTTTAGTTTTTATTGGATGGACAAGCATAGCATTGGCACTACACCAGTTATTTACATCGTTTAAAGCTGTTTGAAGGGAGGACTATATTACTGGAACAGACTTTCCACTTGAATGAAGAGAAGAAACGTCAGCAAAAAATCACTGCTTACATTGCTATCAGAAATGTGCAGAGGCAGATCATTGATATACAGACAGAACAAGATCGGCCCAAGCACTGACCCTTGAGGCACCCCGCATTTCACAGTCTCCTCAGTAGATATTTTACAGTTTAGGGCAGTATATTGAGATCTGTCCTGTAAATAGGAAGCAAAAAAGTTACACACTGAACTGTTTCTGATATACAACTGTAATTTCTTCAATAAAATTGAATGATCAACAAGATCAAACGCTTTTTTAAAGTCAAGAAACACAGCACCACTGATTTCAGATCGGTTTGTTGCAGACAACCAGGTGTCGCATAGCGTGGTAAGGGCGCTGTGACAAGAGTGATTTGTTCGAAAACCAGATTGAAATTGATGGAAAAGGTTTCTGCTTTGTATGTACGCGAGCAAATGTTTGTGAATATGTTTTTCCAATGGTTTGGATAAAATGGGTAATAAGGAAATGGGTCTAAAATTATTTGGGTCGGATAAATTTCCACCTTTATGGAATGGAATTACTTTTGCTCTCTTTAATAAATTAGGTACAGTATTTTGGTTTATGCAGAGATTATACACATAGGTGAGTGGCTCCACAATATATGGTAGAGCTAATTTGGCCAAGTAAGCAGGAATCTTGTCAGGACCCATGGATTTTTTTATTTTCAAGGCCTTCTAGCGCCTTACCTACCTCATGCACTGCCATGTCTGGAATAGTAAAAAAAATCGTCTGGTTTACATTTGTCATTACAAAAATCATGTAAATTTGAGAGAGAGAGACTTCAAAATCAGAATCAGGACTGTCGCATTTTGCAGATTCATTTAGCCTATTGGAAAGGGACAAAACATGGTTATTAAAATCTTCAGGGGAGATGGTTGGGGCAGACCGATTTGAGTTCTGTTTAGACTAGATTTACCTAATAGACAGCCGGCAAACTGTTGCAATATCTTTCTTGTCCTCGATTAATTTATTAAAATAATTTGCTTTTGGTTGACGTGTTAATTCTGTCACTTTATTCCTTTGTTTCTTAAAGTCAGACTTCATGTTGTTTGCTTTGTAAAAATTACGCAGGGACATGGCTTCAATAATCTGTTCCGTCAACCATGGGGGAAGAAATGGATATTTCACTCTGTGGTGACGTAGTGGGGCATGCTTATCCACTATAGGATAAAGTATATCTAAAAGGGCGCCTAATGCCTCGTCAGCAACAACATGATTAAACACAGAGGAAAATGGTGCTGAACTGAGATCAAAGAAGAACTTGGTTTCATCAAACTTTTTAAAGCTTCTGTATTCAATAGTTGTATGGCCCTTGTGCACCGGCTTAGGCAACTTGAACGACCAAGAACAAAATATTGAACAATGGTCACTGATGCTTGAAGGTACAATTTTCACGTTTGACACCGGGATGGAGGTATTATCAGTGTAAATGTGGTCAATCAACGTTGATGTTGTATCAGTCAATCTGGTTGAGGTGTTCACAAGTTGATGGAATCCAAAGAGAGACGTTACTGAGCGCCAGGCATTCTGGGTTTTATGCAAGTCGATGTTTAAATCACCAAGTAACAATACATTACGATTATTATATTTAATGTTATCCATCAAATCAATAAAATCGTCAGACCAAGCTGAATGGGATGCGGGATTTCTATATACAAAGCCGAGGAGAAACGAATTCGAATTATTATACGAAATTTCGAGCCAAAGGCATTCAATACTGTTCACTTCCAAATCAGCCCTGCGCTTAACAAACTTTGCTATGGAATCATGGACATAAACAGCAAGACCAGTATGTTGTACTTCCATACTGTCACGTCGGATTACAGAATAGGGAGGTTTAGATATTGCGTTACGTACCCCGACCTCACCTATCCCTATCGAGATAAGTCACGCAGAGGAAAGTTGTAAAAACTGCTCGTTAGATACCACGTCACCTATCAAAGTAGGGCAAAACTCCAAAACTCGTGCTTTAAAAAATCGTGGACAGCGCGCTAAAGTCTGCAACAATACCCAGTGTTGAAACTGCTGCTGTCATTGTGTCGGTGTCGCTGTGTGCTGCACGTGGAAGTTATGTTCCACTGACCCAGATCATACCGAGTGTTAACCAGCAGATACAGTCAATGATTTTTTTAATTTTTTTTTTTAAAGGAAACAGAAAAGAAAAGTAGGGCAATCGAACTTCGAGCGTTGCACGTTGGTTTGTGTTCGTTCTGGGTCACTGGCCACCACGCTTTCACCCCCCGCTTATAAGGGTGTGTGTTAGTGTGTAAGTGGGCGTCGTTGTGTTTCTGACTGTCATGTGCATGTGCGAATGTGTGTATGTGTGTATATGTGTGTGTGTGTTTGTATGTCTGTCTGCTTGTCTGTTTGTCTGTCTGTGTATATGGGCGACGCCATGTGTGTGCGAGTGTGTGTGTGTGTGTGTGTGTGTGTGTGTGTGTGTGTCTGTCTGTCTGTCTGTCTGTGTGTTTGTGGGTGTACGTGTGTGCGTGCGTACGCGCATGCCTTTATGTGTGTACCCAAACCTAGCCTTCAACTCAAATGAATTGGACGGAACATTACTTTATGGTCGTTTACAAAGTCTGTATGAAACAAAACATTCTTGCTAGGCAGTTTTACTAACCAAAACTAAACAACACGTACCCCCCCCCCCCCACCACACACACATGATACACGTGTGCATTGGGTTACTAAGCAGACTTGATCTGTTCCTGGGAAAAGGTTACTGTTATGCTGAATTTTCAGTCTTTTTGAACATACGCTTCCTGGGAGTATTTTGGTCGAGATGACATTTCTAAATGTAGCTTGGGTCGTCCTTGCGTGCTTAATGGTTTGCTGTGATATCGCAGAGCCGTTGGAACGGGTCACCCGATTTATTTAATTTTAGTCAAGCAACCCCACAACTAAAAAATGTGGTTTATGCGCCAGGATATAGGAAAATGCTGTAAGAGGAGGTATCATACTTTATTTGAATGGTTCATATTTAGATTTTAAAGTAATATGAGATACGTTGCTTTCACGTATAAAAACTGTTTTATATGTGATCACGCCCGTATCAGAAGCACGCACAGCGATCGACAGTGGGAATACCCGCAGTGATAGGGGTGCAGTATGCACGTAACGTGGTATCTAACGCTCAGAAGTTGTCAAAAAAGAAGGTCACAGTGTTCACGTATTATCGAGACACCGACACATTTGCACTAAAATCCATTCTAGGGGAGCTTTTCCATTATTTTTTCTACCTTAGGGATTGAATTTATTCCACTGAACAGATTTAACTGCAAAATACATTTGAACGAGCGGCATTTTGCTTTCTGTGTCTGCTTTTCGAAGTGAATCGAGGCGAGCACACTGAATAGGCCCACAGAAGGATACGCGACGTAAGTCTCAGCGCCTTGTCGTTCGTGGGGTCATGCTCTTGACACATCGGCGACTACGATGTTTTCAAACCAGAATTATGAAATATGGACTGAAGCGTGAAGGAAAGATTCCAGAAAATATTGAGCATCCTTACACCCTTCTCGGATGGTTGGACTTGATAAAATCTGACATACGTTGCGCTGACGTATGGAAGGGTTTGCTACGTGAACACGTACCTAATCACCACACGCAGCGCGACCCGCATGTGAGATAGGTGTCCTGGTTGGTGACGTAGCTGATAGGGACGCAGTTTCTAAACCTCCCTAATAATGAGGAATCCGCAGCGTGAGTCTAGCCTAGTCTCTGAAATCCCAAACAAATGGGTTATGGGAGAATGTTGATTTAATAACACGCAGAGATCAGGAATTTTGTTCAAAAGATGATAAATGTTCAAGTGACCGATATTCAGTCCAGCGGCTGAAGCAAATGACGACATGCTTATAAATGTTAAGACACACGCAGAAGCAGACACAATATACGCACACACTGGACGTTGTAGAGGGAATGTTCCAGCTTTGCCAGTAAAGGCAAAAGTCCTTGTCGTCTACGAATTACACAATAGAGTTCTAAACAATGTGCTACGAAGTGTCACTGGCACGTCAGACGATATGGTTACAACCGAAGGGAAAGAAACACACTCTTTCCTCAGTGTCCACGTCACGTCACACAGACAGGCAGTCCGAATACAACGCAAGGCACAACTAAAAACACAGGTATAGTCACTGCACAAGGTGCAGAATCCCTTCGAACTTGATCGTAAGAGTATAAGCGCAACACAAGCTCTATAGGTTGTATAACACTGCTAGGACAATTAAAGGCACAGTAAGCCTCCCGTAAACCATCACAGAGCTCCCCGAGCGTCTACATATAGTACAAGCATACTTCCATTTGAACGCTCACCGAACGGGAACATCCTGGCTGCTTTCTGTCGAGCGTGAGAAATTTTCAAAGAATTTATTTTCGTGGACTTGGCCTCAACAGCAATGGCGCCTCGTTTTGGTGCTGGACAGCTGTTATGAA
>NC_090256.1:11775012-11790012 GCF_037325665.1 Littorina saxatilis | reverse complement strand
CCTGAAAATGGGAAACATCTCAATGATCTAGGCTACAAATGGCCAATAACTTTTTAAAAATAATCTGTAACCCACACTTGACCACACCGTGATCTTGACAGTTGACGAGGGTCAACCAGACTTACGTTTTGTCTGCCTATCATCAAAACGTACACATCTGTACAGTTTCAAAGCTCTAGCTGGCTTCAATAATATCAGAGAAAACCTCGGCGTAAAATGTTTTCTTCTACGGCCGACCATCTGCTCATGTATAAGACTCTCCTGTTCTGTCAGGTGAGTCAAAAAGGATTAGGGCTCTATCTCGTTACCCTCCAGTCGTATTTCCCGCTCCAATTAAGTCCGTAGGGAAGGAAGGAAGGAAGGAATGAAGAAAGGGAGGAAGTACCTCAGTCGGTCAGTCATTCAGTAAGTCAGTCAGCCAGTCATTCCATACAGTCGTTGATTCTGAGTCAGTCTCTCAGTCAGTTAGCTAAGGCATCCAGTCAGTAAAGGGGAAAGTGAGTAAGTACGTAACGGTTAGCTAGCAAGCAAGCAGACAAACAAGCAAGTTAGTAAGCCTAAATAAGTTATAACATATAAATTACCATCATAACTGAGAGACTTTGGGTCACTGCTGAAGCACCGCGGACCGCCCGAATGACTCTTTCCGGAAAACAGCGACGTCATCAACGAAGGCTGGGGCCCATTGCCGGCGGCCCAATCGAGGCTCACGTTTCCATGGAAATACATGCCCGGAATCTGGATGGCCGACGAGCCCATGGGAGTAGCAGGGGTGGTGCGGACGGGTGCGTGTTGCTGTGTCTGCATCCCTTGGGTGGATGGAGCCGGAAGTGACATCTTTCCACTTGGAGGCAACACTGTTCCAGAAAAATAGAAAACAATTACCAAAAACATGACGTCATCAAAAAGAACTATCAACAATCGGAGAAAAACGGCACAAGGAAAGGGCCTCAAGAACGTCTATGTCAGTTTTCATACAGATCCATCAAGTAGTTTTTGGCTCACGTAAGTGTAGCCTATGCGATCGTAACTTTGTCTGTCTGTGCGTGCGTGCGTGCGTATGTGCGTGCGTGCGTGCGTGCGTGTGTATGTCTGTGGTAGAAACTCTAACATTTGAAGACGTCACATTACATTGACGTCACATTATGACGTAAGAGGGTTAGACGTCACGCGAAGGAAGTACTGAAAGTCTCGGTCATTATTATTTTGAGCGGGCCGAGACTAGTTGGCAGTCGTGTCCCTGTAAGTAGGCTACATGCAGACAGACAGATCTAGATCTAGTGTCTCGCTTTCTTGCACAGTTTCACCTATGCTCTTTCTCTGTGTGTGTGTGTGTGTGTGTGTGTGTGTGTGTGTGTGTGTGTGTGTGTGTGTGTGTGTGTGTGTGTGTGTGTGTGTGTGTTACTGTTTGTCGATTTCTTACGTGAGCCTTGATGGCTTCGCCTCTTGTTGAGATATACTTTCCACACACGTCCACACAAACTTAGGGAGACAAACCTCCCCTCCGCCCTCTTCACACAGTATTTTGATCAATTTTTATTTCAATATGGTGTATTTTGGATCAGGTGTTTGAATGTTTGAATGTTTTGCCTGTGTTAGTACGCTTGCAGCTTGTATTGATGTAGTGTTTCGTTGTTCACTTGTGTGCTGAATGCTGCTGCACATGCTTTTTCGCCTTGCTTTGTATGTATATCTATGTTTTTTTTCATTGTAAAGCGCTTAGAGAACGTAAGGCGCTCTATACATCTCCCATGTTATTATTATTATTAAAACATTTAGTCAAGTATTGACTGAATGTAAAAACTGGAGGTACTGTTGACGCCCTTCTTCTTCTTCTTCTTGGCTTGACTTTGCAAACGCAGATTTTAATGATCATCATCACTACAATCGTAATCGTCATCTTCTTCGTCGTCGTTCTCCTCCTCCTCCTCCTCCTCCTCCTCCTCCTCCTCCTCATCATCATCATCATCATCATCATCATCATCATCATCATCATCATCATCATCATTCTCGGCTTTTCGAGTGACTCACAATTTTCATTCAAAACTTATCATAAAACGCAGGCTCCCTCCACTGGCTTGAAAAGTATCTGAGACACTGAACCAGAAAGAACAATTCTGATAAAGTGGTACCTCTATCTTAAGACCTCCCAACATCTGAGAAATGTAGGGCTTAAAAGACAAGGAGTCTGAATCCTCTACTACGCAAACACTTTAGCATCGCCAGTGGGAGATTGATTCAGTGTCGATGGAGGTAATTGTACTGACGCAATAAACCAAACGTCTGAGAAAGGGAGGGCCCACAGTAGAAGAAGTCTTATACTGAAGGCTCTCCTTAATTGAACACGAATTGGATGGATTGGATGGATAAGATTTACAGTCCAGTGAGGTTACCCTCATGGACATTCGGGCTGCTTTCTTCCCGGGGAAAGCGAGCTGCCATACATACGGCGCTACCCATATTTTTTTTTCCTGCATGCGTGTATTCATGTTTCCTGAGACTTAATGCCGTGTGAGATGGAATTTTTTTTTTACTTTATTCCAAGTCCCACGGGTATTTGATGGACATTTTTATCTATGCCTATACAATTTTGCCAGGAAAGACCCTTTTGTCAATCGTGGGATCTTTAACGTGCACACCCCAATGTAGTGTACACGAAGGGACCTCGGTTTTTCGTCTCATCCGAAAGACTAGCACTTGAACCCACCACCTAGGTTAGGAAAGGGGGGAGAAAATTGCGGCCTGACCCAGGCCTGAACACGCAACCTCTCGCTTCCGAGCGCAAGTGCGTTACCACTCGGCCACCCAGAAGGTGACTTCGCGAAGACTTAGCGAAGTCTTTTTACCAAAATTAATCAATCAATCAATCAATCAATGAGGCTTATATCGCGCATATTCCGTGGGTACAGTTCTAGGCGCTCTGCAGTGATGCCGTGTGAGATGAAATTGTATACGGCCAGTAGATTGCAGCCATGTCGGCGCATATTTACCTTTCACAGCCTTATTCCAAGTCACACGGGTATGGTAGACAATTATTAACTGTGCCTAAGCAATTTTGCCAGGAAAGACCCTTTTGTCAATCGTGGGATCTTTAACGTGCACACCCAATGTAGTATACACGGGGGGTGGTTCGGACACTGAAGAGAGTCTGCACACAAAGTTGACTCTGTGAAATAAATTTCCGCCGAACCTGGGATCGAACTCGCGCAGACAGCGGCCAACTGAATACAAATCCAGCGCGCTACCAACTGAGCTATATCCCCGCCAAAGCTTCCTGTAGCGAGCTTCGTGGAGAAAACTACGCAATATCGACTGTGCCCAATAAAAACCAGGCTTTACGTCACAACAGAGGTACGTTCGACTGTACCCGTGACATGCAAGGTAACTCACCGTGACCTTGGTCTTCTGTGTTGTGGTGACGGCCCTGTTGGTATTGTTGTTGTTGTTGATGTTGCTTCTGCTGCTTTCGCCACTTCGCACGCCTGTTTTGAAACCAGACCTGGACACACGTATTCGCACAACTGGGTATTAACATTGACATACATACTCGAACAATACACAGCTCTACTGATACTGTATGGCAGCAACAGCAACAATAATACCCTAACATCGTGTACTCTTTTCAGTTTAGGACTGCTCTGAAGTACTAATACAATTGTTTGCCGTTTCTGTCAGTGTATATTTGTTGAAGTCAGACGTATTTGTTGTCCCGTAAACACATTTTCTATAGTAGCCACTCTGCTGTTGGAATTGTGGTGATGGTGTTGTTGATTATACATATACACATATGTACTACGTATCTGGAAGAGGATCCAACGTGCAAGAAGGGCTTTTACGAGTAATCAAAGCTTTGCACGACCATTCCAGCAGCGCAGTGCTCTTTCAAAAACAAATAGGAGACTTTTTTAAAGACAACAGTCGGTGTCAGACAGGGTTGTCTACTTTCCCCAGTCCTGTTCAACCTGTTCATAGAAAGGATCACCCAAGAGACTCCCCAAGACCACCACACTACCATATCAATTGGTGGCAGGCCAACATGCAACCTTCGGTTCGCAGACGACATTGACCTCATGGGAGGAAGTGACGCCGAGCTCCAGCACCTCACGAACAGACTCGCTGCAAGAGCAAATGCCTCCGGGATGGAAGTCAGCACAGAAAAGTCCAAAGTCATGGCCAACAGCACAAAAACCACCAATGCCACCTCCAACATCACCATGAACGGAGAGCCACTGGAAGAAGTGTCAAGCTTAAAGTACCTGGGAGCCACCCTGTCAAAAGACGGCACAAGCACGGCAGAAATCCGCATACGGATCGCCACAACCACAGCAGCGATGGCCAGATTGAACAGGGTGTGGAAGATATAGAGCAACAAACAACAAAAGTGAAGCTCTTCAAGTCGCTAGTCTTCTCCATCCCACTTCACGGCGAGACTTGGACACCGCAGAGATGTTGGACACCACAGAGATGTTGGACACTGCTGGATGTTGGACACTGCTGGATGTTGGACACCACAGAGATGTTGGACACTGCTGGATGTTGGACACCACAGAGATGTTGGACACTGCTGGATGTTGGACACCACAGAGATGTTGGACACTGCTGGATGTTGGACACCACAGAGATGTTGGACACCACAGAGATGTTGGACACCACAGAGATGTTGGACACCACAGAGATGTTGGACACCACAGAGATGTTGGACACCACAGAGATGTTGGACACCACAGAGATGTTGGACACTGCTGGATGTTGGACACCACAGAGATGTTGGACACCACAGAGATGTTGGACACCACAGAGATGTTGGACACTGCTGGATGTTGGACACCACAGAGATGTTGGACACTGCTGGATGTTGGACACCACAGAGATGTTGGACACTGCTGGATGTTGGACACCACAGAGATGTTGGACACCACAGAGATGTTGGACACCACAGAGATGTCGGACACTGCTGGATGTTGGACACCACAGAGATGTTGGACACTGCTGGATGTTGGACACCACAGAGATGTTGGACACTGCTGGATGTTGGACACCACAGAGATGTTGGACACTGCTGGATGTTGGACACCACAGGGATGTCGGACACAGCTGGATGTTAGACACCACAGAGATGTCGGACACTGCTGGATGTTGGACACCACAGAGATGTCGGACACTGCTGGATGTTGGACACCACAGAAATGTTGGACACTGCTGGATGTTGGACACCACAGAGATGTTGGACACCACAGAGATGTTGGACACCACAGAGATGTTGGACACCACAGAGATGTTGGACACTGCTGGATGTTGGACACCACAGAGATGTTGGACACCACAGAGATGTTGGACACTGCTGGATGTTGGACACCACAGAGATGTCGGACACTGCTGGATGTTGGACACTGCTGGATGTTGGACACCACACAGATGTTGGACACCACAGAGATGTTGGACACTGCTGGATGTTGGACACCACAGAGATGTTGGACACCACAGAGATGTTGGACACCACAGAGATGTTGGACACCACAGAGATGTCGGACACCACAGAGATGTTGGACACCACAGAGATGTTAGACACCACAGAGACGTTGGACACCACTGAGATGTCGGACACAGCTGGATGTTGGACACCACACAGATGTTGGACACCATGATATGTTGGATACCACAGAGATGTTGGACACTGCTGGATGTTGGACACCACAGAGATGTTGGACACCACAGAGATGTTGGACACTGCTGGATGTTGGACACCACAGAGATGTTGGACACTACAGAGATGTTGGACACCACAGAGATGTTGGACACTGCTGGATGTTGGACACCACAAGAGATGTTGGACACCACAGAGATGTTGGACACTGCTGGTTGTTGGACACTGCTGGATGTTGGACACTGCTGGATGTTGGACACCACAGAGATGTTGGACACTGCTGGATGCTGGACACCACAGAGATGTTGGACACCTCAGAGATGTTGGACACCAAAGAGATGTTGGACACAATAGAGATGTCGGACACTGCTGGATGTTGGACACCACACAGATGTTGCACACCACAGAGGTGTTGGACACCACAGAGGTGTTGGACACTGCTGCGAGACTTAGACACCACAGAGGTGTTGGACACTGCTGGATGTTGGACACCACAGAGGTGTTGGACACTGCTGCGAGACTTAGACACCACAGAGATGTTGGACACCACAGAGATGTTGGACACTGCTGGTTGTTGGACACTGCTGGATGCTGGACACTGCTGGATGTTGGACATCATAGAGATGTTGGACACTGTTGGATGTTGGACACCACAGAGATGTTGGACACCACAGAGATTTTGGACACCACAGAGATGTTGGACACCACAGAGATGTTGGACACCACAGGGATGTTGGACACCACATAGATGTTGGACACTGCTGGATGTTGGACACCACAGAGATGTTGGACACTACAGAGATGTTGGACACTGCTGGTTGTTGGACACTGCTGGATGTTGGACACTGCTGGATGTTGGACACTGCTGGATGTTGGACACCACAGAGTTGTTAGACACCACAGAGATGTTGGACACTGCTGGTTGTTGGACACCACAGAGATGTTAGACACCACAGAGATGTTGGACACCACATAGATGTTAGACACCACTGAGATGTTGTACACCACAGAGATGTTGGACACCACAGAGATGTTAGACACCACAGAGATGTTGGACACCACAGAGATGTTGGACACCACAGAGATGTTGGACACCACAGAGATGTTGGACACCACAGAGATGTTGGACACTGCTGGCCGATGACGAACGTAGAATCCAGGCATTTGAGAACAAGAACACAGAGATGTTGGACACTGCTGAATGTTGGACACCACAGAGATGTTGGACACCACAGAGATGTTGGACACTGCTGGTTGTTGGACACTGCTGGGTGTTGGACACTGCTGGATGTTGGACACCACAGAGATGTTGGACACTGCAGAGATGTTGGACACCACAGAGATGTTGGACACCACAGAGATGTTGGACACCACAGAGATGTTGGACACTGCTGGATGTTGGACACCACAGAGATGTTGGACACCACAGAGATGTTGGACACTGCTGGTTGTTTGACACTGCTGGATGTTGGACACTGCTGGATGTTGGACACTGCTGGATATTGGACACCACAGAGATGTTGGACACCACAGAGATGTCGGACACTGCTGGATGATGGACATCACAGAGATGTTGGACACTGCTGGATGTTGGACACCACATAGATGTTAGACACCACTGAGATGTTGGACACCACAGAGATGTCGGACACCACAGAGATGTTGGACACCACAGAGATGTTAGACACCACAGAGATGTTGGACACCACATGCAGAGATGTTGGACACCACAGAGATGTTGGACACCACAGAGATGTTGGACACTGCTGGCCGATGACGAACGTAGAATCAAGGCATTCGAGAACAAGAGCCTGAGGAAACTGCTGGCCGATGACGATCGTAGAATCAAGGCATTCGAGAACAAGAGCCTGAGGTAACTGCTGGCCGATGACGAACGTAGAATCAAGGCATTCGAGAACAAGAGACTGAGGAAACTGCTGGCCGATGACGAACGTAGAATCAAGGCATTCGAGAACAAGAGCCTGAGGTAACTGCTGGCCGATGATGAACGTAGAATCAAGGCATTCGAGAACAAGAGCCTGAGGTAACTGCTGGCCGATGATGAACGTAGAATCAAGGCATTTGAGACCAAGACCCCCCACCATAAAGACCATCCCCTCCTCATCGTGGTATGGTGGTGAAACAGAACCAAGCTATGCCGTCGGAAGAAAATCACTGAAATTTCACTGTCCCTAAAACGTGGGGGTGTTTTTCATTGTGAGAAGTATACCGGTAGGGTTCTCCCATGGCGGACGGGTTGGTTGCTGGCTAACGGGGCTCTGGTAAAGACGGAGATGTGCTGGATAGTACCGGTGTGACGGCACAGAGGCCCAAGGACACAAGCGGTCATCTCAGCAACCTCCAAACGGGCAGACTGGACTCGACAACCATGGTAGGTAACCAGTCTAGGAGAAGGAAAACTCCGAAATAAAACCACGGGCAGACCAAGCTCAACAGCCCAGGAAGGCAATTGGTCTAAGGGAGGGACCCCTGATCAACGTCCATGGCCGAAGCCGGAGATGCGGGACCCCCTGGGTGCCAAAAAGCGCTGCATCACGCAAATCACAAAGTGAACGACGAAGAAGAAGAAGACCAAGACCCTGAGAAAACTGTTCCGAATACCACACACAGAGCACAAGACCAACGACTACGTTCGAAGCCTGGTCAAGAGCTTTGTGGGCCCCCAAGAACCCCTGCTGGCAACCGTCAAACGTCGGAAGTTGGTCTGGTTTGGCCATGTCAGAAGGCATGACACCCTCTCCAAAGCCATACTACAGGGCACTGTCGAGGGAGGACCCCGATCGAACAGCCTGGTGAAGGGTTTCTTCCTCCTCAGTCCTCATGTCCCCCAACGACTTCAACAGTCAGGGGACTAATGATGATGATGATGATGATGATGATGATGATGATAAAAAAAAAGTATTATTTTGGGGGGTGGGATGAGAATGGGTTTCCAAAATATCTGTAAAAGATGCTATTAACGGTGACTGGTCGTATTATGATAAGCACATAGCTTACCTTTCCTTGATAACAATTAATAACCAACCACCAAACCAATCTTTGTGCTTGCTTGTGCGCACTCATACAATCACGTAAACCTGTTAGAAGCCGTCAGAAGCAGAGTGGCGCAGTTGGAGCGTGCTGGGCCCATAACCCAGAGGTCCGTGGATCAAAATCACACTCTGCTAACACTTTTGTTTCTGCCTGAATATAGTACACCCGGCGGGCCAGTCACGTTATTGTTTTGTACTTCGTTGCTAATACTTTTGTTTCTGCCTGAATAGTACACCCAGTGGGCCAGTCGCGTTATTGTTTCCACCCAAGATGCAGTAAACCAGTCACGTCACTGGTTGAAATAACGTTTTCTCACCTCCCCCCCCCCACCCCCCCCCCCCCCCCATACCCACCCCCGTGGATCGAAACCACGCACTGCTAAACTGTTTCCCCCTGCCTCATCCAGTGGGCCAGTTACGTTATTGTTTTGTACTTCGTTGAGAACAAAAATCCTCTGAATTCCAAAATGAAAACTGGGTAGATGAAATACATGCAAAGCTAAAGATGCACTATCTGAGGGTCTAGACAATGACTCACTGACACCTCCCCCAACGCGCACCACCCCCCTCCACCCCCACATAAACTTTTACACAACCACAAACACACTATCCCCCAACACGCACCACCCCCCTCCACCCCCACATACACTTTTACACCACCCCCCTCCCACCACAAACCCCTACACCCTCCACCCAATACCACTACCATCTACACCCCGACTCAACCAACCCCCCCCCCCCCCCCCCCCCCCACTCCACCAAAACTCACCTGAACTCGAGCTTCTGTGAGTTCCACTTTCAGCGCAAGTTCCTCGCGGAAGAATACATCAGGGTAGTGGGTTCGCTGGAACGCTTTCTCAAGTTCTTCCAACTGTCCGCTTGAAAACGTAGTGCGGTATCGTCTCTGCTTCCGTTTTGTTGGAGCTGAATCTGTTTTTCATAAAAAGACCACAACCCTAGATTGCCGCATGAGTGTATCCATGTGTGTGTGTGTGTGTGTATGTGTGTGTGTGTGTGTGTGTGTGTGTGTATGTGTGTGGGTGTGGGTGTGGGTGTGTGTGTGCGTATGCGTACGCGCCTGTGAGCGTCCGTCGGCGTGTGTGCGTGCGTGCGATCCAGTGTGTATGTGTGTGTCATTGGGAACATCCGTTTGTGTGGTGGTATGGATGAAAGTGTTCGAGTGTACACGACGAAACAAGGCCTCTAGCTTCGTACACTGTAACATTAACACACTATTTTGCACAGATCAAAAAAGATGGCTTCTCTTTCGTGGAGAACATACTGTCAAAACATTTTTCTCTCCAAACGAACATTCTTCCACAAGTCTGCAGAACCCGCATTCCAAACATCTACAGCCCGGCAGCTGCATTCTGTACAGAGTGAGAATATGTTGATGAATTACAGTGGAACCTCTCTGTAAGTACCACCCAAGGGACCGACCAAAAGGGATCGTTACAGACAGGTGGTCGCTGCGGAAAATGTGAATGAAACAGGGGGGAAATTAAATCGTCGGGGATTCCTTTGCGTGGTCGTTGTGGGCAGGTGGCCGTTATTGAAAGGTGGTCCTTAGGACCGGTTCGACTGTATCTTTGTGATTGATATACGTACCTGTATAACGCTGCAAAACCGATGCAGCAAATAATTCTCATTCTGTTCAAGTGGAAGAATGCTCTTATTTCATGTAAACATTGTGAACACTTCTGTTTCATTTAATGTACATAATCCTTTACGGGGCAGGAAGGTACCATTAATTAACACCAGCCTCATTGTGATAAACCCAGACCAGCAGAACAAATTAAAAAAAACATTTCTTAATCATTACAGCACTATCTGTTTAAATGGGAAAAAAGAACCTCTTTGCATGACAATGCTTACAATAGTGATGACAGTGTGTGTAATTACTGTGGCTAAAAGAAACACAGAGATAGGCAAGCTTATAATTTTACTAGAATTTGTTCGTATTTACTGAAGCTAAAGAGACAGAGAGGGGGAACATCAGACAGACAAATGGACAGACAGACAGAATATTAAAAAAAATATGACAACAATGAAAGAACAAACTATGAGGAAAAAAACAAAGAGAATAAAGAAGGAGAAATAAATTAATAAAAAAAGAAAGTGAGAAGCTTACAGCAAGCCTATTTCTTTTGCCACCGACTATCAGTTTTAATCATCCAACCCATCAGTTTTAACAATCCTTTTACGGATCAGAAAGCCTAGGATAAAATCTGAAAACATGAGCCTCTTGGATAGTGCGTGCCTTCCTCGTTTAAAAAAAAAGAAGAAAAAAAAGTGTAAATAATGCCACTTGTTTGGCCAAACTCCAAACAAAAAAAAAGAGAGGAAGAAGTAGGAGAAGGTGGAAAAGCGTGGGTCAGTCATATCTAATTACAAGAGCTTAATTGCATGTCGAAGAGTCAAACGGACAGGGCTTCTTTCTAATTAGTCGAAAAACTTTGCAGGTTTCTTCTGCACGTGCGAGCGACACGATTGTCAGCGAAGATAGCGGTGCCACCAGTTTGACAAGAAGAAAGGGGGTATGGGGTGGAGAAGGGGGAAGTAAGAGGGGGGGGGGGGGGAGAATCACGAAGCGGAGGAAAGAGAGGGGGAAGAGGGACAGAGCAGTGTCACCTGTTTGTCACGAAAAGGGGTGTGCGTTAGTGGAAGAAGGATAAGGGAGGGGGGTGGTACCGGAGGAGATAGAGGGAGAGAGAGGTTGCGATGGGAAGGGTGGTGATGTGACGGGGGAGAGAGAGAGAGAGAGAGAGAGAGAGAGAGAGAGAGAGAGAGAGAGAGAGAGAGAAGAGAAGAGAGAAGAGAGAGAGAAAAGAGAAAGAGAGAGAGAGAGAGAGAAGAGAGAGAGAAGAGAGAGAGAGAAGAGAGAAAGGAGAAAAAGAGAGAGAGAGAGAGAGAGAGAGAGAGAGAGAAGAGGGAGAGAGAGAGAGAGAGAAAGAGAGTGGAGAGAGAGAGAGAGAAAGAGAGAGAGAGAGTGGAGAGAGAGTGAAAGAGAGAGAGAGAGAGAGAGAGAGAGAGAGAGAAAGAGAGAGAGAGATCCAGTTCCCCATCACAGGCAGTCAAGGTGTTGATTGTTAGTATATGATCAAGCGGGGAGATGCTGTGATCCCATGTGACATCCTGGCCATATCTAAGATGGTTAGCCCAACTGTTTTCACGAGAAATAGTGTACCTTTAAGAATCATACATGCTCACCTTGTTGTTGCTCGGCAGTTTGGACACCAGCGTTGTCACGGTAACGAGTATTTCCGCGACTGGTACCACTTGTGGAGAGGGTGGGGGTGGAGGTTGCTGTCGAATTTCTGTAATTGTTCTTGCTGTCTCGTTCATTGTTTTCTGGGATAGGAAAAAAAACCTTGACGAAATTTTTAAAAAAAATGCAACTAGAGCACACGGTGCAAGTCTGGCGGGCCAGATGTCTATTTGACTCTCTGGATTAGAAAAGACTAATTACTGTATAAACTGAGACACTCTCCTTTTTTAGGACCAACCGGTGTGACCACCAGGTCTGACCGCTAACAGTGAATCAGAACATGGGTCATCATCCGGAGAATTTGTTTGTTTGTTTGTTTAACGCCCAGCCGACCACGAAGGGCCATATCAGGGCGGTGCTGCTTTGACATTTAACGTGCGCCACACACAAGACAGAAGTCGCAGCACAGGCTTCATGTCTCACCCAGTCACATTATTCTGACACCGGACCAACCAGTCCTAACACTAACCCCATAATGCCAGACGCCAGGCGGAGCAGCCACTAGATTGCCAATTTTAAAGTCTTAGATGACCCGGCCGGGGTTCGAACCCACGACCTCCCGATCACGAGGCGGACGCCTTACCACTAGGCCAACCGTGCCGGTCATCATCCGGAGAAGTCGCCTTTAGAACTAAACAATGAGTTAGTTTACTTAAATCGTGAGAGTAAGCGCTTGGAAAGTACAATGGCCATGGCCATGTTGGGTTTGATGCGTGCATGCCTGGTTTTCTCCTGTAGATGGGTGTCGGCACAGGAGGTCTGCCCGCTGTCCTCAGCCAACATGCTCCGTCTTCATGGCAGCTCAGGTTGTTTATCGAGGTTCTCTCCTCTAGATCCGCCGTGTTTCGCCTAGGGGCTTGCGCTGCCTAGTTGAAAGGGTCACCTCGTAGAGGATGTGGTCATAGACCACGCACGGTCGGTCTTGGGATAGGGAAACGTTATGCTAGTCCGGAGGGATTACGCCACAAGGGCCACCTCGCGAAGACCCAGGGTCCTAGACTAGGGAGGTCCAAGGGGGAGCACCGGGAGGGCTACCCCTCTACCCGCACCTCCAACACAATCCCTTCCCCTGGTAGCTTCATCCCCAAGGAGGAGACAGAGCTACCTGCAACACCCCAGAAAGTACAATGAAATGTAAACCAGATGGGCAAATGCTCACAACACTCATTTTCCCCATACGCACTAATGTGCATCAAAAAACAAAATATCTGCTGCTCTAAAACCTTGCAAGTTCAAGAAAAAGATCATTCTCTGTTTACTGACCCGAACTCGACCCCACTGTGACCTTGGAATGTTACCAAGATCCAACAAAGATCGTTCTGTCTCCCTGACTATCTTTGGTCTTCCTTACTTTTTTATCCTTTCTTTATTTACTGGTGTTTATTTCTCTCAGAAAGATCTCATCTGTGCGTACGCTAATTTTCTTTTATTCTTTCTTCCTGTAAAAATATAAACAAGTCGCGTAAGGCGAAGTAACAACATATAGTCAAGCTGTCGAACTCACAGAATGAAACTGAACGCACCGCTTTTTTCACCAAGACAACATACTCGTAGTTTCGTCAGTCCACCGCTCGTTGCACAGGCAGTGAAATCGACAAGCCATGCAGAATAGTGCGGTAGTGGTCGCGCTGAGCAGGATAACACGCTTTTCTGTGTCTATTCTTTTTAGCTTACTGAGTTTGTTTTTAATCCAAACATATCATATCTATATGTTTTTTGAATCAGGGACCGACAAGGATTAAGATGAAATTGTTTTTAAATCAATTCCGGAAAATTAATTTTAATCATAATTTTCATATTTTTAATTTTCAGAGCTTGTTTGTAATCCAAATATAACATATGTATATGTTTGGAATTAGAAAATGACGAAGAATAAGATGAAATTGTTTTTGGATCGTTTAATAAAAAAATAATTGTATTTACAAGTTTACGATTTTTAATGACCAAACGCATTCATTAGTTTGTAAGCCACCACGCTGAAATGCAATACCAAAGTCCGGCCTTTGTCGAAGATTGCTTGGCCAAAATTTCAATCAATTTGATTGAAAATTGAGGGTGTGACAGTGCCGCCTCAACTTTTACAAAAATCCGGATATGACGTCATCAAATTGAAAGAAGAAAACACAATCCGGGGATATCATTCCCAGGAACTCTCATGTCAAATTTCATAAAGATCGGTCCAGTAGTTTAGTCTGAATCGCTCTACACACACACACACGCACAGACACACACACACACACACACAGACACACATACACCACGACCCTCGTCTCGTTTCCCCCTCTATGTTAAAACATTTGGTCAAAACTTGACTAAATGTAAAAAAGAAAAGAAAAATAGAACAAAGTAAACAGAAAAGATTAAATAAAGAAAGAGAGAAATTTTTTTTTTTTTTTTTTTACAGCGAAACATTGAACAACACGATCTGAAATGTAAAGAAAGAGAATCGCTGAAAGGGAAATTGGTTAACCTTGTTGGTGGTATTTTTAACTAGGACTGAATGCAATAGACTAACAAGCAGATATAATTATACAACTTAGACAAATCTTTACTGCGCAATGTACTACTTTTCTCCCGAAGATAAGTTGTGTGCTGTACAAAGACGATCAACATTTAAGATCAACCCTTTAAGATACATCGCACTGTCTACTTTTCCTGCGTGGTGGACGCGAGATCAATTTGGTCTTTTGTCTTTTGGACGTGATGGTTTCTTAAATCTCTCAGCACTTAGAGCGTACTCCTTGTTCGAAAATAATGCCATCATATATGAACAATCTTCATAACGCTCACCTGATGCCCTTGGAGTTCCCATGGTGAACTGATCCATGACCTCCGTGTCGTGACCTTGACATTCCGTCCCGGCCCCCATGGAGGTGTGAAGGAAGGTGGAGATGGAGGGGGTGAGAAGTCCACTCAGACAGTAGTGGGACACCTGCATGCACAAGTCTTGAGATGTGTATTCCTGTACAACTTTTATTTTAGTATTGTCATCTGTGTTTAAACTGTGTACGAGCACGGTCTCAACGCCTATTGAA
>NC_090256.1:11675012-11770012 GCF_037325665.1 Littorina saxatilis | reverse complement strand
AAGGGGGAAGCGAGAAAGTTAAAGAATCGTAGGGGATAGAGAGAGAGAGAGAGAGAAAGAGAGGATGTAATTACTTTTGTTTAATGTTTTTATATGGAGAATAATTGTATATGCGTGTTGTACATAATATTATGTTCGTGGTGTTAGTGTGTGTGTGTGTGTGCAATTGTTGGTGTGTTTATGTGTGTTTGTTGGAGTGTATGTGTGCGTGTGTCTGTGTGTGTCATTGTGCAAAACCTGACATTTGGTATCCTAATGTAACGTAATTATCTAGTTATCATTCTGTGATGGGATTAATACTAAATCAAACTGTGCGAGTATTTTGTTGTTGTTGTCTTATGAAGCAGTTAACACTGATTTGTCTGAGATTGGAGCACACATGGTTTTATTGTATTGTTTGATGTATATTGTTAGTTCTTATACCAATACTACAGCTTCAGTCAATCGACATTTCTTCCATAGGATTGGGGCCAACATTTGTATCGTTATTAATTTGTGTTTTTTGGGTCATTAATTTAAGAATGTTGCATACATTTTGATGAATGTTCGTATTTTGTATACAGGCTCATCTTAATTGTGTACACTATTAGTGTGCAAACGTTTTTGAAGATGCGTTAATAAACACCAGATTATATACGCGTTTGAAAAAATTTTTACGTCATGCGTCCCATCAACGTATTCTCGGTCAGCACTTTTTGCTGGAAGAAACTGCGAACTCTTTCTACGTAGCCTTCAGAACCGTGTAAAACTATACATACGTAGAGGTTACATGCCGAGTCTCAGTGATTATTAAAAATAATGGTCGAAGTTAGCGGATCATGAAAAATGCGAGCTTTATCATGACCGCGAACTGAGACCATTATTTTTTATAATCACTGAGACGAGGTGTGTAACCTCTTTATTCCTCCTTTCTTCAGTTATTCAAAGAAAAGAGGAGTTCTTTGCGAAAGTTTGATCGAATCCTATTCACTCAACCAATCAACCTGCGCAGGCGATCGATTAATGCGCGGTTGTATAGTTCCGTGCAAATCATTCCATTATGTTAACACTTCTTGTCAGTTTCCCTATTTTGGACTAAAATCAAGTACACAGATATGCTGTTATTCTGCTGTGGCGGTAAAGGCAGATATTGTGTGTTCTGTTTATGTTTTGGTATCGCTTAGGATAATGTTCTTTCGTCAAATGGGACTAGCAGACGAACTTTTGCACCCGTGTTCCAACGTTAAAAACTGTATGAAGTTCAGTTTTCTGGGGAAAATATTGCACGAAACCGATTTATGTTCTTTAAATTGATGAGATGTGTGCATTTGGTTGCGTGTGCTCTGTTTATAAAATGAAATATTGTTGAAAACTGACCGTCGGATTGCAGTCTGTTGTCGAAGAAACTGAGTGAAAAGAAATTTGAAAGGGGAACTACTCTTGTCGCTAGACAAAGTATGAGAGTTACTTGCCTTGGGAATTTGCTTGTGTTGAACGTTTGCGCACGGCAGATCTAGATTCAGAAAACAACCGAACTCATGGATTTTATATGGAGATTCATGTGTTCAAGCCTGTAGTTGTTAATTTGAACGCGGTATGTTTGTATTGTTTGCTCCAGAGATGTGGACTTCGTACATTAGAGCGTTCGGAACTTTTCAGTCGCAAAAGTAGTACCGACACAGAACAGCTTCTCAACCCATTGCGCTATCGAGGATTCAGGCTGTTGCTGGCTCGTTACTTGTTTGGTTGCTGGGTGTTTATCGAATAATAACTAGCTCTATACAAATTTACAGAGGTAAAGAAGCAGAGGGGGGAATAACGTGTAAACCACTGCACAACGTGTGGGTACTGATAAGGCCTGGCGCTCACATATATGTAACTTAAGCAGGACCGACGACGCACTGCAGATTATCCCAGCCCGCTACACGTTGCATGAAAGGAAAACAGGCCAAGTACTCGTCATAATCCCTATCGCGGCATAAATAATAGGCAGTGCGTCGTCTGTGCCGCTGAAACTGCGCAGGTATATTCTGCCCATTAGCAGTGTGGCAGATTCACACATTTTCCAGGTAAAAAGCAAACAAAGTAGTCGATTATTCACTTTATTTAACCATCCACGTGTCTTCAAGGTTTTGGACTCATTTTGCATGCATGAATGTACATCGATATTGACTAATAGTAATAATGTCTGCTTCATATTAAGTCAGGCTGCCACATCCACGCAGTAGTCTAGAGTTCATAAAAGTTCCAAGAAACGTAATTTGCATGCATTCTAGAATAAAGCATTATCTGATCATCTTCACACTCGCGCATCTAATGTGTGTCTGCCAAATTCAACAATGAATCCTGTTGAAAGGATAGAGGAAAGAAAGAAAGAAAGAGATAAAGAAGGTAGGAAGAAGGTAGGAAGAGAACCAACTAAAGAAAGAAAGAAAAGTTCAAAATATTTCTCCGAAAAATATGTTACAGTTGACAAGCTAAACAGTACCGTTCTAGACTATAGCGCGGACCGCAACGAAAACCATGACGTTGCAGCGGTCTATAATTAGACTACTGCCCGCCCTTGCCGAATCTGGGGCTGGTGATCTTGGTAGGAACCACCATGGATTCGCTGCCTCCACTGATTTGAGGCGTCCCACTTGGTCCCAGGAGACGTGACAGGGGTCCCGATACCTTCATCCTCTCCTGCTGTGCTCTGTAAGGACAGATGAGCAGACGAGACTGTAGCGGTAACATGGTGTGCAGGGAGGTGAAGAGGTATGACACCTGACACTTGACGTGTGTGTGTGTGTGTGTGTGTGTGTGTGTGTGTGTGTGTGTGTGTGTGTGTGTGTTCGTGTGTGTGTGTGTTTGAGAGAGAGAGAGAGAGATAGATAGAGAGAGAGAGAGAGAGAGAGAGAGAGAGAGAGAGAGAGAGAGAGAGAGAGAGAGAGAGAGAGAGAGAGAGAGAGAGAGAGAGCATGGTGCATTCACGCCAAAGCCATCGATGTTTTATTCTTGTGAAATTGCATTCCCATATAATTATATGTTGATATGAAACTTTCCTGCAAATTTACCGGATAAACTTTCGCGATGAGAATAGTTCTTAAGAAACAAAATCACCACAAGAACCTATAACAACTGAATACTTCAGAAGTGTTATCTGTTTTTTGTTAACTGTTAACCTTTCTTCCAAATGTAACGCTGACAATGACAATAGATCTAACATGATTTTATAAAAATCCTTTTTTGCGTTGCTGTTAACTTTTCCTCCAGATTAACCCAGATTAAACAAAATCACCGCAAGAAAAAATAACCAGCAGAAGGATGCTTCATACTGTTTCTTCTCCTTCGCCATAAGTTTGAGCCACATGTCTCCAATCGTCTGCATCTTGTGTTGGATGGCTTTGCTGCGTGCCGCCCCGTCTGACTTATCATCCAGCAACGTCGTCATTTCAATCGTCAGTTGCTGATACAGAACAAAACATAAGATTTAGCAAGATGTTTTTCAGGGTTGCCATCCTCCCATTAATTTTGTGGTATGAAGGTCCTGAACACCAACCTCCACTCACTTTGATTGATATAAACATTGGGATGTGCACGTTAAAGATCCCACGATTGACAAAAGGGTCTTTCCTGGCAAAAATGTATAGACATAGATAAAATAAATGTCCACCAAATACCCGGGTGACTTGGAATAATAGGCCGTGAAAAGTCAATATTCGCCGTAATGGCTTGAGATTTACTGGCCGATTTTTTCCGATCTCCAAGGTCAACTTATGTGCAGACCTGCTAGTGACTTAACCCCCTTCGTGTGTACACGCAAGTACAAGACTAAGTGCGCACGAAAACGATCCTGTAATCCATGTCGGAGTTCGGTGGGTTATGGAAACACGAAAATACTCAGCATACCTACTCAACGAAAGCGGAGTGAGCTGACTATGCTCTCAGAGTATAGTGTGGGGAACCCAAATGGGCAAACGAGCTCACACGTAACCAGATAATTCTGGAACGCTGAAGAAGAGGAAGAAGAAGAACTGGCCGATGTGAATGCATGATATATTGTGTAAAAAATTCCATCTCACACGGCATATATATATTGTGAGCCTTAGGTCGCCTTGTGATGAGATGTGTGCGCCTTAAGAATTCTCGTATTATTATTATTATTATTATTATTATTATTATTATTATTATTATTATTATTATTATTATTATTATTATTATTATTATAAACAGTCAAACCAAGTGATACTCAGAAATCGCAGCACTCTCTCAAACTGAGCTCAATTCTGAGTAAACAACACCACCCTGCACTCACTTCGAGTTGCATGAAGCGCGTGTTGAGGTCGTCCTTGTACAACTCGAGCCGCAGCACAGTCTCGTGGATGAACTGGCTAACGGCCTCCTTATTTGAGCCCAAAGTTGACTGTGTCCACTTAATATCAGGCTCAACAACTAATATGATGTTCCAACTTTAACAATAAACCACGAATCACAATATGGTGAAACACTCTCATAACGTAGCTGCCACAATAAACTACCAATCACGAACCGTCGCAATTTTGGACTTTCACTATCTGAGCTCAACCCTGTGCACACAACATCCTCACCGAACTCTCTTTCAGATGCATGAATAAGGTGTGAGATCCACAATAAACTACCAATCATGAACAGTCGCAAGACCCTCACTGCACTCATTTTGAGCTGCTCAAAGAGGATGTGAGATCCACAATAAACCAACAATCGCGAACATTCGCAAGACCCTCACTTTGAGCTGCACAAAGAGACTGTGAGATCCACAATACACTACCAATCATGAATAGTCCCAAGACCCTCACCGCACTCACTTTGAGCTGCACAAAGAGGATGTGAGATCCACAATAAACTAACAATCGCGAACATTCGCAAGACCCTCACCGCACTCACCTTGAGTTGCACGAAGCGCGTGTTGAGGTCTTGCTTATAGATCTTGAGCTGCATCACGGTCTCGGGGCTGGGCTGCATGAGGACACGCGTGGTGTGCGCGATGTACTCCCTGTCAAGCAGGTGGACCTTGGTCGTGGTCTCCGTAGTCAGGTCCACCTTCTCCTGGATCTGACGCCGCAATCTCCGCATGCTGCCGATCGACTCGTACGATTCAGGGTCCCGGCTCTGCTCGGTGGAGATAAAAAGTTGAATGTCTGGTGAGTTATTGTGTGTTTTTCTGTTATGCAATTCGGTGTCAAGAATAAGGTTCTAATCCTACACGTTGGACTAAAAAGTCGATTTTCAACTGATTTTCAAGACAGTTGTGCAGTTTACAATCATCACTGTGGTCGAGTCCTTCCCTATTCGTTGGAGTAAATAGTCGAATGTCAAGTGAGCTGCAACTTGCAAGATTTTTCAGTTATGTTGTTCAGCAACACTGGACACTTCAAATCCTGTGTCGAGTGTCAAAATCGCTATCCACCTAGTCATGACTGTAGCTCATGTTCAGGCCTTAACAACCATTCTCTAAAACAGGTTCATGCATTAGAGTGAGTGAATGGTACTTTCACAGACCGTTGAAAAAAACCTCTCCTAACAAATTAGGCATAGGGGCGAAGGGGGAAGGTATTCTTCAATGAGATCCATTGTGCAACTCGGTGACATAAATAGTTCTTGTCAGAACTAATGGAAGGGAATAAGGTTAAGGCGAAGTTGGCGGTTGGTTTTTATTGTACACCGCGTCAAGCTATTTGGCTATTCAGAACCTAGTAGATAAAATAAATAATGTTACCAGAAGGATTGTCAAGCGTTTCGGAAAGGATGAGAGTGTAGGAAGGGACGAACATAGGAATGGCCGCGGAGAAAAGGGCATTACTGTTGCAAGTAGGTTTCTCCGGAGACGAAGAAAGAGATGCATTGATTAAAGAGGCAAACACAGGAATGCCGACACGAAACAAGGAACTATGTTACCAGCAGATTCCTCCAGCGATGGATGTTACGGGGATGGCTCAGTTCCTCCATCAATCTCTTGCTGCGGAGATGAACCTTCTCAATCTCTCCATGCAGGAACTTCACGCAATCTCTGTTCACACAGATAGGGGGGTTATGTTAACCGGACATTTGGGTATTTAACGGGTCACATTTTTAAAATACCGGAAATGAAATCGGCAACCGATTGTATCAACTTGATAATAATAATAATTGTCAGTAAGTACTGGTGTCACATGACTGATGTGAACCAGTTGATTGGCTAATGGCGATGCGCTTAAATCTGTTAGCGCACTCTTGGAGTGCGCTAACTTTTCCACAGAGCGTATTCTTACACCATTTGCCAGAATTAATTAATGACATGTAGCTTATATTCTCCACTTTACCAAAAAATAACCATAAATTTCCTGCGGCTCAAAGCAGAAGTGGTTTTTTTTCTGACAGATCGCAGGCGCCTGTGCCACAGTGAATCCCACTGATCTAAAAATAGAAGCGGCTGTGTCTCTTCCACAATGGTCTCTTCTCGTTTTGACTTGCAAAGATTCTTCTCATATGCCGTGTTAGTGGCATGTAGCTTATTAACCACATTACCAAATGATGAGTTAGTATAAAATTCCCAGCGGCAAACAGAGAACACAAGTGTTTTTCCGATACCGTAAAGTCGACTCTGTTATAGTAGACAACACTGAAATACGACTGCATCAGTTCAGTAAATGAATGGTTTCCGAATTATTATTTCAAGGCAACAACAATCGGAATCGAAAACGTGTAGGGTTAAGAACGTTCTTACCATGTACAAAACTTATTACCAGCCTGCCTCATGCGTGTAGACGAGCAATTTTTGTTTTTGAAATGAGACTGCAGTTCAGTGGTTCGATTGCCCTAGCCGCCTAGCAGACGACATAAACGATGGGGATATAATACGTGTAGAGTTCAGAGCATTCTTACCGTTCATATATTCACGACTTTCCGACCTTGACATTGTAGCTAGGGTCATGTGGGCGTTGGCATCATTGTCCAATCAAAAATAGTCAATGATCATCTACGAAGTGTGTTCCGGTTTGCGCAGAAAAAGAGAACGTGGTTTGACAACAAAAGGGCATTTTGACCGGCTCGCACTACAGCATCGTTCAAATGTGGGAGAACGACACATCTGACAAATAGCCAGTGGTTACCAACATGAGAAACTGGGGATAGGAATCGTAATCCGTATGTAAGTTTAAAGCGGCTCTGACGCTGTTTGTACATCCTAGTGGTGTTTTAAACCGGTTTCAGACCGGAACACACTTCGGAGATGAAAACAAAATAGCAGCCCCCATGAAATCCGAAAGGTCAAGCAAAAAAGTCGTGAATAGTACCAGACTCCCCAATAAGTGAAGATACAACACGAAAAACATACCACATTTACTTTGAAAATGTGCTAACCGTGGCCTTGGAGTCAATTCAAGGGGCAACACTCTGCACAGTCAATTTGTCGAAGCTCGATGAAGGTTTCGAATCGCAAATAACTAAGAGCACAGTCCTTTCTCCGAGTTTAAATGAGGTCTGTATGAAAGATCATCACTTTTTAGCTTAACGCTACTCTGGAATTTACCAACAGAAATTAAAACAAGAGTTTGCGTGTGACGAAAGCACGACACACTTGAGACAGCCCACACAAAAATATATCTGACACAAACCTGACCACACAGTTATGCCTATCCAAATGCGCGTAGCAAAATGTGAGTTTTGAATCTTCTTTTTTCTCTGGCGGTACTGACAATATCGTTATTGAAACAATCCCAGTGCACTAAGGGATTTATAGAGCAAATCTCGAAAATAATTATTGAACTCAGCGCTATGCGTTTCGTTCAATAATGAATTTTCTCGATTTGCTCTATAAATCCCTTAGTGCACTGGGATGTCTCAATAACTTAAATGATAATAATAATAATAATAATAATAATAATAATAAAAATAATTGTCAGTAAGTACTGGTGTCCCATGACTGATGTGAACCAGTTGATTGGCTAATGGCGATGCGCTAAAACTGTTAGCGCACTCCAAGAGTGTGCTAACTTTTCCACAGAGCGTATTCTTCGGCCCTTTGCCTAAGCGAGATTATACTCTCATCCTCAAAATTAATTAATGACATGTAGTTTATATTCTCTACAATACCTTGCAAATGACCATAAATTTCCTGCTTCTTAATTAAAGCAAAAGTGGGGTTTTTTTCTGACAGATTGAATGTGCCTGTGACACAGTGCCACTGATCTAAAAATAGACGCCGCTGCGTCTCATTTCATTTTCGACTTGCATAGATTCTTCTCATATGCCGTGTTAGTGGCATGTAGCTTATTAGGCCCAAAAAAAAAAATTGTCTGTTTAGGGTAACCCGACCGACCCTATCGATTTGGCGCCGACCCAAAAACTTTTTTTTGATTTCAAAAAAAAAAAGAAGAAAAAAAAGAGGTAAAAATGCTAAAAAGAGACATTTGGCGTTTCTTTCTCTCCCTTTCTCTCTGTTTTATTTATACGTTAGTTTTGAAACATGTATTCATCAAATATAAGAAGTGAATGTTCAGTCAACATAGCATTTACACACACACACACACACACACACAAAAAACAAACAAAAAAAACCTACCTACCTACCGACCCTACTTTTTTTGGTCATGTTACCCTAAACAGACAATTTTTTTTTTTTGGCCTTATCCACATTACCAAATGATGAGTTAGTATACAATTCCCAGCGGCTAACAGGAAAACACAAGTGTTATTCCGATAACGTACCAGCTAGACCAGCATTTGGAAGTCGACTGACTCGATCGACTCTGTCATACGTAGCAGACTACACTGAAATACGACTGCATCAGTTCAGTAAATGAATGGTTTCCGAATTATTATTTCAAGGCAACAACAATCGGAATCGAAAACGTGTAGGGTTCAGAACGTTCTTCTATATACATATATATACAACTAGTGTCTGTCTGTCTGTCTGTCTGTGTGTCTGTGTGTCTGTGCGCGATGCACGACCAAAGTTCTCGATGGATCTGCTTCAAATTTGGTGGGCATATTCAGGTACACCCGGGACACAACCTGGTCGATGAGATATTTCAACACGTGCTCTCAGCGCGCAGCGCTGAACCGATTTTGTTTTTTGTGCTGAACCGATTTTGTTTTTTTTGTCTGGATCCACTACCAGTAACTCTTCCTTATCTTCTCCAGTGTTTTTAGCCGCGATTATCTCCCTTCCTCCGTGCGGTGCGCATAGCCGGGTCCCCGGCGCAGCCGGGTATTCGGATCGACTTCTTCCCGGCGCAGCCGTACCCGGCGAAGCGGGTATTCATCTAGTACCATATATAAGACTTATTACCAGCCTGCCTCATGCGTGCAGACTCAATGCAACGTGACGAGCAATTTTTGTTTTTGAAATGAGACTGCAGTGGTTCGATTGCCCAAGCCTAGCAGACGACATAAACCCCGCTCAGCAAATTAACATGTTGGGCAAATGTGAACGAAACAACGATGGGGATATAATACGTGTAGAGTTTAGAGCATTCTTAAGGTTCATATTTAGTACCAGACTCCCCGATGAGTGAAGATACAACACAAGAAACATACCACATTTATTTTGAAAATGTGCTAACCGTTGAGCAGTCATTGGAGTCAATTCAAGGCGCACCACTCTGCACAGTCAATCCGTCGAAGCTCGACTGGAGGGTTTGAATCGCAAATGACTAAGAGCACAGCCCTTTCTCCGAGTTCAAATGAGGTCTCTATGAAAGATCATCACTTTTTATCTTGACGCTACACTGGAATTCACCAACAGAAATTAAAACAAGTTAGCTAGTTAATTAGTTAGCTGTTGCTTTTTGGGTCCAGCGGACCATTTAGGCCAAATCAGGACGTGTGACGAAAGCACGATACACTTGAGACAGCCCACACAAAAGTAGATCTTTCACGACCTGACCACACAGTTCTGCCTATCCAAATGCGCGTAGCAAAATGTGCGTTTTGAATCATCTTTTTTCTCTGGCGGTACTGACAATATCGTTATTGAAACAATCCCAGTGCACTAAGGGATTTATAAAGCAAATCTCGAAAATAATTATTCAATCAATTAATCAATAAGAAGCTTACATCGCGCGTATCCCGTGGGTACAGTTCTAAGCACTTGTCGAAGAGTTGTCAACACAGGACTAACAGAAAAAAACACCCATCTACAGACGGACATAAACCCTATCACACACTAGCAGACCCTAATAAACATACAACAAACAACTGTTTAACAACAATGTACACATCAATAGCTAGGTCCAAACAATATAATATTAAGCACACACAAAACAACTCTCACAGAGCACAACACAAGGATGTCATTTGGAGCACAACACATCGCGTCGAACATGAAAGTCACAGCCAGCTACGGGAAGAACTGAGTCTTCAACCTACTCTTGAACGCGTCAAGAGAGGGGCTCTGGCGGAGCTCAAGCGGCAGGGAGTTCCAGACGGAGGGGCCCGCGGAGGGGAATGCACGCTGACCAGCAGATGCGAGTTTCGAGCGAGGGATGTGAAGGCGGATTGGGTCAGCAGCAGAACGAAGAGGACGGTCGGAGGGCTGGGTGTACAGGTCCAGGGATAATTGAAGGTACTCAGGAGCCGAGTCGTTGAGACACTTGTAGACCAGAGTGGACAGTTTGTAGGAGATTCGGGTGTTGACAAGGAGCCAGTGCAAGGAACGAAGTAGGGAGGGTGATTGAACTCAGCGCTATGCTATCTCTTAGTGCACTGTAATATCTCAATAACTTAAATAACAAGAGGCGAAGCCATCAAGGCTCACGTAAGAAATCGACAAACAGTAACACAAACTCAATCACTCCGTCACACACACACACACACACACACACACACACACACACACACACACACACACACACACTCACACGCACACACACACACACACACACACACACACACACACACACACACACACACACACACACACACACACACACACACACAGAAAGAGCATAGGTGAAACTGTGCAAGAAAGCGAGACACTAGATCTAGATCTGTCTGTCTGCATGTAGCCTACTTACAAGGACACGACTGCCAACCAGTCTCGGCGCGCTCAAAATAATAATGACCGAGACTTTCAGTACTTCCTTCGCGTGACGTCTAACCCTCTTACGTCATAATGTGACGTCAATGTAATGTGACGTCTTCAAATGTTAGAGTTTCTACCACAGACATACACACGCACAGACGCACGCACGCACGCACGCACAGACAGACAAAGTTACGATCGCATAGGCTACACTTACGTGAGCCAATAATAATGATAATAACAATGACAGCTTATACAGCGCGAACCACAGTAAACTATGCTCTCGACGCTTTACATATTAACTATGAATAAATCCATACTATTTGAACATCAAATACATATACATTCTAACAAACATAATACTTTCTTTGATTTCCATGTTTTGCCAAACTCGCCTCGTTCTCTTGGGCAGTCATTGTGATTTGATTTCAAATGATTTGATTGTTACTACTGCTTGATTTCTTCCCTTGATGATCTCCCTCGCTAAGGATCTAGCCCGCTTGAGTTTCTGTGGATGTATGGAGCGCGCCATGTCCTGTCGTCAGTGAAATTCAATTTTTGTTGCTTGTTGGATTGGCAGATAATGATTATAGGGTCTTTCTTTCTTTATTTGGTGTTTAACGTCGTTTTCAACCACGAAGGTTATATCGCGACGGGGAAAGGGGGGAGATGGGATAGAGCCACTTGTTAATGGTTTCTTGTTCACAAAAGCACTAATCAAAACATTGCTCCAGGGGCTTGCAACGTAGTACAATATATGACCTTACTGGGAGAATGCAAGTTTTCAGTACAAAGGACTTAACATTTCTTACATACTGCTTGACTAAAATCTTTACAAACATTGACTTTAGTATATTCTATACAAGAAACACTTAACAAGGGTAAAAGGAGAAACAGAATCCGTTAGTCGCCTCTTCCGACATGCTGGGGAGCATCGGGTAAATTCTTCCCCCTAACCCGCGGGGGGAAATTGTAGGATCGGTCGGGTTGCCATACCAGTGGTGTGAGTGTGTTTGCTTTATATCGATTAATGTAAAATATATCACTGACTTTACAATCGGTCGGGTTGATATAACAGTGGTGTGCGTGTATTTGCTTAATACCGATTAATGTAAAACATACATCACCGAGTTCACACTCACTGAAGGTTGTCGAGGTTGTTCCTGTACTTCTGGTCGGCTTTCCTCAGGTCCCTGGTGTGCCTGAGGTTGGCTGTGAGGGTGGTGTGCTCCTTGAAGCGGATGTTGTACATGTTCTCACCCTTCTCTAGGAGGGATTGCCTCAGCTTGACGTGCTCGTACAGGTCGTGCAGCTCGTGGTGCCTTCGGGTCAGAGCAAGGTCAAGACCGTCCACGTCTCGGATCACCTGGACGAGAGTGGGGAGAGGTCGTGAGGTGAGGGCATGTGAGGATAGAATGCCTGGTGAGCGCGGTGCCTTTTGCAACTTTGTTTTACGTTCAGTCAAGAACTCGCTGTAATAACGACAATATACTCGCCGTAATAAAGGCAATAAATGCACCTTAACAACGACAATAAACTCACCGTACTAACCACAATAAACTCACCGTAATAACCACAATAAACTCACCGTAATAACCACAAAGAACTCACCTAACAACGACAATAAACTCACCATAATAACAACAATAAACTCACCGTAATATTTACAATAAACTCACTGTAATAACCACAATAAACTTACCGTAATAACCACAATAAACTCACCGTAATAACCACAATAAACTCACCGTAATAACCACAATACACTCACCGTAATAACCACAATACACTCACCGTGATAACCACAATACACTCACAGTAATAACCACAATAAACTCACCGTAATAACTACAATAACCTCACACCAGACCTGTTTACCCCCATAAGTGTTTTGGAGTAATGCTCAGCCCCAAAAATAGTAATCCTGGCACACAAATAGTAATCATCCAGCATTTGTCGCCAATTACAACGCACATGACAACTGTGTCGGCGAAACGCAATCATGCACCTATATCCATCATTCACAAACAAAACACATCAGTCAGTTTTTGTAGTCATCATAATTTCAAAGAAGATCACATCAAAAGCACATGCATCACTGATTCTTTTTCTTTTGCTCGCTGTAGGCCTTTTTCAGTGTGTCAAGCGCTTCTCTACTGTACTTGCGCTTGCCGCATGAGTGAGGGCGAGACTTCACCACTAGAAGGCTCTCCAGCGTCTCATCAGCCAGACATGATCTCTGGTCAGTCATGTGCTTTTTCACCCCATTTTACCATTGAAAAAAAACAATGCCAAACATTTGAATTAATAACAAAACAAAAAAAAAAAATTTTCCTTTTTTTTTTTAATGAAAATCGTAGTCTTGACTCGGATTGCGGAATGGCGTATTTTTTGCAGAAAATCGTAATAAATTACGCCAAAATCGTAAGGGTAAACAGGTCAGTCACCGTAATAACCACAATAAACTCACCGTAATAACAAAAATAAACTCACCGTAATAGTAATTATAAACTCGTGATAACGACAGCACACTTGCCGTAATAACGACAACACACTCGCCGTGATAACGAAAATCAACTCGGCGTAAAAGCCATGATAAGCTCACCGAAATCACAACAAAAATTATCACGGTAGTAACGACAATAAACTCACCGTAATAACTACAATAAACTCACCTTAACAACGACAATAAACTCACCTTAACAACGACAATAAACTCACCGAAATAGCAATATAACTCATCGTAAGAACGACAATAAACTCACCGAAATAGCAATATAACTCATCGTAATAACAACATAAACTCACCGTAATAAAGACAATTAATTCAAGGAAATGACAATATAACTCATCGTAATAACGACAATAAACTCACCGTAATAACGACAATTAACTCACCGACATGGCAATATAACTCATCGTAATAACGACAAAAGTGATCACCGTAATAAAGACAATAAACTCACCGTAATAACAACAATTGTCAGTAAGTACTGGTGTCACATGACTGATGTGCAACAGTTGATTGGCTAATGGCAATGCGCTTAAAACTCTTGGAGTGCGCTAACTTTTCCAGAGAGCGTATTCTTCCGCCCTTTTCCAAAGCGAGGCTGTGCCCCTTCTTTTGATTTGACATCAGGGGACACCACTCAGTTGCTTGGGGGTCGTTCATTTTTTGGGGAGCATAGAACATTTCGGTACATGTTGTATTTTATACCAATAATTAATACTTAAGTGAAACTGTACACTAACGGGTACATTTTGCTCAACTTTAACTCATACTGTTAGTTTCTAATCGATGAAATGGTACAGAGGGTAATCAAATCGTAAAATGCATGGTCGGCGATGAAACCGTCAATACCCCCGAAATGTGCAAAGCCGACACACACACAAAAGTAGATCTAACTCGACCTGTCTATAATTGATCCAAACGCTTGCAGAAAAATGTGCTTTTTCAAACGTTCTAATCTTTTTGTCGTTATTGACAATATCGTTATTGAAACAATCACAGTGCGCTAAGAGATTTATAGAGCAAATCTTGAAAATAGTTATTGAACTCAATAATTCATTTTGTCGATTTGCTCTATAAATCTCTTAGCGCACTGTGATGTCTCAATAACTTAAATTAACTCACCCAACTAGGAATATAACTCATCGTAATACCTACAATAAACTCACCGTAATAACTACAATAAACTCACCGAAATGGCATTATAACTCATCGTAATAACGACACGAAACTCACTTTTTCAACGACAATAAACTCACCGTAATAACTACAATAAACTCACCGTAATAACGACAGGAAACTCACCTCAACAACGATAACAAACTCACCTAAATGGCAATATAACTCATGGTAATAACGACAGGAAACTCACCTTAACAACGATAATAAACTCACCTAAATGGCAATATAACCAGACATACATACAGAGATGCAAAGCGGGGGCCGCTCGCGTGAACTCTTGGGTTACCGCGGCGCTCGGTCAGCGTGACCTCGCGCGATTGTTAGCCATCATCCCGTACGTTGTTTGCTTGCTCTCTGGCACCGATTTGAAGTGCTTTTCTGTCATATTTCTTTGGATATATCCAGCTTCAGACGAGAGATATCAGTGGTAAGTAAACTTGATTAATATTCTGTAGCTTCAATAGTGTGCACACGAACGCATTTGAGAGGATTGGGCTCCCGAAGTGAGTCAAAAACGGTTCCTTCGGTTCTTGCGGCCATTGTTTCTAAGTACATTGTGCATGGAGGCAATGTTTGGGAGCTAACATTTTCTTTTGTGCGCAACTTTGCTTTCCCTTAACTGGCAAATGCAATACTGGTGTATACATTAATCTGTTTGTATAATATTTGACGCGCTGTAATTAAATTTGATGCTTTTAAGTCTCACTCAAGTGGTTCTCGCACTTACACTGGCGTGTGGATAAAAAGTTTTTAAGGAGAAATGAGCGAAATTGCTTACTTTAGGATTCATCTTCTAATCACCAAATGATGCAATAATCTTCTTGTTGTGATTTTCTGTTTCTCATGAGTGCAAATAATTAACAATTTGCATGTTTTATTATCTATGATTTTCTATGAAACAGTTATAACTCTTTAAAAACACAACACTTGGCGCCAGTGGGAGGATTACTTGCCCCTGCCGTGGGCGAAGATAACGCGAGCTTGGCGCCAGTGGGAGGATTACTTTCCCCTGCTGTAGGCGAAGATAACGCAAGCGGGAAGACAGCGCTTCGCATCTCTTCTATCTATCTATGTCTCTGATATAACTCATGGTAGTAACGACAGGAAACTCACCTTAACAACAATAATAAACTCACCTAAATGGCAATATAACTCATGGTAACAACGACAGGAAACTCACCTTAACAACGATAATAAACTCACCAAAATGGCAATATAACTCATGGTAATAACGACAGGAAACTCACCTAAATGGCAATATAACTCATGGTAATAACGACAGAAAACTCACCTAAATGGCAATATAACTCATGGTAATAACGACAGGAAACTCACCGTAATAACGACAGGAAACTCACCGTAATAACGACAGGAAACTCACCAGCTCAAGTCCTTTCACTTCTCTAATTCTTTCCTGCTTCATCACTCTCGTAATTTTGATCATCTTTTTCTCCTCCATGTCTTGGTTCTCGATGATAACCTGCATAAAAAAAAGGTACGCTAGTCACAAAGGTGTGTGGCGTTTCCTTAATCAGTATCATCACCATGTAGATGGATTAAGAAATCATAAAGCGCAAAACCGTCCTAATACACACGGTCTTAGTGTATCAAAAGGTGGAAATAGCTGCAAAAAAGTGTTTAACTCATGGTCTCCCAGGTACGGATATATCCGTACCCACACATATATGGCTCTATCTGACCAGGTACGGATATATCAGCTCAGACTGTTAGCTTCAGTCGCTTCCTGTAACGTCGATCTAACGCCTGCATTCGTGCGTATTGTTACATTTTTGTTTGTTTGTTTGTTTGCTTAACGCCCAGCCGACCACGAAGGGCCATATCAGGGCGGTGCTGCTTTGACATATAACGTGCGCCACACACAAGACAGAAGTCGCAGCACAGGCTTCATGTCTCACCCAGTCACATTATTCTGACACCGGACCAACCAGTCCTAGCACTAACCCCATAATGCCAGACGCCAGGCGGAGCAGCCACTAGATTGCCAATTTTAAAGTCTTAGGTATGACCCGGCCGGGGTTCGAACCCACGACCTCCCGATCACGGGGCGGACGCCTTACCACTAGGCCAACCGTGCCGGTCGTATTGTTACATAGTTGCTACACATTTACTATTATTCTGAGTGACCTGCTGCAGCAGAGCTGGTCTCTGCTAAAAAAAAAACTTTGTCAACATAGGTGGGGTAGAAAGTGTAAACACATACTAGACCCATGGCCATCCCATTTCATATACACAACGCAAAACGCGTGAGGCACGATTCCAATCACCTTGGTCCTGGTGTTGGATTCCTTGAGGTCCTTGAGGTTGACCCTGAGAATGAAGGTCTGCCTGCTGAGCTTCTGCGAGGCCATGGTCTCGTGCAGGATACACTCATCCCTGTAGTCTCTCTCCTGCACCAGCTTCTGAGCCTCGTACTGCATCGCCATGGTCTTGGCTTTCAGGTTGGTCATCAGGTCCTTGCAACAGAGTTCAATCTCAGCTTTTGCCTGACTCATAAAATTGGCTCTTAAAACTGAGTCGTAAAATTGGCTCATCGGACGGATTCATTTAGTTTGCTTCATAACACCGGCTCTTAAAACTGTCTCGTATAAGAAAATGGGCTCATAATTTGTAGAGCTGGAGTGGCCACGAACACAACGACGTGTGCTACTACTTCTACTACTACTGACCACTGCTGCTGCAACTACTACTTCTATTACAGTCATACCTGTCTAATAACGACCATCCCAAGGATCGATCCTGGACAGCCTCAGGTGGTGGTTTTAGACAGGTGGCCGTTATGGAAAGGTGAATTATATAGAAAGAAAAAAACACCTGTTCGGGGATCCTCTTGGTCCTCATGGAAAGGTGATCGCCAGGTCAAGTTGACTGAACATCTGCTGCTGCTGCTACTACTACTCTTGTTACTGCTACTGGTACTACTGGTACCACAACTGTCACTTTTGTTTTTTCTTGTTCTTCGTCTACGAAAGCCACTCATTATGTTTTACAACCTGGGTTTTCTACAACACTTACAGCCAATCTATCTGCTCCAGTTTTTGGAAGAATCTTTCCTCAGCTTGTTCACATTGTACCATTTTCTTAAACCAGCTGTCCATGACCCCCGAACACGTTGACTGGGGTATGTCAAAATTAACGCCCTCGGGAATGCTCGGGCATCTTCGGTGTTCTGGAACTGCTTTCCCTTCAACTGCCTCTTGATGGAGGTCTGAGGCGTGTGAATATGGTAGGCAGGTGACAAGGTGAACATCATTGGCGGCTAGAAAGTCAAGAGTTACAGCTGATGTGTGAGTGCTGGATTTTTCGTGATGGAGCAGTAGACCCCGGACACCCGTTCGAGGACGTCGTGTACAACATACCAGACAGAAATGAGGCAAGCGGTGGTTGACATACCAGTCAGCAGTTATCGGTTGTCTGTCAAGTGATATGGTGGCAACGTGGCCGGATTTTGCAAAGAAATACACTATGATTAATTTGTTAGGAAGCACTTCTGTTTCTTATGGATTTTACAGGTGGGCTCTCATCTAGGAAGACCCACACCGCCAACAGTTGCTTTATCTTTGGGTCCTATTAGTTTTCCCATGTTTGGTCATCTGTTACGATGCCCCAAACGGGAGGAAACCTTCTTCCGTCAAATGTTCATAGCATATGAGTGCACCTACCCCGCTTTTGCTCTTCACTATGGTTATGGGGCACCCAACGGTCACAACGTTTCCTTGAAACTAAAAGTGAGACTTCCCAATTAAATTTTATTCTATCATGTATTTCAGTGTATATCATTGTTGGGTCCTTTTCAATCAGGGACTAAGACGTTTTCTGGGGTAACGACTGTTGCCATTCGACCACAACGGTCAACGTTTGTTAACGTCCACGCTCCAGTAATGAACTGTCTGAATCACCTGAAAATAGTGGCTTTCGGTGGAGATTGTTTCACCAGACAGTATTTTAAGCTTAAAAAGCACTCTTTTCCCTGGCAGTAGCCAGAATACATCATAGCTCAAAAATCTCTTCGCGAAAGGTCAACCCTGCGGGCAGGAGACCCATAACCCTTACTGGACATTTTATCGCATTGAATGAAAATTGCACGGAATCAAGTAATTTTATTTGTCAAAAGTCTTCCCAAAACTGGTCTTTGATGTCATGAAAAAGGCAAAGTAGTAACTTCACTAGTTAGCCCAGGTTGCAAAATATAATGAGTCCCCCTCGTATTATCTATACACGCTTTACCATTCGCTGCAGAATATGCCTGGTGCAGAATATGCCTGGTGCAGATGACGTGCTCGTTCCTTGTGCCTCCGTACAGGTTCTGCATCGCGAGTTGCTTCTGCGATGAGCCACGTGAAGTAGAACTACTTCTGCTAGTATTACTAGTACTACTACTACGACGGCGACGACTATTACGACCACTACTACTACGACTACTACTAATATAACTACTACGACACCGACTACTTATATAACCACTACGATGACGACTACTTATATAACTACTACTACTACTTCTACTCTTCTTCTAGTACTACTGCTACTTTTTTTTATTTTTTTTTAACCTCAGCTGCATGCAGGTTTGCTACTACAATTATTTTTTGCCTTTTTTTTTTTTTTTTTTTTTTGGTGTGTGGCTTGGAGCAAACCTTCTTCATAGGTCTACTACTACTGCTACTACTATTGCCAGCAGAACAACAACTAGTACCGACACACTCTACCTTCAGCTGCAGAATATGCCTGTTGTAGATGACGTGCTCGTTCCTCGTGCTTTCGTACATGTTCTGCATCTCCATCATCGTCATCTCTTCCTCTGCGATCAGCCTCATGTAGTAGAACACTACATCCATCGACCTCCGCTCCTTCTCTGACACCTTCATACCCTACACACAAAGCCAGCAGCAATTATTCGCAATGTAAAAAGTGCATGAATAGATCGCGAAGGCCGGTCGCCGATTGGGTCCATGCACAGGCTGGTTGGTTCTTAGAGTTGTTAATGCCCCTTTAACGCCCCTTTGACCTATTTGTCTCTACACAGAAGGCTAACCTTTAGAAACTATTTGTCTCTGCACAGAAGGCTAACCTTTAGAAACTATTTGTCTCTGCACAGAAGGCTAACCTTTAGAAACTATTTGTCTCTACACAGAAGGCTAACCTGTAGAAACTATTTGTCTCTGCACAGAAGGCTATTAACCTTTAGAAATAAACTTTAAACAGACATAAAAATAACCAGACACATCTAAGCGTGTTTTTGTTTTGTTATTTTTCAAGGTGAGTCTTGTTTTCATTGTCTGCTTGGGGACTTTCTCACGAGTCGAGTCAAACTTGCGGACTCGTCATGCGATGGTTTTAACCTGTTTGACGGTGGGGATTACCTGATTCCATGATTATAGCTTCTTCATGGCGTACTTCTGCTGGTGTATATCTTTAACGCATGTAACCTTTTTGATGGTGGTAAAGGCCTGATTCCATGATTCTTGCTTCTTCATGGCGGACTTCTGCTGGTGTATATCTTTAACACATGTAACCTTTGTGATGGTGGTAAAGGCCTGATTCCATGATTCTAGCTTCTTCATGGCGTACTTCTGCTGGTGCACATCATGGTGGGGATGGCCTGATTGATGTAGTTGTCCCGCTCTGATTCTAGCTTCTTCATGACGTGTTTCTTATAATGCATGCTATCTTTTTGATGGTGGGGATTGCCTGATTGATGTAGTTGTCCCGCTCTGCTTCTAGCTTCTTCGTGACGTGTTTCTTATAGTGCATGCTATCTTTTTGATGGTGGGGATGACCTGATTGATGTAGTTGTCCCGCTCTGATTCTAGCTTCTTCATGACGTGTTTCTTATAGTGCATGTTATCTTTTTGATGGTGGGGATGGCCTGATTGATGTAGTTGTCCCGCTCTGATTCTAGCTTCTTCATGACGTGTTTCTTATAGTGCATGCTTTCTTTTTGATGGTGGGGATGGCCTGATTGATGTAGTTGTCCCGCTCTGATTCTAGCTTCCTCATGACGTGTTTTTAGTAGTGCATGCTATCTTTTTGATGGTTGGGATGGCCTGATTCATGTAGTTGTCCCGCTCTGATTCTAGCTTCTTCATGACGTGTTTTTAGTAATGCATGCTATCTTTTTGATGGTGGGGATAGCCTGATTGATGTATAGCATCTTGATCTTGCTTCAAGGTCAAGGTCGCAGGGGCCATAAATGTTGTCTAAAAAACAGCTATTTTTCACATTTTTCCCATTTTCTCTGAAGTTTTTCAGATTGAATACCTCACCTATATATGATATATAGGGCAAAGTAAGCCCCATCTTTTGATACCAGTTTGGTTTACCTTGCTTCAAGGTCAAGGTCACAGGAGCTCTTCAAAGTTGGATTGTATACATATTTTGAAGTGACCTTGACCCTGAACTATGGAAGATAACTGTTTCAAACTTAAAAATTATGTAGGGCACATGTTATGCTTTCATCATGAGACACATTTGGTCCCATATGATCAAGGTCAAGGTCACTTTGACCCTTATGAAATGTGACCAAAATAAGGTAGTGAACCACTAAAAGTGACCATATCTCATGGTAAAAAGAGCCAATAAGCACCATTGTACTTCCTATATCTTGAATTAACAGCTTTGTGTTGCATGACCTTGGATGACCTTGACCTTGGGTCAAGGTCACATGTATTTTGGTAGGAAAAATGTGTAAAGCAGTTCTTAGTGTATGATGTCATTGCTAGGTTTAGTTATTTGACCTTGACCCTGAAGGTCAAGGTCATGTAAAGGTCGAGGTCAAGCATGTGAGTCGTATGGGCTTTGCCCTTCTTGTTGATGGTGGGGATGGCCTGATTGATGTAATAATAAATAATAAAGATAGCTTATATAGCGCCGCTTCACAAATTTAACTATGCTCTTAGCGCTGTACATCGAGATATAACAATTTCAATAATATAAATACAAAGATGATATTATAATAATACACATTTACAAATATCACTCACGTGCATACATCCTCGTGCACACCACGCGCATACACACTCCCACTCATTAACAAGTGCTTCCATCCCCCTGCCACTGAGATGTTCATATACCCCCCTGGACAAGCTCACACCATGTCCGTCTCCTCTCTGGACTGTACATACACTCAGCAAGAAAAAGAAAGACTAAATGCAAATTTCATACAGAACCCTATAGCTCAATCAAAGCTGAAGCAACTATACACAAAAAAAAAAGACACATTCAAACAACAAATCTAACTTCACCTCTAACAGTCTATAAAGATGGCAAGGACAATTTACAAGGATTCGCGAAAAAGGTGCGTTTTAAGGGAACTGCGGAAAGAGTCCTTAGAAGCAGAATGGCGAACGGAGGAAGGGAGAGAATTCCAGACAATGGCAGCCGCAGAAGCAAACGAGCGATTTCCAAAAGAAGGCAAGCTTCGCTCGAGAGTTTCCAGTTTGCGACTGTCAGCGCGTGAGCGGAGGTTGTAGTCAGAGGGATTGTCATATGTGACGAGCAGTTCCTTGAGGTATTTAGGGCCATCTTCAAATTTGGCAGAGAAACAGATACAAGCAAGCTTGTATCTGATACGAGCGGACACGGGAAGCCAATGAAGGGAACGAAGAAGTGGTGTGACATGATCAAACTTCTTAGAACGATATATCAATTTGGCGGCAGAGTTTTGTACCTTTTGGAGTGACTCGACAAGTTTTTGATCACAGCCATAGAACAGGCTGTTGCAATAGTCTATTCTGGATAGAACTAGAGAACAGGCTAGAGTTTGAGCGGCTTGGGGGGTAAGATAGTGGCGAATAGAACTGATTTTCCTTACGTTACTGTACGCAATTGTGCGGATGTTTTGGACGTGCTGGGAAAGGTTGAGGAAGTGGTCGAAGGTAACGCCAAGATTAGTCACAGAAGAGACAAAGTTGACGTCGCTATCACCGACATGAATGCTAGAAGGCAAAGAATTTTCAGGGAAAGATCTGTACTGGGACCTGACAAGCATGGATTCAGTTTTCGAGTCGTTTAGCTGTAGTTTGTTAGCCGTCATCCACGCCTTTACAGCAACAACACAGTCTTCCATTTCACTCACAGTGGTATCAATTTGATCAATCTCACTGTCTTTGTACAACTGGTTGTCGTCTGCAAAGGCGTGGTGATCGATAGGATACTGTTTGACGAGGTTAAAGAGGGGGTTCATGTACAAAACAAAAAGAACTGGACCCAACACGGATTATGTAGTTGTCCCGCTCCGATTCTAGCTTCTTCGTGACTTGTTTTAATAGTGCATGCTATCTTTTTGATGGTGGGGATTGCCTGATTGATGTAGTTGTCCCGCTCTGATTCTAGCTTCTTCATGACGTGTTTTTAGTAGTGCATGCTATCTTTTTGATGGTGGGGATTGCCTGATTGATGTAGTTGTCCCGCTCTGATTCTAGCTTCTTCATGACGTGTTTCTTATAGTGCATGTTATCTTTTTGATGGTGGGGATGGCCTGCGTACTGCGTACTTCTGCTGGTGTATATCTTTAACACATGTAACCTTTGTGATGGTGGTAAAGGCCTGATTCCATGATTCTAGTTTCTTCATGGCGTACTTCTGCTGGTGCACATCATGGTGGGGATGGCCTGATTGATGTAGTTGACTGTTGTCCCGCTCTGATTCTAGCTTCTTCATGACGTGTTTCTTATAGTGCATGCTATCTTTTTGATGGTGGGGATTGCCTGATTGATGTAGTTGTCCCGCTCTGATTCTAGCTTCTTCATGACGTGTTTCTTATAGTGCATGCTATCTTTTTGATGGTGGGGATGGCCTGATTGATGTAGCTGTCCCGCTCTGATTCTAGCTTCTTCATGACGTGTTTCTTATAGTGCATGCTATCTTTTTGATGGTGGGGATTGCCTGATTGATGTAGTTGTCCCGCTCTGATTCTAGCTTCTTCATGACGTGTTTCTTATAGTGCATGATATCTTTTTGATGGTGGGGATTGCCTGATTGATGTAGTTGTCCCGCTCTGATTCTAGCTTCTTCATGACGTGTTTCTTATAGTGCATGCTATCTTTTTGATGGTGGGGATTGCCTGATTGATGTAGTTGTCCCGCTCTGCTTCTAGCTTCTTCATGACGTGTTTCGTATAGTGCATGTTATCTTTTTGATGGTGGGGATGGCCTGATTGATGTAGTTGTCCCGCTCCGATTCTAGCTTCTTCGTGACGTGTTTTTAGTAGTGCATGCTATCTTTTTGATGGTGGGGATTGCCTGATTGATGTAGTTGTCCCGCTCTGATTCTAGCTTCTTCATGACGTGTTTCTTATAGTGCATGCTATCTTTTTGATGGTGGGGATTGCCTGATTGATGTAGTTGTCCCGCTCTGATTCTAGCTTCTTCATGACGTGTTTCTTATAGTGCATGCTATCTTTTTGATGGTGGGGATTGCCTGATTGATGTAGTTGTCCCGCTCTGATTCTAGCTTCTTCATGACGTGTTTCTTATAGTGCATGCTATCTTTTTGATGGTGGGGATTGCCTGATTGATGTAGTTGTCCCGCTCTGATTCTAGCTTCTTCATGACGTGTTTCTTATAGTGCATGCTATCTTTTTGATGGTGGGGATTGCCTGATTGATGTAGTTCCCGCTCTGATTCTAGCTTCTTCATGACGTGTTTCTTATAGTGCATGATATCTTTTTGATGGTGGGGATTGCCTGATTGATGTAGTTGTCCCGCTCTGCTTCTAGCTTCTTCATGACGTGTTTCTTATAGTGTATGTTATCTTTTTGATGGTGGGGATGGCCTGATTGATGTAGTTGTCCCGCTCCGATTCTAGCTTCTTCGTGACGTGTTTTTAGTAGTGCATGCTATCTTTTTGATGGTGGGGATTGCCTGATTGATGTAGTTGTCCCGCTCTGATTCTAGCTTCTTCATGACGTGTTTTTAGTAGTGCATGCTATCTTTTTGATGGTGGGGATTGCCTGATTGATGTAGTTGTCCCGCTCTGATTCTAGCTTCTTCATGACGTGTTTCTTATAGTGCATGATATCTTTTTGATGGTGGGGATGGCCCGATTGATGTAGTTGTCCCGCTCTGATTCTAGCTTCTTCATGACGTGTTTCTTATAGTGCATGCTATCTTTTTGATGGTGGGGATTGCCTGATTGATGTAGTTGTCCCGCTCTGATTCTAGCTTCTTCATGACGTGTTTCTTATAGTGCATGATATCTTTTTGATGGTGGGGATGGCCTGATTGATGTAGTTGTCCCGCTCTGATTCTAGCTACTTCATGACGTGTTTCTTATAGTGCATGATATCTTTTTGATGGTGGGGATGGCCTGATTGATGTAGTTGTCCCGCTCTGATTCTAGCTTCTTCATGACGTGTTTCTTATAGTGCATGCTATCTTTTTGATGGTGGGGATGGCCTGATTGATGTAGTTGTCCCGTTCTGATTCTAGCTTCTTCATGACGTGTTTCTTATAGTGCATGATATCTTTTTGATGGTGGGGATTGCCTGATTGATGTAGTTGTCCCGTTCTGATTCTAGCTTCTTCATGACGTGTTTCTTATAGTGCATGATATCTTTTTGATTGTGGGGATTGCCTGATTGATGTAGTTGTCCCGCTCTGCTTCTAGCTTCTTCATGACGTGTTTCTTATAGTGCATGTTATCTTTTTGATGGTGGGGATGGCCTGATTGATGTAGTTGTCCCGCTCCGATTCTAGCTTCTTCGTGACGTGTTTTTAGTAGTGCATGCTATCTTGTTGATGGTGGGGATTGCCTGATTGATGTAGTTGTCCCGCTCTGATTCTAGCTTCTTCGTGACGTGTTTTTAGTAGTGCATGCTATCTTTTTGATGGTGGGGATTGCCTGATTGATGTAGTTGTCCTGCTCTGATTCTAGCTTCTTCATGACGTGTTTTTAGTAGTGCATGCTATCTTTTTGATGGTGGGGATTGCCTGATTGATGTAGTTGTCCCGCTCTGATTCTAGCTTCTTCATGACGTGTTTTTAGTAGTGCATGCTATCGTTTTGATGGTGGGGATTGCCTGATTGATGTAGTTGTCCCGCTCTGATTCTAGCTTCTTCATGACGTGTTTTTAGTGGTTCCATGTCACTTCAGCGCCAGCACTTCAGCACCAGAAATTCAGCGCCATACACTTCAGCGCGAGGATACTTCAGCGCCGTACACTTCAGCGTTGGGACTTTTCAGCACCGTACCTTTCAGCGTGGCGAAATTTTAGCGCCGTACATTGTAGCGCTGTACATTATAGCGCTAGAGGAAGACACAGAGAGAGAGAGAGAGAGAGAGAGAGAGAGAGAGAGAGAGAGAGAGAGAGACTCAGAGAGAGAGAGAGAGAGAGAGAGTGTGTGTGTGTGTGTGTGTGGGTGTGTGTGTGTGTGTGTGTGTGTGTGTGTGTGTGTTTGTGTGTGTGTGTGTAAAAGTGTCTGCGAAACTGCAAAACTGAGTGACTAATAGGCTTGATTGAGTTTATCCCACAAAAATCTATTCTTTACCTTTATTTCTCAATAAAGCGTATGAATTAAAATGTCCATTCAAATCACTATAATCAGTAAAATGTCATTAAATGAATTAGATTGCAATGTGCCCATAATGAATAGCTGGAGGCGCCAGTTCAAGATCACACCGCGTCTCCTGACGTACTGAATAGCTTGTCTCTGAAGACGTCAACACTAGAACATGAAAGCAAAGGCGAGTCCTTCCATTGTTTCAAGCAGCCCCCGACCTCCGTCATTGTATTGTCTAACGATCGTCTTTATCCGTTTCTGTAAGTCTTTGTACTTGCGCCTTTTGGGCGCTGGAGCCTGGCCTCCCAGTAGACGTGTGACGTCCGCCTGGACTAGTGCCTGTTCTTTATTGAGGGCCTCTATCAGCCTCCAAAGATTGGGGTAGCACGCCCCGACCACATTCTGAAAGGCGTGATGCCACCCTTCACAGCTGTTGTTGAACTTGGCAGCATCAGTGAGAACGCGGTCGTGCACGTTCCACATGTCAATGGAGAACGTCGGCGGATGACGAGGACCACGACGGCGAGGTCTGCCAATATACGTGTCCTCAAAATAGTCGAAGATTGGTTGCCCACGTGCATCATACCATTCAGACTTGATCTGTAACTCACGGCGCTGAAATGTACGGCGCTGAAGTCTCCCGGCGCTAAAATGTACGGCGCTGACATCCCCCCGTGCTGAAATGTACGGCGCTAAAAAATACGGTGCTGAAAAGACGCCGCGCTGAAATGGTGGCGCTGAAAGGTATGGCGCTGTAGTGCTGGCGCTAAAGTGACGTGTTACCGTTTTTAGTAGTGCATGCTATCGTTTTGATGGTGGGGATTGCCTGATTGATGTAGTTGTCCCGCTCTGATTCTAGCTTCTTCATGACGTGTTTCTTATTGTGCATGCTATCTTTTTGATGGTGGGGATTGCCTGATTGATGTTGTTGTCCCGCTCTGATTCTAGCTTCTTCATGACGTGTTTTTAGTAGTGCATGCTATCTTTTTGATGGTGGGGATTGCCTGATTGATGTAGTTGTCCCGCTCTGATTCTAGCTTCTTCATGACGTGTTTCTTATAGTGCATGTTATCTTTTTGATGGTGGGGATTGCCTGATTGATGTAGTTGTCCCGCTCTGATTCTAGCTTCTTCATGACGTGTTTCTTATAGTGCATGTTATCTTTTTGATGGTGGGGATGGCCTGATTCCATGCTTCTGGTTTCTTCATCGCGTACTTATGCTTGTGCATAGCTACAACACATTATACCTTTTTTGATGGCGGTGACTGCATGCCTGGTTGACGTAGTTGTCCCTCTCCGCTTCTAGCTTCTTCATGACGTGTTTTTAATAGTGCATGTTATCTTTTTGATGGTGGGGATGGCCTGATTCCATGCTTCTGGTTTCTTCATCGCGTACTTATGCTTAGGCATAGCTGCAACACATTATACCTTTTTGATGGCGGTGACTGCATGCCTGGTTGACGTAGTTGTCCCTCTCCGCTTCTAGCTTACTGCTGACGTGCTTCCGCTAGTGGATAGTCATGAATCATTTTACCTGACACGCATGATATTTTTTTGATCGTGGTGTGATGACCTGGATGATGCAGTTGTCTCTCTTTGCTTCCGGTTTCTGTGTGATGTATTTACAGATGTATAGCTATGAACACATGGGAGTCCTGATTTGGCCTAAATGGTCCGCTAACCCAAAAGGCAACAGCTAACACAAAACATGAATACGTGAATATATATCCTTGGATCATTTTACCTTGTGTATGGTGGTGACGGCCTGTTTAACGTAGTTGTCCCGCTCTGCTTCTAGCTTCTGCATGACTCTTTTCTGATCCTCCCCCTGCCCCACTAGCAGAGTGTTGTCCTGCGTCAGACGTTTGCTGGCCAGTTGGTGCAAGTTGTACAGCATCTTATTCTTGGACATCGTCGCCCTCTGCCTCATCAGGTGCTGCAAATACACAGGCATGGGAATGGAAAATGGCCAACAGGGAGGAGGAACTATCAGCGGTTACAAGTGTCACACTTTTAACAAAATCAAGACTTGTATAGATTGTCTAATACCTGAATGAAAAGACGAGAAGCAATGCTTTGCTAATGACCATGGTGCTGTGTGTCGCTTCATTATAAATCAAACTTGTTCACATTTTTTAAACAAGGCGGAGTTAGTAAGGAGGAATAATCTCATCTCTGGGAAATGGAAAACATGAAGGTGTATCATATACGACTGGAGGTACAGGACAATGTTTACTTTGGATTAGCAAGAGCTGTGTAACGTAACAAAACAACCCTATTGAGCCTCATTGTACAAAAGGGAGGACAGCTTCGAACGCTACAGAAAGAAAATAGATTGACTGTGTCAAACAGCTTTCATTTGTTCTTTAAAAAGGTGTCCTCACAATTTAGCACACACATTCAACACACTTTATGCAAGATATGGCCCGAACTAACCAACGCCAAAATGTAAGCTAACATTACAAACATGAATCAGGTTACATAAGATATAAAAAGCTGTACGCATTTACTGTATACCTACCTTGCGCAAGAAATCCCGTTCCCTGAGATAACCGGTTTGCAGCTTTATATTCCTCTCAAATTTTCGCTTCGTTTCAGAAAGTTCTGATGACAGAAAAATTGCCAGACCGTGTTCTGAAACTGCGTCATGATCAATGTATATGTCGTATCCATTCTGTACAATTTGCGCATTATGTACAATGAGCAGAATATCTTGCACATTGTATACAATGAGCAAAACTGTTGCCCATTGTACACAATGAGCAAGACCATAAAGTTGCACATTGTATACAATGTGCACCGAGTGAGCAAGATTGTTGAATGGCGTTCAAGCTACACTGATATAAGAATCATAGTGAATGGTTGAATGGAATATGTGAGTAAAGTGTTCAAATAACGATGTTTGTTATGTTTAAGCATTGTTTTAATTCTCATTTCGCTAAAACTATACAGTGCATTTGGAATTTAATTATTGTGAATTAATTAAACAATAAAAACAAATACAACAAATAATGTTGTTTCAACACACGCACACACACATAACATTCGTTCATAATAACGCTCACATTGTCATGTCATTGCTAATGAGAGCGTCGTTTTCACCGCCTTTCACGCTTTTGCTAATAACGCTCATGTTTTCATGTCACGCTAAAACATGGAAACAACGACAACAACGTACCACAGAGGTCACCTGCTTCTTTTTTAAGCATGATGGTTCTTGCATTTAGCAGATCGGGGGTGGCAATGAGAAGTACATTGAAGCCGAGCTTTGAAGCATTTGCATTTGTTTGTTGTGCATACTCCGAGGCAGTTACATTTAGCGTAGCCTTGGCCGTGTCCACGGCTGGTTGCGATGGCGGTCTCTCTGACTGATTTCGTCTTGTTCCGGTTTTCTTCTGGAATGTCATCTTGGGTAAATAACCTGCTCTCGTTGATTTCGAACTGGTTTCGACTGAATTTCGAGGCGAGTCGTCCGTGTCTTGTCGCAATGGTGTACATTCCTCTGTTGCGGTCCACTTCAGTGATGGCTCCGAGTAGGTTTCTTTGATCACCTTTGGCTCTGTCATACATCGGTATAGGTACGCGCACGCAATCATTCACATCTGCAACTTTTAACTTTTTCCTTGCCGATTCAAGCATGTGTTCTGCTGCCCGTTTTTGATTTCTTCTAACTTGGGTACGAACAGTCTGATGTTGCGATGTCCGCCGGCACAGTAAACACTGATTTGTCTCTTCGCTCGATCCTGCTCCTGTACACGAACTATGAACTAAACAACGACAAGAATCACACATGACAGGCGGGGTATCCAAAATGACTCCACACACCCTGCACAGATCGTCAGTAACATTCTCACCGACACGTGCTAATGCCGACAGTACGGATAATGCAGTGGCAGGGTGATCGTCATGGATACTGGATACGGGAGAATCTCATGACGACAAATTCATAGTGCAGACCCAGAGACGGAAGCCATGTCCCACCCCCGTGTCATCACAATGGCACGTAAAAGACCTTGGTCATTCTGCCATAAGTGCAGGTGGCTGAATACACCTAAACACGCAGACACCTGGGTAGCGCGACTCCGTTGCTGCTAGCTTTCCACTGGGAGGAAGCGACCCGAATTTCCCAGCGATGGGACAATAAAGTAATGAAAATGAAATGAAAATGAAAAATGAAAATGAAAAATGAAAATGAAAATGAAATGAAATAGTGATCTACATGATCATTTACTTCAAACTGTTGAGTCATGGGGTCATAGTGTCGCTGCATGTACGAAGACACTTTATTCCAACGTATACCATTGTTGCAATGTCACTTTAAGCAGTTAAGAATTCGTGCCTATCCCCAAGTTGGTTTACACGGGAAGAACAGGATCGTTTAAAAAGAAAAAGAAATAAATGCCTATTTCCACGATGATTTCCACAGGAATCAAGGTATCCTTTAAAAACAAGAAAAGCAAATGCTTACACAACTCTCCTTGGTCATTTTTGGACGACGTTTGCAGTTCGCCGCAGTGCCCCACAGTTTCTCTTTTAGGTCGACCGTCTCTGGCCAGAATTTACTTCTCAGGCCCGCAAAGATTGGGCAAGTCTGAAGAACATGCTCTGGGGTCTGCGTGCCTATTCCACATGGGCATTCATCCATGTGGGATATTTTAATTCTGAACATGTGCGCTAGAAGCCGGCAGTGACCAGTCCGGAGCCTGAAGATGGTAACCTGTTGTGCTCTTGTGAGGCGTTCGATGTCATCATCTTCTGTGTTGATGCTCAGACGGTTCCTCCACTGGGTGTGGAGACAGCTGTCCATGAGGATGGTCTTTGCTTTATGGTAGGAGACTGGGGTGGTCTGTCTGATTTAAGCTGCTGCCTGCTTTGGAGAGTCTGTCTGCCTCTTCATTGCCATACACTCTGTGGTTGTTCTGGCGCTGAGTTGTTGGAGCTCTCTTCTGATGTCTTGCAGCAGTTGACTTCTGTTGTTGTTTTCTTGCAGGTTCTGGAGCAGAGATCTGTAGTCCGTCAGGAAGACGGTTGGCTGGAGTGACCTCTCGGGTTTGTTGAGGGTGCTGGCTGCTTCGAGGAGAGCACAGCTAGGCTTCGGCCCTGAAGTTGGTAGAAAGCTGCCCAGTTGGGATGGATTTGGTGAGGCAGCTTCTGTCAGGGAAACGAATGAATACGCCTCCTCCCGCATTCTTCACTGCACTCTCAGCAGAACCATCTGTGAAGACGTGGGTCCAGGTGTCAGCGGGGAAGGCTCTGTCCAGTGTCTCAAGTGTCAGTCATCAGTTCTGTTGTTGGGTGATCTTCCTTGGTGCATATCCCGGGTAGGTCTAGGGCAATGTTCAGGTCATCACCGTCAGACTCTTCATAGTCCTGGAGGAGTTTGATGTTGTGTCGACCCTGAGGCAGGGTGTCAGCATGCTGTCGCTGTAGGGCCTTCGAGAGATGGTTGAGTCTCTGTCTTTTCAGTCTGTTCTTTGTTAGCTCCTGTGGTCTGTTGTGCAGGGGGATCCTCTTGATCTTTTCAGCCTGCATAAGGATCTTTTCTTCCCTCCTTTCCTCCAGAGAATAGAGTCTTGCCTTCCTCTCCAGGGAGAAGATTGGTGTGGTTTTTATGCCGCCTGTGATTAGACGGAGGCCAGCGTTTTATGCCTTGTTCAGTTTGGCAGTGTTGGTTCTGGCTGCGGTAGACCATGGGGTGGAAGCGTACTCCAGGTGGGGTCGCACAGATCCTGTGTAGACTTGCTTGAGGATTTTGCTGTTGGCTCCCCATCGAATACCGGCAAGCTTCTTCATGATGGCAATTTTCCTCACGGACTTGTTTTCCATGGCGTTGATGTGTGGAGTCCATGTCAGCTTTCTATCCAGTGTCACTCTGGCCGTAGGTTGGCGTGTCTTGCTGTGGGACTTCCTCTCCGTCTGTCTGGAGGCTGAACTTCTCTCGGTTGGGTGAGAGGGAGAAGCAGGTGGCCACCGTCTTGAGCCTGTTGATGGTGACTAACCAATTGTTTTCCCATTTTGAGACGCAGTTCATGGACTCCTGCATTCTGTGTGTTGCAGTGGTGGTATATTCTGCTGCTGTCCAGACTGCGAGATCATCAGCATGGAGGGCCCTGGAGATGTGTCTTTTAAGTTATCTGCTATGTCGTCTATGAAGACAGTGAAAAGAGTGGGTGAGATGACTCGCCTTGGGGGACTCCCTCTCGGATCTTAACAAGTTTGCTGTGCTGTCCATCCAGCTTGACCCTGGCAACGCGCCGGAACAGGTAGCTCTGAATCCTGGGGTGCATCCTGCTACAGACGTTCTTTTTCAGGAGCTTCAGAAACAAGCCCTCTTTCCATACCTTGTCGAAGGCCTTTTTCAGGTCAACAAAGACTGCGAGGGTCTTCATTTTTTGCTGGAATGCGTTCTCAATCTCATGTGTCAGGTATGCAATCTGGTCTTCTGTACTGCGATTGTTCTGGAATCCCGACTGTGTAGGTGAGATCAGGTTGTTAGTCTTTAGGTGGCATTAGAGTCTTCTGTTTACCGTGCGTTCCACGGTCTTTCCCAAGCAGCTGAGGAGGCTGATGGGCCTGTAGCTGTTTTTGGAGTAGCGGTCTTTTCCTTTCTTTGGGACTGGGATGATGATAGCTTCTTTCCAGGCAAATGGAAATTCTCCTGCTCTCCACGAATGGTTGAAAATATCGAGAAGCTTCTGCTTTGCACAGCTTCCCAGGTTGTTGATAATTTCGTTGGTGACTCCATCCTTTCTAGGAAACTTCCTGTTTTTCAGTCTCCTAATCGCTCTGTTGAATTTCTGCTTGGCAAAGTCATTCGTCATCAGGTAGTTGGGAGCCGTTTTTCGTTGTGCTGGTCTGATTTCCTTTCGGACCTATTCTTCTCTCTCTCTCTGGGGATGTTGAGGGAGCCGTTTTCATGGAAACGTTCTGCCAGTAGATTGGCTGCAAGCTTTTCATTGAGGTGTTTGTTGTTTTCAGCGAGAACCGTTGGGGTTCTGGCAGCTTGGTGGTCCTCAGTGGTGGTTTTCAGCAGCCTCCAAAGTTTGTTAGTATCTTTTTCCATGTTTAAGTCTGTTGTCTTTTTCCTCCATAAATGTTGTACTTGTCTCACCTTTTCCTCGTCAAAAACGCTTCCGGCTCTTGAGTAGGCAGCGCTGTTCTGAAGGCTCGGTTTGCTGTCCAATTGGTCACGGGCTTTGGTCAGCTAATCATAGAGTATCTGCAGGCTGCTGTTCCAGTAGGGTTTGTAGTCTGTTCTTCTTCCCCGAGGTATACTTTTGGTAGCAGCTTTTAGGATGGCGCTGGTTAGGGTAGATACCTTGGAGTTGAGGTTCTGATTGTCGCTGATGTCTGCATTCTCACAGAAATTGTCTGTCAGTTCCCTAAACTTCTGCCAGTCGGCCTTCTTGTAGATCCAGCTAGGGTCTTTTCTTGCTGTGGGCGGGGGTCCTGTTGAGGCGAGTTGTAGCAGGATGGGTAGGTGATCGCTGCCACCAAGCTGTTCCTCCACGCTCCGCTCGCACCGCTTATAGATGTCCCCCCTTTTAACACCCCTCACCCTGACATGATTTTCTGATTTGTTTTTAGGTCTTAAAAGAGGATTCCACTCCATATCCCCCACACACACCCAAAAAAAACACAATCTAAATAAATTAAAAAAACGCTGTTCCAGCTTCACAAAATAATGTTCAAGAGAATGTTCACGTCGCACTGATTAACACAAACTTGATTCTAATGTGAATCAATTCATTTAGTAATTAAACCCTAAGAATATTTCACATATACAAACTTGCACCACCCCCAACCTCCTCTCTACCACACATCGCTAGCCTGATATATTTAACATCCACCAAATTTTGAAAACAGTTGTACCATTTGTTTTTTTTTTACAAGAACCATAATAATTACTAGTTTTCTTGACCAAATTGAGTTTTGGCTGGTCAACGAAACTGGGGTCAAGTCGGCAGATAATAAAACGCTTGAAATGTGCAAAGTTGCATAGCTTCAAAAACACCTGAGATAATGTCAACGTTAGGTTTGTATGAATCGAATACGACATTGCTGTGACCCCAAAATATGCAAAAGGTCAACCAAACTGAGGTCAAGTCGGGAGATTATCAAACCCTAGCAGTGTGCAAGGTTTTAACGGTCTACCTTCAAAAACACCCAAGATAACTTTAACATTAAGTTTATATGAATCGAACATGACTCCGCTGTGACCTCAACATTTCCCGAGGGTCAACCAAATTGGGATCGTGTCGGGAGATCATCAAACCCTGAAGTATGCAAAGTTTCAAAGCTCTATATTAGGCACACACACAAAAAAGTCTGTTTACGGTATCCCGACCGACCCTACTTTTTCGCGCGACCCTAGGCTTTTTTTTGGCATTTGGGGGAAAAAAAAGAAGAAAAAAAAGTCTTTGTTTTTTGGCAAAATAACTTAAAAATATGGTTTAAAAAACTAAAAATAAATATTAAAAAAAATAAAAATCCCGACCTACCGACCCTATTTTTATTTTGCCTATGTTACCGTAAACAGACTATATTTTTGTTTGGCCTTAAACATCTGAGATAAACTCAACGTTCAGGTTTTTGTCCACGGACGGCCGGTGTAACACGAGAAAATTACTCCCACGAGATTTTTACTCCGGAGTAAACATTTCGTACGAAAAAGTTACTCCCTTTACGAAATTAGCACTCCCCCATTACACGAGAAAATTACTCCCCAAGACAGGTGAGTTCCGAGTAAACATTTAGTACAAAAAATTTTACTCCCCTGACGAATAAATAACGAATAAATTACTTCACCCAAACACAAGCAATTTAACTTCCCATGCCAGGTGTACGAAATTTGTACTCCCTTGTCCCCTTTTAGTCTTGGTGGTGGAAGGGGTGGAAGGAGGGTAGCGCAACATTCGTGTGCGCGAGATCACTTATTGGCATATTATCCCTTCGCCCGCATCCCATTTTTGCGTACGAGATTTTTACTGGAAGTGAAAAAAATGGGGAGTAAAAATTTGGTGGAGGGAGTATTTTTTTCGTGCCTTGGGGAGTTCTTTTCTCGTACGAAAAGTGTCCTCGGAGTAAGAATTTTGTACGAAATATTTACTCCGGAGTAAATTTTTTGTCGAGTAAAAAATTAATTTCGAGTTACACCGGCAGGCCGGCCGGCCATACGGACGGACACTGATGAATACTAATACTTACCGATTACCCCCATAAATAAAATTATTAATCATATTTTGCTCATTTCAAAAATGTGTATCAGTAAGTATAGATATGGTAGGCCTATTGATTTAAATGTGATGTTAGGATATGAATTAGCGTTGAGATATTTCAGTATTGTGTAAATGTTGAAGGATGAATGATGATACGTTGTAGACGGATGCTTGAATTTTTTTGGATTAAAAGCCCCACAATGATGTGCTTGGCAAATTAAAAAAAAAATAAATAAATAAATAAATACTTACCGATTACTCAGGTGAGTCAAAAATTAAATGAACTGAAAGCCTATTCCCACGATGGTTTATACGGGAAAGTACGGTATCATTTTACATATAACATGAAATGAATGTTTATTCCCACGATGGTATCGTTTAAAAATAAAACGAAAACATGAATGTCTATTCCTACAATGATTAACACAGGAAGGACAGTATCTTTTTAAAACAAGAAGAGCAAACGCTCGATCGAGTCACTTTCGCAGTTCTGAATATTATATGAGGCATCAGATGGACAGGAAGAAATTGCTATTCACAACACAATGAGTCACGTTCACATAAAATTTGAGCCCGGTCACTTTTATAGTTTCCGAGAAAAGCCCAACGTTAAGTTGTGTGTTGCCGAACAGAAAAGGCTAGTTATCTCCCTTGTTTTTCTGATAACGTTCGTAAAAGGCTACAGATGTAAATACTTTGATGTAAAGAATAATCCTACAAAGTTTCAATCACATCCGATGAACTTTGTCAAAGATATAAAATGTCTAATTTTTCCTTTGACGCTGACCTGTGACCTTGAAAAAGGTCAAAGGTCAACGAAACCATCGTTAAAGTGTAGAGGTCATTGGAGGTCACGACTAAACAAAATATGAGCCCGATCGCTTTGATAGTTTCCGAGAAAAGTCCAACGTTAAGGTGGTGTCTACGGACGGCCGGACGGCCGGCCGGACAGACTAACACTGACCGATTACATAGAGTCACTTTTTCTCAAGTGACTCAACAAGAAGAGCAAACGCTCGATCGAGTCACTTTCGCAGTTCTGAATATTATATGAGGCATCAGATGGACAGGAAGAAATTGCTATTCACAACACAATGAGTCACGTTCACATAAAATTTGAGCCCGGTCACTTTTATAGTTTCCGAGAAAAGCCCAACGTTAAGTTGTGTGTTGCCGAACAGAAAAGGCTAGTTATCTCCCTTGTTTTTCTGATAACGTTCGTAAAAGGCTACAGATGTAAATACTTTGATGTAAAGAATAATCCTACAAAGTTTCAATCACATCCGATGAACTTTGTCAAAGATATAAAATGTCTAATTTTTCCTTTGACGCTGACCTGTGACCTTGAAAAAGGTCAAAGGTCAACGAAACCATCGTTAAAGTGTAGAGGTCATTGGAGGTCACGACTAAACAAAATATGAGCCCGATCGCTTTGATAGTTTCCGAGAAAAGTCCAACGTTAAGGTGGTGTCTACGGACGGCCGGCCGGACGGCCGGACGGCCGGCCGGCCGGACGGCCGGCCGGACAGACTAACACTGACCGATTACATAGAGTCACTTTTTCTCAAGTGACTCAATAAAAATAAAATGAATGTCTATTTCCACGACGGTATCTTTTTTCATATGAAATTAAATCAATGTTTATTCCCACGATGATTTACACAGGAAGAAGGGAATAAATTAAATCAATGTTTATTCCCACGATGATTTACACAGGAAGGACGGTATCTTAAAAAAAAAAATGAAATGAATTGCCTATTCCCACGATTGTTTACACAGGATGGTGGACGGTATCTTTTACATACCTTCGATGAGAGCAGTATTGATTTTTTTCTCCTTCTCCTTTTTCGTCATAATCTTACTCTTCCTGGAGTCAAAGTCGTTGGTTTTCTGACGGATCACCCTTTTCACCTTGTCCAAGTGGGCATTCTGGTCCTTCAGCGCGTCTGTCTCGTGTTTCCTCCTCTGCACCACAAATTACACTGTCCCATTTAGGACCCTGTCCCCTGTTTCCCCGGACAGCCCGTCTGTCTTGTGGTTCTTTCTGTGCCATTACATTGTCCCCATGCACGACTAAACATTTTGGACACTTCCCTGCCCTCCTCCCCCACCCCACCCTTCTTCCTTCAGTCCGTCTATTCCGTGTTTCTTCCTCTGCACCATTGTCCCATTTAGGCCCCTTCCCTCCCCCCGCCCACCCTCTCCCCTTCAGTCCGTCTATTCCGTGTTTCTTCCTCTGCACCATTGTCCCATTTAGGCCCCTTCCCTCCCCCCGCCCACCCTCTCCCCTTCGGTCCGTCTATTCCGTGTTTTTTCCTCTGCACCATTGTCCCATTTAGGCCCCTTCCCTCCTTCCCCACCCCCCCCCCCCCCCTACCCTTTTCCCTTCAATTTCGTGTTTCTTTGTCGGCACCAAAAAAACAAAAAACAAGAAGGGCAAAGCCCATACGACTCACATGCTTTACACATTTTTCCTACCAAAATACATGTGACCTTGACCCAAGGTCAAGGTCATCAAAGGTCATGCAACACAAAGCTGTTAATTCAAGACATAGGAAGTACAATGGTGCTTATTGGCTCTTTCTACCATGAGATATGGTCACTTTTAGTGGTTCACTACCTTATTTTGGTCACATTTCATAAGGGTCAAAGTGACCTTGACCTTGATCATATGTGACCAAATTGTCTCATGATGAAAGCATAACATGTGCCCCACATAATTTTTAAGTTTGAAACAGTTATCTTCCATAGTTCAGGGTCAAGGTCACTTCAAAATATGTATACAATCCAACTTTGAAGAGCTCCTGTGACCTTGACCTTGAAGCAAGGTAAACCAAACTGGTATCAAAAGATGGGGCTTACTTTGCCCTATATATCATATATAGGTGAGGTATTGAATCTCAAAAACTTCAGAGAAAATGTGAAAAATGTGAAAAATAGCTGTTTTTTAGGCAACATTTATGGCCCCCGCGACCTTGACCTTGAAGCAAGGTCAAGATGCTATGTATGTTTTTTGGGGCCTTGTCATCATACACCATCTTGCCAAATTTGGTACTGATAGACTGAATAGTGTCCAAGAAATATCCAACGTTAAAGTTTTCCGGACGGACGGACGGACGTCCGGACGGACGTCCGGACGGACGGACGGACGGACGACTCGGGTGAGTACATAGACTCACTTTTGCTTCGCATGTGAGTCAAAAACTGTCCCATTCAGGACCCCTATCCCCCCCCCCCTTCCCTCTTCAGTCCGTCTATTCCGTGTACCTTCATCTGCACCACAAATGATAACAGTAGGACGCACGTCGTACAGATGATTATCTCACTTCCCCCCCCCCCCCCCCCCCCCTCTTCAGCCTGTCTATTTCATGTTCATTTCCCTGCACCAGCAATTACATCCACAACAGTGGCAACTACTACTATTGCTACCACGTGGATAAATAAAATATAAACATAAATAAACATATACATAAATTACCTTATATTCTGGCGTCAGGTAATCCACTTCAGATTGTAGTTTTTGGACGCAGTCCATCTGCGCTCCATAAACGAAATTTTTCGTCCGCAGCTTGCTGCTCAGTGATTTCATATCCATATTGATTTTCTCTGCGCTGATCTGAAAAATGTTGTTTTTTTAATTTTTATTTCTAAGAATACTCACTCAATTTAACAAACGGCCGTGCAGTCCGAAGATGTCAATTCTTAAAGGTACTGAACTTGTCAAATCCAGGTGCACGGAGCCCCTGGGGCTTTTAGTCATACCTCAGGCAGCTATCCGTTAGAAGAACTACCAAGTTTCATTGACTTGCACACAAAGAGTCAAGAACTGCGATTTTTTTACGAATTAATTTCGTACTCGGACTCGGCTGGTCTTGGCCTATTTTTGGATCTAAATTTAGATCAGGTAGATCACCACATGCACATCATGCACAACTGAAAAGACACGTCACTAGCAAACTATGTCAGACGTCATCATGAGTTTGTGTAAAACAAAATGGAGGCCGGAATCACTCAGTTGAATCGAACTCCGACCAAACACCAACGTAATAACTAGGTTAATTTATGCACTCGCGTGAACAAGAAACTGTCGAGCTTCACAGATGTGGTCGTTGGGTAGTTTTGGGTTTGTTTTACTACCATAGGAGGATTTTTGAACTGTAAATGCACTCAGCTGCAACAAAAACGCAAAACGAAGGCTGTGAGCTGCACTGTGCCTTTAAGGCGTAAGGGTCCAGAGTGTCGGACCAAAACTGTTATTATTTTATTCAGTCACTTGCAATCAATGAATTGGCTTGATGTTTGGTAGTTTTCTTCAAAAATCATTATATTTTCAGAAAACATCAAGTTTGAATGTCTAATATAAGTAGAACAACTGAAAGAATTATTTAGTTCGTAACAAAATGGGCAAAAAACCCTGCAAAAATGCTAATTTTAGCATTTTTCAATGCACTCTTGGGAAAAAAGTATGTGTCCAATTGAAAAATAAATTGGTACTCATATTCAAAGCATCATTACCTACATTATGTTCTAAAAGCTTTCTGTTTTGTTGGAAATTGTGCTTTTAGTAGCATTAGAAAAGAATACTATAATATATTATTATGATATATCACACAATCAAACAAATTATATTTTTTTGATTATCAGATTTATTTTAGAACAAAATATAGCCAGTCAAGTGAACATTTGATGTGCAAAGTTTCAATGGAATAGGTGAATATTTTAAAAAGTTGATCATGCAGACAGTGTAGCTGCTCTGTGATTTCGCGCGAACTTTCACCACATAAAACAGCAAACAGTTCAACATATATCAGTCTATGTCCTTTAGGGGGGTCATCAAGAGATTAGAATCTAAAACTATCTTCACTTGAGCTACTGTCTGATTCATCATCTGTGTCAGACTGTTCTGAGCAGTTTTTGGAATCAAATTTATCATCAGAACCGATAATTTCATTCAACAGACCCTTGATTAAAGGGATTTTTAATTCCCACCAACCTACTTTGAGCACTTATTGCAAGAAAACTATGTATGCTAGAGACAAAATGTAAACTGCACATGAAAATAGAGATATTGTTCTAGCTTTTGGCAACATCATAATTTAGTATATCTGAGAAACGCAGGAAATTATGACTTACTCAGTGTATCATTGTGGAATTGTGCTTTATTCAGGGTACCTTAATGACACTGGCAACATAGTAAAAATAGAGAGCAGCTGGATGTTCATCCCCCCCCCCCCCCCCCCGCCTTTGAGCAGTGGTGTTCATTACCACAGACCTGGTCACACTTTTACAAAGGCATCTTTCAACTTAAAAGCCCACTGCACTTCACGCAAACCATCAGTTTCTGATCACAGAGTCCCCTAAGCGTTTACATACATAGCAACCATACTTTCATTTGAACGCTTACTGTTAGGGGAAGTCCTGGCTTCCCGTACCATACTGGGACCTTAGTAAAGCTTTGGTCTATTCATGACTATCCGGGGCAGCGCTACGAGTTTGAAAAGATAGGGCTGAGAATCATGTACAGAATTCTGTACAGCGAACGCGGCCCGAAACCCCACCTATACTGCGTGTATGACCTTGAGAGCTTCAGTCAACGCTTGAATTTTGCCATTATAACATCCGGTTTGCTCTCTCAGAGCTGAGCATACTTGTCAAGAGGGATCGAGCAGAAAAAATAAACGCCTGGGAAGAGAGAACTCAAGACCTTAAAATATCGGGGCCGATGTCTTAAAGGTCCTTGTCTACATTTTTATACCGAAATCGCCATTTGACCATAAAAATGCAGAGTCTATTATCTACAAATATCAACAATACACCCCCCTTTCGATCAGGAAAGACGAAGCCAGTGTAGCCGTTTGAAAATTCATTGTAGTATTCCAGCGTAGTACTCATAGTAGGATATCCTTATTTGGAAAATGCCAAGCGCAAAACTCCTCTCAAATCCCGTGCATTTCGTGCGTTTAAAAAAAAGCGTGGACAGCGCTCCAGTGTCAAACTGTTGCTGCACTTGTTTAGGCGTGGCTATAAGCATAGCGACATGAATTTGATTGGTCAGTATTTTTAGGCAAAGGCCATGTTTTCAGCAAACAGAAAACAAAATATTGGAAGCGTACGCGTGACTCACCCCGACGTCTCTGCCCCGCGTCTTGGACATATTGAAAAATCTTCGAAATAAAGCAAGATTTCTTCTGAAATTGTGGAATTTCATAGTTTCGTCGAAGAAAAAATATATTAATAATATAACTAGAGTAGACGCGATAGGCGGTAGGTGTACACGATACACAAACCGGACGGCGGATGCTTAGAAAAAAAAGAAGAAAAAAAACCTATTGAAACGCGTTTATGGTTTAGCGTATGCTACATAGCGACGCAATCGATCGTATGAGTCATAAATGCTTTCTCTGTGTGTTTCATCATGTTAGATTGGAAGAAAAAGGTGTGCTGTAAACCTCCTGTGAGGCGGAGTGGGCCTTTAAACGGAAATCAAATATCGACAGCCTGGCGGCTTCCATGCGAGTAGAAATTCTAGGTTGAATTAATCTTGTAAGTAACACATCAACACATTCAGCATGCAGCCACGCTACTGACTTGTTGTATGTGTTACTCTATTACACATGTCGTATGCATAAAAAGCGATTACTTCCCTTTGGTTATTTGATACCTTAACTTAGCTCTGCCTCATTCTGTTTAAGATTCTTGTTGTATGTGTCACCCTTAGGCTGGTTGTCGCGACATATGTCGCGCTACTTTACGTATACTGTCACCTGGTTGTCACGACATATGTCGCGCTACTGGCTCAGTCTGTTTGGTCGGTTCCGATTACCTCCCATGGATGCGAAAACCTATATGACCGTTTTTATATTTAGTCAAGTTTTGACTAAATATTTTAACATCGAGGGGGAATCGAAACGAGGGTCGTGGTGTATGTGCGTGTGTGTGTGTGTGTGTGTGTGTGTGTGTGTGTGTGTGTGTGTGTGTGTGTGTGTGTGTGTAGAGCGATTCAGACTAAACTACTGGACCGATCTTTATGAAATTTGACATGAGAGTTCCTGGGTATGAAATCCCCGAACGTTTTTTTCATTTTGTTGATAAATGTCTTTGATGACGTCATATCCGGCTTTTCGTGAAAGTTGAGGCGGCACTGTCACGCCCTCATTTTTCAACCAAATTGGTTGAAATTTTGGTCAAGTAATCTTCGACGAAGCCCGGACTTCGGTATTGCATTTCAGCTTGGTGGCTTAAAAATTAATTAATGACTTTGGTCATTAAAAATCTGAAAATTGTAAAAAAAAAGAAAAATTTATAAAACGATCCAAATTTACGTTTATCTTATTCTCCATCATTTGCTGATTCCAAAAACATATAAATATGTTATATTCGGATTAAAAACAAGCTCTGAAAATTAAATATATAAAAATTATTATCAAAATTAAACTGTCCAAATCAATTTAAAAACACTTTCATCTTATTCCTTGTCGGTTCCTGATTCCAAAAACATATAGATATGATATGTTTGGATTAAAAACACGTTCAGAAAGTTAAAACAAAGAGAGGTACAGAAAAGCGTGCTATCCTTCTTAGCGCAACTACTACCCCGCTCTTCTTGTCAATTTCACTGCCTTTGCCATGAGCGGTGGACTGACGATGCTACGAGTATACGGTCTTGCTGAAAAATGGCATTGCGTTCAGTTTCATTCTGTGAGTTCGACAGCTACTTGACTAAATATTGTATTTTCGCCTTACGCGACTTGTTTGTTATTTTTCTCTCTGTTAATTCACCAGTGGCTATGTAACATGTGTTACAGAATTGCACCAGTGTAAGGGTTAAGGTATCGACATATCTGACGGTGTGTATGATCGTACCAAGAAGCCAAGCAAGCGATAAGCGTGGATACGCTTAGCAACAACAAGAACAACAACGACGACAGCAACAACAACAACCACCAATAACAAACACAACAACCACCACCACAACAACAACACAACAACAACAACAAAACAGCAGCAACAACAACGACAGCAGCAACAACAACAACAACAAAACATAACGACAACAATAACTACAGCAACAACAACAAGAACAAGTCGCGTAAGGCGAAAATACAATAGTCTGAATCGCTCTACACACACGCACACACAGACACACACACACACGCACATACACCACGACCCTCGTTTCGATTCCCCCTCGATGTTAAAATATTTAGTCAAAACTTGACTAAATATAAAAACCGCAACACAATAAAAACAACAACAGCAACAATTGAAACAGCAACAACAGCAACAACCACAATAGCAACAGCAACTCTACCACCACCACAACACCAACAGCAGCAGCAACAACAACAAACACAACAAGAACAACATGACTCGACTCACAACAACTGCCCGGGTTTTGTCGGTGATGATCCTGCAGTCTTGGCTGGTGTTCTCCACCTCCTTCTGAAGGTCCTCCATGTCCTGCTGGCGGGCCTCCACCTGGTCCTTGGCGTCCTGGAGCGCCGATTTCACCCTGCTCCTCTTCTCGCTCTCCTTGCTAATCTCGTTGCCCACACGCGAGGAATCTTCTTTGGTCTGTTGATGTTAAAACAATGTTAAGTTTTGGCTTATATTTGGTTACTAGAGGAATACCCGGCTTCGCCGGGGTGAATCGCGAGACAAAACAGACAGCGTGGCGGTTCACCTCAATCACCTTTGAAGGCGAAGTCCTGTCAAACGGGATTGAGAATTTTAGAGCTTATTTCTTAGCCCTATATTATCTGTTGTGGCTTCTCAAATGCCAGAACATACAGACAGACAAAAGCCGCCAGACCCCATCACAAACAAAACTCTACAATCCACAGGTTTTGCCCACACACACACACAAACACACACACACACAGAGAAGCCGTATATATATATGTATATCTATATCTATAAAGATATAGAGATAGGTGACAGTGTATTTTTCGCGTGGCTATAAATTGATTCGACCTTTTCACTTTGACAGTAAGAACAACTTACGGGTGCAAGGGAAGCGTTCTGGACAGCGCAGTGACATTCTAAAAATAGTAACGTAGACACGGGAATATGGATTGAAGCCACACGAAGGAAGGGAGATAACGCAAAACACTGGAGAAGATAAGGAAGAGTTACTGGGAATGGTGAAATAAACAGAAAAACCAAAATCGGTTCAGCGCTGCGCGCTGAGAGCACGTGTTGAAATATCTCATCGATGATATTGTGTCCGGGGTGTAGCTGAATACGGTGTACAAATTTGAAAAAGATCCACCAAGAACTTTGGCTTTGGTGTGTCGGTATGGGGGCCCGGGTAGCTCAGGTGGAACCAAAATCGGTTCAGCGCTGCGCGCTGAGAGCACGTATTGAAATATCTCATCGATGAGGTTGTGTCCGGGGTCTCTCTGAATAAGCCCACCAAATTTGAAGCAGATCCATCGAGAACTTTGGCCGTGCATCGCGCACAGACAGACACACAGACACTAGTCGTATATATATATAGATGACCCGGTTCAGTTACCCCTCCGTAACAAGTAACTAGTAAGACAGCCTGTCGGAAATATTTTTTTGGGTTTCTTTTCTGTAGAAATTCACATAGAATTAAGGGAGGTAAAGCTCTCAACTTCCTTTTCGTCTTGAAGATTGCGTAACGGTGTGAGTTTTCGTATTCAGCGAGATTTTGGGTTATAAAATGTTACGAATTGAATTAGTTAGTGCATGCGTTTTAATGTTTAAAATGTTGTAGTGTTCCGTTTGTGTTCAAGTTCATGCATGCACCATCACGGTCAGATTTGAGATAATAAAGTTGATTTGATGATTAAGCGAGCATAATGTGGAGTCGGGTAATAATTGTGGACTTTGTCGACTTCGCGAAGTGTACTGAATTTTCGGCAAAAAGACTTCTAGCGATGTTAGTGCGAAGTAAACTTCGGGCTAAATTATAAGGACAGGTATGCTTTATTGTGTTTTCCCCGTTTTGTTGTTGTTGTTGCCTCTTTTTATATTTAGTCAAGTTTTGACTAAATATTTTAACATCGAGGGGGAATCCAAACGAGGGTCGTGGTGTATGTGCGTGTGTGTGTGCGTGTGTGTGTGTGTGTGTCTGTGTGTGTGTGTGTGTAGAGCGATTCAGACTAAACTACTGGACCGATCTTTATGAAATTTGACATGAGAGTTCCTGGGTATGAAATCCCCATACGTTTTTTTTCATTTTTTTGATAAATGTCTTTGATGACGTCATATCCGGCTTTTCGTGAAAGTTGAGGCGGCACTGTCACGCCTTCATTTTTCAACCAAATTGGTTGAAATTTTGGTCAAGTAATGTTCGACGAAGCCCGGACTTCGGTATTGCATTTCAGCATGGTGGCTTAAAAATTAATTAATGACTTTGGTCATTAAAAATCTGAAAATTGTAAAAAAAAATAAAAATTTATAAAACGATCCAAATTTACGTTTATCTTATTCTCCATCATTTGCTGACTCCAAAAACATATAAATATGTTATATTCGGATTAAAAACAAGCTCTGAAAATTAAATATATAAAAATTATTATCAAAATTAAATTGTCCAAATCAATTTAAAAACACTTTCATCTTATTCCTTGTCGGTTCCTGATTCCAAAAACATATAGATATGATATGTTTGGATTAAAAACACGCTCAGAAAGTTAAAACAAAGAGAGGTACAGAAAAGCGTGCTATCCTTCTTAGCGCAACTACTACCCCGCTCTTCTTGTCAATTTCACTGCCTTTGCCATGAGCGGTGGACTGACGATGCTGCGAGTATACGGTCTTGCTGAAAAATGGCATTGCGTTCAGTTTCATTCTGTGAGTTCGACAGCTACTTGACTAAATATTGTATTTTCGCCTTACGCGACTTGTTTTTCTTTGTCTTTGTTGGAGATGCATAGTTTTGTATGATTGATGTTATTTGATGTTCCTGTGTGATGTTGATATTGTGTACCAAAAAGAAATAAAAACGTGTTACAAAAAAATTTAAAAACAAAATTATAAGGACAGCCATTAGGATTTTTGAGAAGAAGAAGAGTAAGAATTGCCCGCTTCTGTTGGATACAGATTACTGGGAAGCTTTAAATACACCTCGAACAAACAGATCACGAAACAAATAAAAATGTTTAGTCCCATTCACGACTTAGTGGCAATGCTGTTGTCCGTGCTCCACATGGGATGGGCTGGCAGGGCACGCGAGTAGTAACTTTAAGATTTACACACACACACACACACACACACTCTCCCACTCACAACCACACACACACATGATCTCTCTCTCTCTCTCTCTCTCTCTCTCTCTCTCTCTCTCTCTCTCTCTCTCTCTCTCTCTCTCTCTCCCCCCCCCCCGCCCCCCCGTCCAACCCCCACACATTCCCCTTGTACACGACCATACACATGTCATTTACCTCTTCCATACAGTATTTAGACGAGGTAGTGTTGTAATGTCTTATTAGTTTTAGTTCAGGTATGAATAGTTTTATTTTGATGTTTGTGGAAGTATTCATGTCATGGTTATTGCATGTATGTTCACCCCCATCATAAAGGACAAGGCCATTTACGATTCAATAGTCCAATCCAATCCAGTCTCGCTACCCCACTTACATACCATACCTCCCCCCCCCCCCCCAAAAAAAAAAAAAAAAAAAAAAAAAAAAAAAAACCCACTCCCTTTGATTACGACTTTCTTTACCTGCTCAGTCTTCTCTTCGATGCGAATACGCTGTAACTCGAGTCGCGTCTGCAAGGTGCCAACGTCCCAAAAACCTTCTTTCAGATGATCCACCTCCCTTACTGCCTTGTCCCGCTCATCCTTCATGTCATGCAGTTTTTCCTCCATCTTCCCCTTCCTGTGAGCCACCAACCCCCACATACACACACGCAGGCAGGCAGGTGGGAAGGCACGCAGACAGGCACACAGACGGGCACGCACGCTCGCACAAACACACACACACACACACACACATACACACACACATACACAAACACACACATAACCACACACACACAAACACACACACACACACACACACACACACACACACACACACACACACACCAGGGTTAAGAAAGCTTGCGTGCGTTAGTAGGAATACCTTTGTTGCCCTGTGGTCGTCATCGTCGGCGTCATGGTCGTCGTCGTCGTAATCATCATCATCATCATCATCATCATCGTCGTCGTCGTCGGCATCATCATCATCATCATCATCACCATCACCATCATCATCATCACCATCATCATCATCATCATCATCATCATCATCATCATCATCATCATCATCATCATCATCATCCATCAATATAGCTATTCTGATGAACACGTGGGGGAATTCGGGGGCTGTGATTGGATGGTCTCTTCCGATCATCAAAGCATAATGCGGCGGAAGTCGGCCATTTTACTCAATATCCAAAAGCATATTGAGAAAAATGGCCGACGCATGATTCCGGTTCACCCATCTGTACCACGGCGATGTTTCTATCGACAACAGCATACACTGACAACTTAAAAGGCTGTTTCAACAACTGTGTTGTGAAGTCGAATGCACTTGGAGTCAGTTTTTCTTCCAAAGTCAGAAAGCGTGTAGCGGTGTGCATGTCTGCGCGAACATGATGCGCGTAAGAAGTTTGTCTGCTATCAAAACCTGAGATCAACGCATCGACGCAAAAACTGTCATTTTGTAAGTTTGGAACAACAAATCAAGGTCATAACAGCTATATAATCGCTATTGTGTTTTCAGCGTAGCAATAGGGTCCGATATTTAGACTCGAACAAGTATAATGCGACTCGTCTTCGACTCGTCGGCATTATACTTGTCTCGTCTAAATATCGGACCCTATTGCTACGCTGAAAACACAATAGCTGTTAATGGTTGCCAGCCTTAACTTACAGTCGAACTTTGTTCTGGGGGATGGCTTGCTCGCGCTCCTTTATGAGATCCTTCATGTCCCTGACCTGCCTGACCAGCCCCCCCACATCGGCCCTGCTCTTGTCCTCCTCCTCCTGCAGCTCGATCAGCTGGTGGTACACGATGTTCACCTCCTGCACGGTTCATGATCACTTTTTAGAATCCTAAAACACAAGAATTGTTGGTAATAGGAACGTGTTATTATTGACAAAACAAAATGTTACATTTACCGGTACGTCGATCGCCCCAGCGGTCTTTGAAAAAGACAGAGAGACTGACACTTATGTTACAAATAATCAACTCATCTCAAATTCGGCGATGATACTGGCTGGCAATATGCCGGCGAGGTAATGATCAATGACGAAATCATTTTATTTCATGATAAGTGTTGGTATACGCCCTCGCGGTAAAACCAATCGGGGCATGCTCCCGACTCCTGCACGGCCACATGCATTCCGTATTAGTCTCATAATTAATCGTCCCCTTGCAGAGAACTTCGGGTCGCTTCCCGGCAGTGGACCCCAAGTACAGTATTCTACCAACTGAGCTACCAGACCCCAACCAGATTATTGCAAAGACTCCATCTCTTTCTGTAAACATATTTTGTTTGTGAACCTCAAAGTTAATAATTTGGAAACATTTCTGGCTCTTCTTCTCCAGTGCATTTACTTCACGACAACCTCTTTTCCCGCCTACATCTTCCTTCCACCGTCCCCCCCCCCCCCCCCCCCCGATCATCTTAAAGAGGAGTTACTTGTGGGGATGTTTATAAGGTAGTACGTAATGGCAGTACGCTCGCATGGCTCTGATGATAGGCCAATTAAGGCAGACACTCTGACTGAAGCTTCTGTGTGCCAGGTAGGCCGTCCGCAACGACTAGAGCTCAGGGATGCTGCTATAGGATGTTTTTATTAGACAAATTTGCCTAAATGACCATACACGTTTTTGCAGTTATCGGAAGTGTTAGGCAGTCTTTGACACCTGCGCTGGGGTGCACGAAGCGAAAGTGGCTATGGGTGCCACCCACTTGGGTCATACTTGGGTGGGAGCCAGCCGCGGGGTCTGATTGGTTGACCTCGAGATTGGTGGTGATTTCAACCAATCAGACCCTGAGGCTGGCTCCCACCCACTTCGGCGGTACCCTCGTTCGCTACGTGCCCCTCCGCCCAGGTGCCAGGAGGTTGGTTCCCGCATAGCTCTCACTTATGTCGTATGCTTTTGGAGCGCTTACGTTTCTTTGTTTCTTTGTTTCTCAATCTTTGGCACCAAATATCCTCCAGTGGGAAAATAAATCGGCAAATCTACCGAATGAACGGCAAAGCTTTCGGCGATTCGAAAGAAATGTCGGCCTTTCGTTGACTGCCGGTACCAACTGACACCCTGCAACGTACTCTTCGGGGGTAGCCCTGCATGTATACTCACGCGTTTGAGGTTGGCTACGTTTTCGTCAGTCTGTCTGTAGATATCTTCTACCGCTTTGGACCTGGCTGTCGACACATCCCGGTTGGCTTTCAGCGTACGAACCTACATCATACGAGAAAAGCATTGATTCCCAGCCTGAAGAAGTCAGCGACTGTCTGACGAAAAGTTGATGAAAAATTCAATGATCAATGAATGAATGAGTCTTATATCGCGCATATTCCGTGGGTACAGTTCTAGGCGCTCTGCAGTGATGCCGTGTGAGATGAAATTTTATACGGCCAGTAGATTGCAGCCATTTCGGCGCATATTTACCTTTCACGGCCTATTATTCCAAGTCACACGGGTATAGGTAGACAATTATTAACTGTGCCTAAGCAATTTTGCTAGGAAAGACCCTTTTGTCAATCGTGGGATCTTTAACGTGCACACCCAATGTAGCGTACCCGGGGGGTGGTTCGGACACCGAAGAGAGTCTGCACACAAAGTTGACTCTGTGAAATAAATTTCCGCCTAACCTGGGATCGAACTCACGCTGACAGCGGCCAACTGAATACAAATCCAGCGCGCTACCAACTGAGCTATATCCCCGCTGTTGCTGGTTGCTGTTGTGTATTTTCTTTTTGTTTTGAGAAAAGCATTGATCTTGTCAAGCTGTTAAGTTTGGTTTAAACGCGCTTTGATTCAGATCAGGTATTATACTCTCTCTCTCTCTTCATCTCTCTTCATCTCTCTCTCTCTCTCTCTCTCTCTCTCTCTCTCTCTCTCTCTCTCTCTCTCTCTCTCTTCATCTCTCTTCATCTCTCTCTCTCTCTCTCTCTCTCTCTCTCTCTCTCTCTCTCTCTCTCTCTCTCTCTCTCTCTCTCTCTCTTTCTGCGCCCTCCCCCCACACTTGGTGTGTCTGTGCGTCTGTCTCTCTCAGCCCCAACACAACTAAAAATAAAACTCAACGTTAAGGCTTTGTTGTTGTTGTTTACAGACGGTCCAAACGCTACATAAATTGTATTGTGCACTGATTGCTCAAGTGAGTCAACAATATTATTCTCGTTCTCCAGTCAACAAAGCGCCTTAAAAATGCAAGGCAACTTAGACCTAAAGGTCGAACTGACTTTATGACCCAAACGTAGGATTGGATGCAAAATAGCCATTGCTGGTTTATGCAAATGCTTGCAGAAATCTGTATGCTTATTTATTTGTTTCTGTGCTTATGTTGTTCTTTTCCAGCCGGTGTAACACGAAATTTTACTCCACGAAAAATTTACTCCGGAGTAAATATTTCGTACGAAATTCTTACTCCGAGTACACTTTTCGTACGAGAAAAGAACTCCCCAAGGCACGAAAAAATTACTCCCTCCACGAAATTTGTATTCCCCATTTTTTTTTACTTCCAGTAAAAATCTCGTACGAAATAATGGGATGCGGGCGAAGGGATAATGCCAATAAGTGATCTCGCGCACACGAATGTCGCGCTACCCTCCTTCCACCCCTTCCACCACCAAGACTAACAGGGGACAAGGGAGTAAACATTTCGTACACCTGGCATGGGAAGTTAAATTGCTCGTGTTGGGGTGAAGTAATTTATTCGTTATTTATTCGTCAGGGGAGTAACATTTTCGTACGACATGTTTTCTCGGAACTCACCTGTCTTGGGGAGTAATTTTCTCGTGCAATGGGGGAGTGGTTTTTTCGTAAAGGGAGTAACTTTTTCGTACGAAATGTTTACTCCGGAGTAAAAATCTCGTGGGAGTAATTTTCTCGTGTTACACCGGTACAGCCCCACTCATAAGACCCCAACACATCTGAGAAACGCAGGCCTTGAAAGAGAGGAGGTCTTTTTATGGAGGTACAATTTCAGAGGTTTTAAACTCCCCCGAAATCGGCGTATGGCTGCCTGAATGGCGGGGTAAAAACGATCATACACGTAACAATCCACTCGTGCCAAAACAGGAGTGAACGTGGGAGTTTTAGACCGTCATGAACGAAGAAAGAGAAGAAGAAGAGGTTTCATACAGAGAATCTGAAAAGCTAGGGTCTTAGAAAGGGGAGAAGTCTCAAAGGTTGGGGACTGTACAGGGATGTCGTTAGGCGTCGGGCATCGGACATAGACCGATTAAAAGGCTCAAATGTCCGATTCACATAGCCGCATGGCGGTCAGATGTCCTATCGTTTTCAACTGAGCGCGGTCATTGTCCGATAAGAACTCCATTCCAGCGGACAGCGCGATATTTGATACTTTTCCTTTTGTGATAGAACTCTTCAAAAAGCGACCGAGCGCACTCGCGTACAGGTGCACTGAAGTTGTGCAGTGCAGATCTTGCATTTTCCGAACCGTTTGCGGTATAAGCCGTTTGTGCACATCCGTCAACAGCATACTAAAGTTAGGAGTACGGGAGACAACTCCAACTGACCAAGGCTCGCGTCTGTAAAGTTTCGTCACTTGAAGATGGTGTTGGTACAACCGGAAATTCACACACACGGTCTTTCATGGCTGACCCTGTTTAGTACTCGCTTCTCAGTAGTTGGTTAGAATTTGACAGCAAAAGAGACCATCTATATATATAGGCAAACTGTTTTGTCGAATCTGTCGAGAAAAAGCTCTGTCAGGAAATCATGCAGTGTGTGTGCCAATCAAAGTAAGAGTGCTGAAGTTTTTGGTTACTTTTGAGTTTGTTTGTTTCTTTTGTGTGTTTTCCTGTTTGAAACAAAAGTGATAAAACAATATACGCACACATTGTTGGTGCATATACTGATATGACATGTGTGTGTCTGTGCACATGATAATGTTATGTTTTGCACACAATAATAATGTCCTATTAAAATGTCTGAAAGCAGTCAAATGTCCTATTGATGCCGAAGAGTTCAGGACATTAAATTGTGTCCTATAGGTATGAGTTTGTGGCAACATCCCTGGGGCTGTCTGAAAAGAAGAGTTCCACTGCATACCTCTTTGCGCATCTTCTCCCGATTGCTCTCGGAGATCATGAGCTTTTCGTAATGGGCTTCATACTCCAGCAGGAACTGATCCGCACGGGGGTCGCCCTTCACGGGCTTGAGCAAGTCTATCACCTGTAGAAACAGCAACAGTAATAATAATTCATGATCTTGTTGTTTGTTTCATACTCTAGCATAAACTGATTCAGATGGGGGTCGCCCTTCACGGGGCTTGAGTCTATCACCTGTAGAAACAACAACAGTAACAATAAGTTCATGATCTTGTTGTTTGTTTCATACTGTAGCAATAACTGATCCACACGGGGCCGGGTCGCCCTTCACGGGCTTGAACAAGTCTATTATACCTGTATGCACAGCAACAGTAACAATATATTAAGTTCATGAGCTTGTAGTTAGCTTCATAGTTAGCTTGGAGGGCAAAAGAAAAAGATATAGGCATTTATTTATTTGTTCTGAATTAATTTTGCAAGTTGGCATAGGATTTATATGCGACTATGATTGATTTGTAGTACATATTCCAGTGAAAGGATGCCCTTAATTAGCGCCTATTAAAAGCCTGATCTAGGTTCACACGATCATTTACACGCCAAGGAAAGCACTCTTAAAGGGACGGTCTCTAATCGCCCCATTAGCTACAAAGTCCCAATGATGTAGGTCGTGTAATACCTGTACTATTTGTTTCGATGTAATAATAAAGGATCATCTTTCCGCAGGACAACCAAATAGAATAATCTGATGTTTTGTTGTCTTTTAAAAAAAAATTTTTTTTTTTTACAATACTTCACACAATTATGACTCTCTCGCGATGTCGATCAACGTTTTCCAAACCGTAAGGATTACCTCATTTTTGATTAAAATGTTTACCCGCAAACCATTCCAAAAGTAGTCTGCAGTGCTTTTTACGGCGCTTTTAGGAATTGCAAAGGAACGAAGTGAAAACGCTTTCTTGTGAGATTATTGGTCTTCCGCGATCCGAGAAACCGGCACGGTTGGCCTATTGGTAAGGCGTCCGCCCCGTGATCGGGAGGTCGTGGGTTCGAACCCCGGCCGGGTCATACCTAAGACTTTAAAAAAATTTGGCAATCTAGTGGCTGCTCCGCCTGGCGTCTGGCATTATGGGGTTAGTGCTAGGACTGGTTGGTCCGGTGTCAGAATAATGTGACTGGGTGAGACATGAATCCTGTGCTGCGACTTCTGTCTTGTGTGTGGCGCACGTTATATGTCAAAGCTGCACCGCCCTGATATGGCCCTTCGTGGTCGGCTGGGCGTTAAGCAAACAAACAAACAAACGATCCGAGAAGTACGGTGAAAGTTAAAACTATCCGTTGTAATTGCGAAGCCCAGCTGGTCAGAAGCGATTTCTTACCGTACTTTTAGGTTTGCTTGCAGAACCAGGGCAACAAAACAAAATCGAGCATCATTACGGTCCAAGAAGCGTGCATGCTAAAGGCGCAATCATCTGTTCAGTGCGAAGACCAGCTTACCTTTTGTCTCTCACGCTCGATACGAAGAACAGCTTCATCCTTCCCCGCCTGAAAGAAGGGAAAAAACCTAAGTAAAAAACGCACCTTACAAGTAAACATGAACAATTCGTAAAAAAAAAAAGAAGGGAAGAATGAACAAGACACAACAATCAGGAACATCTGTGCACAAGTCTACCGATGTTTGCTATTTTGACAACGTTCGCTGCAGAATGATTCAGCTTGCTAAAACTACCCACACACAAAGACACAATGACACACACACACACACACACACACACACGCACGTGACACACACACACACACACACACACACACACACACACGGCGCGCGCGCACATGATCACAGATCCACCTTATGCATTTGCCCTACGCGTCCCAGCAACTTCGAACAAAATGGTTACACAACCACTCACACTTGTGACTACCATGGTTGACACGATTTGAAGATACCTTTCGTCCCGTGCGGACTATTTTTAACACCGCGACACTTCTTCCTGAACATGTTAAGGTGATAACAGTACCCGTCCACTTGGACACATGCAAAAATGCAATAGCCTTGCTGCGTCGTACTGAGCAGATTGGGATTTTTTTTACATTTTTTTTTTTAACATTTTTTAAAGTTGATACCGGTGTTGGTTACTACACATTTCAACAACAACAACAACAACAACAACAACAACAACAACAACAACAACAACAACAACAACAACAACAACAACACATTCCCAGTCAACACAGAAAGAAGTCAGGTTGAAGATTTCGTGTGTTTTTTTTAGGGACTTTTAGAAGCACAGCCCTTCCCGTGTGGAGGATTTGGCTCACCATCTAAGTTCTTATCATGCATTTACATTTGATAAAGCAGTCCCTTCCCTTAGACACACACACAAATCAACGTCCCGACTGTCTCTTGTAGCAAACTTGGGCAGGATGTTGATTTTCGGCATGTGTCTAAATAGAGGAACGGCGTTATGCTGGCAAGATCTGAGATGATGAAACGAATCGTTTTGCACGGAAAAGACTTTGCCTTTTATGAGCACAGTATAAATCAGAAATACGGTAGGGAGCGGACCTACCTGCAGCATCTCTGCACTACACTGCGAACCGCCAACAACTGCTTCTAATGTATACTGGCGGGGCCCAGGCCATGGACACTTTTTATAATCACACTGATAGATTATTTAGTGAAAGCACACGGCTCCTACTGTGGAAGGGATGTTTGCTGTTGGGGTATCAACCGGGCAAGCCAAAACAGTGTTCTCATCTTTGAAATTAATATCGATTGCATTGGATATATATGATCAGCTTTGACTGTCATAAATGTGTAGACCTGTCCCTTGCGCATCCTTGTGAATGTGAATATGTTCTTGGTTTTTAAAACAAGATAGTGAGTCAAAGCTATGCTTGTCATCAAAAATATGAGTTCCTCAAAAGTAAACAACAACAACAACAACAGCAACAACAACAACAACAACCGGCAACAACTACAACAACAACAACTACAACTACAACAACAGCAACAACAACAACAACCGGCTAACGCACTACATAATCATATTCATAACAAAATAATGAAATGTATCTGCGGAACCAATGATACTGTATCTCTGATGGATTATTTATTCAAACGACAACAACAACAACCCAACCCGACAACAGCAACAACAGCGGGGCAATCCGTTCACATTTTGCCTTCAAAGTTCAATTGTCTTCATTGTTCAGACTCGTTCGCCTATCCATCAGCCATTGAATGTGTCTTACGCCCCTGACGAAAGATCAGTAAATGTCTAGCCGTTGGTGTTTACACATACCTCCAAATGCGACATAACATTTTTGACATGTTGCATGGTGTTGTCTGTGCACAGTGATTTCTTCTGTCCGGCACATGCATCGTACTATGCATTTTTCTGACGTCATAGCATGTAATGTTCTGACGATTTTTGTTCGTTCTGATCATTCTGGAATTGGAGAAGAGATAGATCTTTGTCTTTGCAGCGAAGTTTCTTTTTCAACTTTTTGTCTGCAGGGGAAAATGGGACAAAGCACATCAAGGCATAAAGGTTATGTGAGTATAATGACACTTTTTGTACGGATTGAGTCAGAGGAAAATACAAACATGCACATTCTTGACTGATTTGGCAGAGCCCGAGACTGACTGGACCGCCACTGGATATGAAGATATCCAAGACTCACTTTAGAACTTTGAATTTTCACAGAAGATCCACAAAAGCAACTCCATCGATATCATTAGTAAGCTTATCCTAGATCACAGAAACTGTGAGCAGGCCTTTGTGTAAACTAAATCCCATCCAAGGGTAAAGCCGTCTTCGTCTGTTGACTCATTAGGCCAAAAAAAAAAAATAGGTGTGGTTACGGTAACATAGCCCCAAAAAAATAGGGTAGGAAGGTAGGCAATCACTTTTTTTTTTTTAACTTTTTTTCTAATGTGTACAAAATTAAACCTACTTGACAGGGAAATAAGTGTGCGACTCGGGCGCTTTCGCTTTCATTGCGTTTTCTGCACGCGTTTTCTTTTTTTTTTCTCTTTTTTTTGACAAATGTAATAAAAAGTTATAGGGTCGGCCCCTAAAAATAGGGTAGGTCGGGTTACCGTAACCACACCTATTTTTTTTTTAGGCCTTACAGTTCGTATCAATTTGTAAGTCAGCCTTGACCAGACCACAGGCGGAAGGTATCGTTCACTGGACCACTACTTACATAGAAAGACTACTATGTAAGTAGTGGTCCATGCAGTGAACGATACCTGCCGCCTGTGACCAGACGAGCAAAGTGCCGTGATACTCTTTCTTTTATCGTTTCAAAATATGTTTGGTTTAAAGGTTGCTTCATGTCTTGCAACACACACACAACAAAAATATATAGGGGAAGGGCTCCTAATATGGACCACTTTTTGACTCACATGCGAAGCAAAAGTGAGTCTATGTACTCACCCAAGTCGTCCGTCCGTCCGTCCCCCCCGTCCGTCCGTCCGTCCGTCCGGCCGTCCGGAAAACTTTTACGTTGGATATTTCTTGGACACTATTCAGTCTATCAGTACCAAATTTGGCAAGATGGTGTATGATGACAAGGCCCCAAAAAACATACATAGCATCTTGACCTTGCTTCAAGGTCAAGGTCGCAGGGGCCATAAATGTTGTCTAAAAAACAGCTATTTTTCACATTTTTCCCATTTTCTCTGAAGTTTTTGAGATTCAATACCTCACCTATATATGATATATAGGGCAAAGTAAGCCCCATCTGTTGATACCAGTTTGGTTTACCTTGCTTCAAGGTCAAGGTCACAGGAGCTCTTCAAAGTTGGATTGTATACATATTTTGAAGTGACCTTGACCCTAAACTATGGAAGATAACTGTTTCAAACTTAAAAATTATGTGGGGCACATGTTATGCTTTCATCATGAGACACATTTGGTCACATATGATCAAGGTCAAGGTCACTTTGACCCTTATGAAATGGGACCAAAATAAGGTAGTGAACCACTAAAAGTGACCATATCTCATGGTAGAAAGAGCCAATAAGTAGAGGTTACATGCCGAGTCTCAGTGATTATTAAAAATAATGGTCGAAGTTGGCGGATCATGAAAAATGCGAGCTTCAGCGAGCTTTTTCATGACCGCGAACTGAGACCATTATTTTTAATAATCACTGAGACGAGGTGTGTAACCTCTTTATTCCTCCTTTCTTCAGTTATTCAAAGAAAACAGGAGTTTTTGTGCGAAAGTTTGATCGAATCCGAATCACTCAACCAGTCAATCTGCGCAGGCGATCGATTAATGCGCGGTTGTATAGTTCCGTGCAAATCATTCCATTCTGTTAACACTTCTTGTCAGTTTCCCTGTTTTGGACTAAAATCAAGTACACAGATATGCTGTTATTCTGCTGTGGCGGTAAAGGCAGATATTGTGTGTTCTGTTTATGTTTTAGTATCGCTTAGGATAATGTTCTTTCGTCAAATGGGACTAGCAGACGAACTTTTGCACCCGTGTTCCAACGTTAATTACTGTATGAAGTTCAGTTTTCTGGGGAAAATAGTGTACGAAACCGATTTATGTTGTTTAAATCGATGAGATGTGTGCACTTGGTTGCCTGTGATCTGTTTATAAAATGAAATATTGTTGAAAACTGACCGTCGGATTGCAGTCAGTGTTGTCGAAGAAACTGAGTTAAAAGAAGGGGAACTACTCTTGTCGCTAGAGTATGAGTTACTTGCCTTGGGAATTTGCCATGAACGGTTTGTGCACGGCAGATCTAGATTCAGAAAACAACCGAACTCATGGATTTTATATGGAGATTCATGTGTTCAGGCCTGTAGTTGTTAATTTAAATGCGGTATGTTTGTATTGTTTGCTCCAGAGATGTATACTTCGTACGTATAGAGCGTTCGGAACTTTTCAGTCGCAAAAGTAGTACCGGCGAAACAGAACAGCTTCTCAACCCATTGCACTATCGAGGATTCAGGCTGTTGCTGGCTCGTTATTTGTTTGGTTGCTGGGTCATTATCGAAAAATAACTAGCTCTACACGTTTACAGAGGTAAAGAAGCAGAGAGGGGAATAAGTAGAGGTTACATGCCGAGTCTCAGTGATTATCAAAAATAATGGTCGAAGTTAGAGGATCATGAAAAATGCGAGCTTTAGCGAGCTTTTTCATGACCGCGAACTGAGACCATTATTTTTTATAATCACTGAGACGAGGTGTGTAACCTCTTTATTCCTCCTTTCTTCAGTTATTCAAAGAAAAGAGGAGGTTTTTTGCGAAAGTTTGATCGAATCCTATTCACTCAACCAGTCAACCTGCGCAGGCGATCGACTCTGTGACTGATTAATGCGCGGTTGTATAGTTCCGTGCAAATCATTCCATTCTGTTAACACTTCTTGTCAGTTTTCCTATTTTGGACTAAAATCAAGTACACAGATATGCTGTTATTCTGCTGTGGCGGCAAAGGCAGATATTGTGTGTTCTGTATATGTTTTGGTATCGCCGGGCTTCTTTCGTCAAATGGGACTAGCAGACGAACTTTTGCACCCGTGTTCCAAAGTTAAAAACTGTATGAAGTTCAGTTTTCTGGGGAAAATAGTGTATGAAACCGCTTTATGTTGTTTAAATTGATGAGATGTGTGCATTTGGTTGCGTGTGATCTGTTTATTAAATGAAATATTGTTGAAAACTGACCGTCGGATTGCAGTCTGTTGTCGAAGAAACTGAGTGAAAAGAAGGGGAACTACTCTTGTCGCTAGACAAAGTATGAGTTACTTGCCTTGCGGGAAATTGCTTGTGATGAACGTTTGAGCACGGCAAATCTAGATTCAGAAAACAACCGAACTCATGGATTTTATATGAAGATTCATGTGTTCAGGCCTGTAGTTGTTAATTTAAATGCGGTATGTTTGTATTGTTTGCTCCAGAGATGTATACTTCGTACGTTAGAGCGTTCGGAACTTTTCAGTCGCAAAAAGTAGTACCGAAACAGAACAACTTCTCAACCCATTGCACTATCGAGGATTCAGGCTGTTGCTGGGTCGTTATTTGTTTGGTTGCTGGGTCATTATCGAAAAATAACTACCCCTACAAGTTTACAGAGGTAAAGAAGCAGAGGGGGGAATAAGCACCATTGTACTTCCTATGTCTTGAATTAACAGCTTTGTGTTGCATGACCTTGGATGACCTTGACCTTGGGTCAATGTCACATGTATTTTGGTAGGAAAAATGTGTAAAGCAGTTCTTAGTGTATGATGTCATTGCTAGGTTTAGCTGAAGGTCAAGGTCATGTAAAGGTCAAGGTCAAGCATGTGAGTCGTATGGGCTTTGCCCTTCTTGTGTGTTTGGTAGTTCTTCTCTCTTAGGTTAACCCGTTAGGCCTAATTAGAGTGAAATAGCTTTGATAGACATTCAGCAAAAATTAAATACAGAAAAAATCACAGAGTCCATATTAGGAGCCTGGGTGCCTAATATGGACCAGTGAAGCGGCCTTCACGAATCACTGTAAAAAGCTCCCTATACTTCAAAATAACATGATACAACTTATTGTACAAGTCAGACTAATTAAAATATGCTTTAGATTTAGCTGTTTCGGGTTGATGAGAGCATTATCCCCGAGTACGCTAGTACTTGGGCTCAGCAGACTTTAATTGTGTGTCTGTCTGTGTGTGTGTCTTTCTCCACTTAACAGCTTATTGCTGGGAAACTACTGGGCGCAGTTCGTTCAAAAGTTGATAATAGGTCCGATTGATCGTATTAAAACTTCATAATGTTACCTGGGACCTAAATGCGAAATAAACCACAAAAACGACTTGGCCGAAGGAGGAGTTCACACCGGCGGGGCAACACGCAGCCATTGAGCTGATAGAACAGCCGAACGCGTCACACACTGATGAGAAAAGCCGAACGCGTCACACACTGACGAGAAATATAGCATGCGTCTCGCATGCGAGACGATTTGCCAGGCTTTGCGCGTTGTGTGTTTGAACAATTTGATTTGTTGTGTACCGCATTTTCTACCAAGCGTTGGTTGCTCGGTCGCGACTGCGGTGGTTTAGAGGTCGCGATTTTGTGTTTTGATTAGTTTCATATTAATTTGTATTTTTTCTTATGGTTTCCTTTGTTTACATATGTTTCAGTCTTTTACCTTCACTTTACATTAAAGAATTTGGTAAAACTACCTGGGGCGTGATAAATGCAAGAATCCGCGAGCCAGGACAGTAAAAGAACTTCGTGGGCCACCAGTTATGAAGAGGGTCGGTAGTATATTTTTCACTGTGATCAAATAAAAGAGAAAGGCCAGTACGCACATCGTACTTATATAGCAAAGGGAATGCCTGTAATTCACACAGAGCAATCACTTGGTCTTAAACGTGCACACTAAAGACACAAACTTTCATACTGGGGGAGCGAGCCAGTCTGAAGAGTACTCGGGTCCAGCGCGAGCGTTTTTTATATATCCTCATTTAAAACCCACTATTTTGTGGCACGGGTGAAAATTCATGTTATGAAAACAAAACAATGGTGCACTGACACACGCCACACCATACCGTATACACGCACCTCAGCACCCTGAGAGAGAGAGAGAGAGAGAGAGAGAGAGAGAGAGAGAGAGAGAGAGAGAGAGAGAGAGAGAGAGAGAGAGAGAGAGAGAGAACAAGAACAATTCTTTATTTAAGGGTAATAGAGTAAGCAGTGTTCTGCTTTTTTACATCTGGCCCTCGCCTTAAAGAGGAACTAGCCTAAAATTGCTAAAGAATAAACAAGTAGGAAAGAGAGAGAGAGAGAGAGAGAGAGAGAGAGAGAGAGAGAGAGAGAGAGAGAGAGAGAGAGAGAGAGAGAGAGAGAGAGAGAGAGAGAGAGAGAGAGAGAGAGAGAGAGAGAGAGAGAGAGAGAGAGAGCATTCCGCGTCATCACTGTCTGTCCGTAACCATGCCTGCAAGGGAAATCACTCTATACTCTTTTCCTCGGAAAAGCAGAGACATAGATAGAATGTCTCTGGGAAAAGTAACTTTCGGTTTCCGTTCGGCTTTGACGGGCCAAACCGGCCATTGATTTACTCGGTCGGCCCGAGTCATAGCGGCCTGAACTGAACTGCTGACCACGGCTGATACACAACGATTATCGCCGTCATGGCTTGTGGGAACAGTTCAGGCTCCGTCCTGTCCAACGTGTTTGTTGTGTGTGAATTGTGCGACGAAGAGGCGGAAGCGAGGAACCACTGCGACGAATGCCTGACGAACTTTTGCGACCGTTGCGCTCGCTCGCACGGCAAGCGGTTTGCAGGGAAAGAGCGGCACCGCGTAGAGCATGGGGTCTGCTGCTACGACATGGAGCTGGAACTCTGCCCCGAAGATGGACAGAAGATGTCGTTTTTCTGCAAGGCGTGTCAGTTGCGTGTCTGTCCTCAGTGCGAGCTGAAAAGAAAGCGACACCTCATGCATGAAGTTGTCACTTTGGACCAGCAAGTGGGCTGTGAAAAGGTTTCACCTAGCGATTGAAAGCTTTACTTCCTGGTTATTTAAAGGCACAGTAAGCCTCCCGTAAACCATCACAGATACTGTCAGGCTTTTACACACAATACAAACACCCTTTCATTTAAACACTCACCGCTTGAGAACATCCTAGGTGCCCTACGTAAAGCCCGTCCTTAATTGAGCCCGTAGTCGACTATACCATAGACCAAATAGATAAATGGTCTATGACTACACGAAGCTTCGCGAAGTCTTTATGCCGAAAACCCGCAGCTACGGCGAAGTACTTTGTCCACTACATCGCTTCGCAAGTTTTGACATGCGAAGCTTCGCCGTAGCACGCAACGAAGTTGCTGTTTTCGTAAGAAGAGTGCTTTTCGATTCAAGATGGACGACGAAATCAGACTCAATACTATAGTGAAGAATGAATTTATCAACTTTGGTTGACCTGAAGTACAAGAACTAACCTCCTACCTGTATTATTTCATACTGCGATGCATTGACATGTTGAATGAAACTCGAAATCCCAGCGCTCAAGCCGTTTGGTCCCGGCCGTGCTAAGTAAACAAAATAGAACACATAAATATGTGTTACAATTAACTTACGTCATTATCAAGTACGTAAAGTACAATTTGTGACGTAAAGTACTCAGAAAGAAGCACACCACGCGCTGGTCGAGACTACGCACGTGCGCTTTCTGGCTAATAAGTCTAATTGAGACGCCAAGACATGAAAAGATAACTCTCTTCTCCGCCATAGTGCCTTTGCTTGGACTTCGTCGAAGCTTCGACGAAGTCTAGTTCAGGTAGCTTTGCGAAGTGAGCTACGCGTAGTCGACTTCGCCCAATTAGGGACAGGCTTAAAGAGCGAGCAAATTTCAAAGAATAGATTTTTCTTACCCCTGAGCCAGCGTGAACCCGTGTGATCCAGTTTCCCTTTTTCACAATGTAGTCGTCAGTTAGTAATTTGAATGCGACTCGATGTGAGCTTATCTGCAATAGCACGTTATTATGTACCTCTGACTATGCACGAAACAAACGGCTGTGGTTCACAAGAACTCTAGCGATGGCTTTTGACTGTTCAGAGGAACTGGCGATAGGCAGAAACCGTCGTCTGCTACGAGAACCATGACCTTGCGTGACCCTGCTTCCGGGCTTTTCGTTTTTCAAAACTTCGAATTGTACTGATCTTGTCTTGATGAAAAAAGAATTCTTTTATGATTTAAGAATGTTTATGTAACAAGCTGTCAATTTATTATTCAGATTTTAAAAATTAGGTCAAGCGCCAAAACGCACCACGGTCCGATTGTCTCTGACTCTGAGACAATCCGCAAAATTAATTCTTTAAAAATTGGTCGCTCTTTACGTAGGGCACCTAGGATGTTCCCGTTTGGTGAGTGTTCAAATGGAAGGATGTTTGTACTGTGTGTAAAACTAAAAGCCTGACAGTATCTATGATGATTTACAGGAGGCAGCATTCATGAATGTATTCTGTCTATCTGCCTGTATCTCTCTCTCTCTCTCTCTCTCTCTCTCTCTCTCTCTCTCTCTCTCTCTCTCTCTCTGTGGTGTGTTTACCTGCTTATCTGATTTGTGACACACATACATGTATGCATGCAAGCACCCCCCCCCCCCCACCCCCGCACACACACACATACACATACACACACACACGCACACACATTCTGATAAGCATCGCTCCACGGCTATTACCAGTTGTCTCTCTGACCGGACGCTACAGTCCTACGCGAATCTATCAAAACAAGAATACAGAGTTATCTCTCATATGTTTTTCGCGAGCACTGATCTAAATTTGAGATCAGTGTTCGCGAGACGAAAATTATTGCAGATTGGCCGACTTCAACAGTGATCTCCGTTCTGTTCTTCACAGTTATGATAAAGACATCGTTCTAAGGTCAAAACAAGTCGAAATTTTGGGACTGCTGCCGGAAGGAGACCGTAATATATAATATATGGTTTCATCTCTGTCAACTGGTTACAGAAAAAATCGTCTGCTCCAGTGAGCGCCGAAACCAAACGGTTGATTATCACGTGACACTTTTGCCATATTTAGAGTTGTTTGCACAGTATATACATCCGCGAAAAATAGCTCGCTTGAAACTGTCTTACATATATCAATTCCTTTGTAATTTAAAAACACCATCAAAAAATCATTATCGACGATCGCGAATCTGCTTATATCCATAACACATTACGAAAAGATCTAAATATGTACAAAATTTGGTTTCCTTGCCAGACAAGGAAACTCAGGGCATCCTGTCAGGGAGAGAATGAACCGAACTCATTTTGACCTGAGTTCAGGATGGCACACACACACATCACACACACAAAAACACAGAGACATACACACAAATGTATTGGATATTGACATTTGCTTTGATTATTTTCTATTAATAACAGAAACCAACGAATCATAGTTAGCAATTACATGCAGAACAGAAACACAGACTTTTATGTACAATACTATAATGACAACAATGTGTATTTACCTTTCAGGAGAAACTTTTGGACAGGCTTGATGATGTGACAACCAAAACAGAAACAATCAACTACCTGCCCGAGGATATCAAGGCTATGGCTACTCAGATTGAGGTAAAACACAACAACAATTAATACATTCAGAAATCAGTAAATAATTGATACAGCAGACTTCCACTAACTCGCGGTCTTTGGGGTCCAAAGATTTTTGATCGCGATATATCCGATTCGCGATGCAGTTTGGGGTCCAATTAAAGGGAAGAAACCGCGTTCTCTTCTGAGTCAGAGAAAAACGCGGTTATTTCCCTTGTTGGTCACAAAAAGCCTGTGAGCGTCACGTTGTCGTGTGTGCGTTTGCCGTGTGAGTGCATGTGCGTGCATGTGTGTATGTGCGTGCGTGTGTGCGCGTGCGCACGCACGCCTGGCATGTGGTTGTGCTACAATGTTCATGTGTATGTGTTACTGCGTTTCTCGCAAGTGTGACGCTTCTGTTGGCAACTAAGTTCTCAAAAGATTAACTGCGATGACACGTTTTCTTTTATCAGCAGATGACGATTTCTTTTCTTTTTTTCTCCGACTCATACGTCGTCACAAACTTACTAGTTAATCAGACACAGACAGACACAGACGTACACTGTGCGCGTATAACGACTCACTGCTGCACACACACACACTAGAAAATCTGGGGCATCTAGCTGAGATCGCGATTAGCGGGACTCGAGTGTTAAATTGCAGAAGACAGAAGCGCAGTTTAAGCACTTGATTGGCGCCTGTGACCACCCGGACCGTCTAGCAGAGATCGCAATTAGCTGGACTCGAGTGTGACTGGCCATACTGACTGGTCAGACACTTAACCTCTATAGGCACGTGGCCAATTTGACGATACCGATCGTGGCATGGAAGTTCTTGACTGAGTGGGGCACGTGCGCGTGAAAGGTTTGTTTTTCTTTTGTTCGCAGGTCTCGATCAACCCGTAATGTACACAACCTGAAAACACACACACACGTAGAACACTATTTGGAGAGACTGAGGGAGAGAAAGAGAGAGAGACTGATAAGATGAAATGACAATTTACTGCATGATGAAAGGCCATCGGACCCAGAGAGAGATAGCGTGGTTATGATAGAACATTTTGTCATGATCTGTACTATTTTTTGGCCTTTTCGTGACTAATTTTAAAAATAAAAAAATTTAAAGGTCAGTTTTTTTTTTCGGGGTCCAAGAGGTCTCGGCGATATAGCCGAATTCGCGATTTAGTGGACTGCGAGTTAGTGGAAGTCTGCTGTAATAACTTAAATAAGAAAATTAGTTGAGTTAGCTATTGGAACGTTGAATTACAGACAAATGAAAGCATATTTGTTATTGGTCTAGCTTTGGAGTGAAAGGATAAACAAATAATAATAATGATAAAATGAACAAAATATGAACTTAATGAATTAATAACATTACTCAGAATAAAGTAAAACGAGATCAAGTAGTGTGTTTTTTGTTCCTTGAGGATATTCCAATGTGTTCATAAAGTAAGACATTTCCATCAGCCCAGTTTCAAGCTGGAGCTGTGTACCTGATTGATTGATTGATCTATAATCATAAATTCAGGAATGGGTTGATTCAATTAACTAAAAACTGATAGTAATAAGTCATACTACCATGCTAATTTTAAAGGTTTTGAATCATTATCACATTCACAGTAATTGTGAGACAGGGCTAGGCCAGCTTCTTGCATGTGAAACAGGCGGAAATGGAACCAAATACTGTGTACATATGTATGGTAAGTTGCTTACATAGTCTAGTAAAGCTACTGAGTCAACTACATAACAGTAACTCTCCTTCAGGCAGAAACTGTTTGGCAAACAGGAAACACAGTTCAATATAGATTTGTTGGTACAAATTATGGTCAAGGGGAGATAACTTACACATTCACATGGGATTCCATGATAATTCAGCTAAACTTCCACATTCACATGAGATCTCATAATAATTCAGTTACACATGCAAACCTAGGGTGGAAATACTGGTGGGGTTACACAGAGTTTATGTTGCAGTTGAAATGGTTGGAACGCAAAGAACTGATGCGACAGGAGTTTGCCTCCTTGCTGGAGACTATCACAACACAGCAACAAAAACTGATGGCAGATATGGAGGAGGTAATTAAGGGGCGGATAGTTTATAATTAATTAATTAAACAAAATCAAAACATTCAGTTCGTACATGTATTTCATTTATTTGGTGAAAAGGAACATTCTTGGGACTGCAAACCAAGGTTGATAATAGATTTGCATAAAAAAAGGACAAGTTGCCTTTAAGAATGAATATGAATATACAGTAATGCAGAAGTACTGGAGGTTTAACATTATTTGTATAATTGCCACACATACTTTACATGAAAAAAAAGGTAGATTTTTAGAAAGATCTTTAGAATGCTTGGTGGAATTATCACATTTGTTCGTGGAATTTTCCACACAATTTATTCATTAGAGCTTCGGTAGGAAAATGAATAGGGTTAGGGTAAGCCTACAAGTCATCTTTATTTTCATCCCAAGCTGCATTGGTTTTATCATTTACAGAACTTTACCATACCATCAGTGGTTTACATATATATTTTGATTGTTGTAAAACAATTCCTGGATTGCTATAAACTGTATATATAGTTAAATTCCATAAGAAGTAGCATTACCAGAAACAGTGTGTGAATGAATATATCAAATATGCTTAACTTTACACTAAAAGAAGTAAAGTTATAGTCTTCCGGCACTTTGACAAGCAAAATGATTATATAATGTCATCACAATACTTTCCACAATAGATAGTAAAGTTATTCATTAAGCGGTTAGAAAAGCAGAGTTCATTATTTTATCACATGGTTTTCTTTGCACAGCAGGAGGTAAATTTCCCGCAGTGGGGCACTGCGGTTATGAAATTAAAAGCCCCTCCTGTTTTTGGAACCGCAGGAGCTTTCTAGTTTGCTGTTAGGTAGATTTTTGGTTCCTCTTTCCTGTCATGCTCTCTTTTTCTTCATGAATTCTTTTCTTTTTTCTGCCTTCTTGCTCATTCACCTGTATTTTTTCCAAAAATCTCTTCTCTTGCCGCTTGTCTCGCGATTCATGTATAGTTTAATCTGTTAGTGTTCTGATGTAAGTCCAGCAGTAGATAGGTTAAGCCTATTTTAACATACTGGAAACTGGTAATCTTCAAGTAGGTATTAATTTAGTTTTACTAAAGCCTGCTGGGACACAAGTAATGGGTTAGTGCATTTGTAAACAGGAATCGCTTGACAAGTGGCCCCCTTCATCCCCCCCTTCCTCGTCCTGATATGGCTCTGCGTAGTCGGCTGGACGTTAAGCAACAAATAAACAAACAAACAAACAAACAGGAGGTAAATTCATCCTCACGGCACATGGAAAAGCAAGTAATGTCCTTACATACTTTCTTTGTACAACAGGAAATGAAATTATCCTTACAACACTTAGAAAAGCTGCAGAAAGCTCACGAGGAGGTGCTATCAACCACTTGTCAGCTCTCCGACGATTGCATCTCCGCAGTGCAGAGCTTACCCCGGGAAGAATTCTTGAAAAGCTACCCACAGTTTTTGGAGAGGTATGACGTAAAGGCTATTGTGTGTGAAGGCTATTGTGTGCGTGTGTGTGTCAAGGGAGGTAATGGCAACAATTTGGTGCCTTTGGTGATTTATCAAGAGTTGTGTCCCTTAATGTAAATAGCTGTTTGAATGCAGAGTTTGTCTTCGATCTTGTAAACGTTGTACAAGATGGTACATCTTAAAATCTTGCATCAGGGTTGGAATGCTTAGTTTGTCTTCTTTTTCAACAGTGTAAATCTTCTTGCATGACTGAAAAAAAACCCCACAAAAACATGATAACACAAAGGTAAAGAAAATACAGTCACAGTATAAGAACACCGAGACAGTCAACATTTTCTTCCCTTGTGAATGATCATCGCTCATTAACCATCACTGATCTGTTCAGGTTTTTATGTGGGATGAGAACAATTCTTCCACTTGAGCACATATAAAAAATCAGCGGCCTGGCAGTCTGTACAACAGAGACAGAGACTTTTGTCTTTTCTAAACTTCAAAGTTTTATTTTTCAAACTTAGTTATTGACAATTTTAATGTATATACGCCACATACAAAAAAAAAAGAAAGACAAGGTAGAAAGAATCATAGCAAGTACATGTAGTCAAACCTTTCAATCATGCCAAAAAGAAAAATATGTCTGTTTCCGGTAACATCGCCAAAAAAAAATAGGGTCGGTCGGTGTGTGTTTTTTAAAAAAAAAAAAATTTTAAATTTTTTAAACAACCTTTTTCTTACATTTTGGTAACGTCTTTTTACGTGTTTATTTTATTTTTTAAACGCTTCCTTAGTTTACTTGCAATTATTTAGCACATGTTTTTGACCTAGATATATTGAAAGTAAATAAAGTATACTTGACTTCATATTTTTTTTATTTATTTTTTTTTTACGAAAAGCGAAAAAAACCTTTAGGGTCGGCGCTTAAAAATAGGGTCGGTCGGGTTACCGGAAACACACATATTTTTCTTTTTGGCCTAATGACCACCAAAGGGACCTTCTTCTTCTTATTCGTTCATGGGCTTAGACTCCCACGTACACTCATGTTTTTAGTACGAGTGGATTTTTAGGTGTTACCCGATTTTACCCCGCCATTCAGGCAGCATACGCCGATTTCGGGGGACACCAAAAGGACCAATAAAAAGCGGTTGTTATGGAAAGGTGTATTATTCCGAAAAATGTTTCATCAGGGATCCTTTCGGGTGGCCTTAATTGGCAGCTGGTCATTACTGAAAGGTGGTCACCAAGACAGGTTCGACTGTAACATGATTGTATTGTAGTAACTGCAAGTTCAACCTGGTTGTTTCACGGGAACAAACGTGATGATCGACGGCTGAAGCTAAGCTAGGATATTGAAGAAAAGGTAAAACAATTAACGAAAACTTGTATGCAGAGTTTTCTCTCTTTGGAAAAAAAAAAACCAGAAAGAAAAGAAGAAGTTTTCCCTGCACGCTTTCTGTGGCAAGCAGCATGAAGCGGAAACCGATTTGAAAAAAAATCATGTCTGAGCTGTTTGTTCCCCCTCCATCAAGGATTGTGTTTTTTTCAGCTGCATGAAGAGGACATTGTGAAATTGCTTTTGACGCTCCAGGGTAGGTCTTCTTTCAAATAAAAGCTGAGAATCATCAGTGTTTTTTTGTTTCTTCTCAACTACGCATGACCAAGGGCATGACAAAAAAGAGTAAATAAAAGATACATAAATATAAAAACAGAATTAAAGTCAGAAGATAAATGGGAGGGAGCCAGATAGAGAAGAATCTGTTCATTATTCTGAGTGGATTTTTTCCATTTTGTGGCCCACCTTTGGGGGGGTCGCTGCCCCTTAAGTGTGCACCTTTTTCTCGCTTTGTTGTGACGTGCATGGCAATGAAGGAGCCCCGTGGGCATCGCACACAACCTGGAGAGATTGTGCGGACGTTTATAGGGCTCCAGGGTGTAGGGGAATGTCCAAACAGTTTCTGTCACGTCTGCCTCAATGGGACACTTGTGCTTCAGCTGAGGACTCTGTTTGAAAATGTTGTTGTTGCCCCTTTTTTTTAAATTATTTTCTCTTTTTTTGTGTGTGCTTTTTGTGTATCAACAGAGGTGGACAGAGCCTTGCATTTCTGAAACTGGCTTTGAAAGCTTGGTTTGGAGCTTAAATGTCTTTTTCAGTGGATTGAATTGATGAAGAGGTTAGAATGGGAGCGCTCACACAGTACCTTTTTTTACAGACACGCACACACCTGCAGACATACAGTCACAAAGATACAAACACACACACACACGAACCGCTGCTGGTGAAAATACTGGTAATCTTGAGTCTTTACAGTGTACCTGTAGCCAGAAAATTCAGTTTGATATAATGATGCCTTTTTTTGTGATACTTGCAATCATGGGTGTTTCAGTGCTAAATCACTGGTGAACCAGGTGGAGAAGATGAGTTCTCCAGATGACTGCATGCCTGCCTTCCTTCAGCTGCCTTTCAGTCTCCACAAAGAGAAGGTTCATCTTCACGACTCTCTTCAGCTTGGCGCTTTTGGTAATTTAGACCTGTCACGCAGAATATGCAAGTGTTTTTTTGTCTGTCTCAGTCTGTCTGGTTTTTTTTTTCATGTTCATGAGTGTGTGTGTGTGTGTGTGTGTGTGTGTGTGTGTGTGTGTGTGTGTGTGTGTGCGTGCGTGCATGCACACAGGTGTGTATGTAATTTCTGTCACAGTCTTTCTCTCTGTTTGTCTATCTGTGTGCATATGTTCGTGTGTATGTGTGTGTGTGTGCGTGCTCATGCACTATGCTAGTGTGTAAACATGTTCAAATATGATTTAGTTTTTGACTGCATCCTGTTACAGATCCATCTGTTTGTCAACAATCGTGTGCATGCACATCTACATGCACTTCATCAAGTATTCCAACCTTGAACACTTTTTTGTTTTGTTTCCCAGATTGCCAGCGCATCAGAGCCATCGAGTACAACCGCTTCATTCCTCAGGATCGTGTGAAGGAGGAGATTGCAGTCAACATGCTGGTGAACTGCCCACAACCAGATGATATCCCCACCTCCTGCACTCTCCACTACACGGCTGCAATTTTTTGTGGAAGCAGGCAGATCAAGGTTTGGTGGAAAGTTGTTGGTCTTTATAGACAATGTTGGGCAATAACTCTGAAGGAATATTGTATGGGTTAAGGAAGAGTGAATACGTATATACCCTTGCTTTTTGTGAGACCAACAATCTACACATGATCCTTGTGTTTCAGACGTTCTCTATCGCTGGTGATTGGCCTGTGGATTATTAATTTGTCTCAAAAAGCAAGGGTATATTCACAACCCATACAAACTGGACAAGCAAGAAGGAAGAGTCTTTTGGTATGCTACGTTTATGAAATATAGCACCAATGAGGGGCTTTCCTTTACTTGAGAATGCAGGCAAATTATTATCTCTCTTTCACACACGGTGACACACACACACATGCATGCCTGCACCCCCCACGCACACACATACACACATGTGCACATATAACTTGGGTGTGGGTACTTATGTCCCTATAGGTTTAGAGGGGGTGGGGGAGGGGTGGGCCGGTGTTCAATTATTTGGGGCTAGTCAGTCAATAACATGTAGGCTTACATACTGTTTCATTATGTACATGTAAAAGCATTATAAATTACTATCCTTCATCAGCGAAAACCAGCATGGGAGAACAAAGAACCACTCATTCCAACAGACGTTGTGCTGAACGGTAGTCATGGTTTCAATCTGGCGCCTGGGTCTCTTTACTTGGTGAAGATTCATCCTGTCATCACTATCACTACGCACCAAGGTGACAAAACCTTTGATGGCAAGGTCGTTTCCATAGTGATTGTCACAGGTAAGATGTTAGATGGGTCATTTTCCAGTGAATATATTTTGTCAATCTTGTTTATTCTCTTTAGTTTTCTTCCAGAAAGTTAAGCAATGTTGATGTGGTAAAGTGTTAATACTTATCAAGTACTATATTGTACGTTCAGTGGAGCAGATTCAGCGCATTATTATTTTGTAAACAGGATTCAAATTTATTTCTGTTTACAGCTGAATATGTTATCATTTTTTGAAGCAATTCTGGATGCAATTTTTGTTTGCTTCTAACATTTCTCTTTTTACATTTAGTCAAGTTTTGACTAAATGTTTTAACGTAGAGGGGGGAATCGAGACGAGGGTCGTGGTGTATGTGTGTGTGTGTGTGTGTGTAGAGCGATTCAGAGTAAACTACTGGACCCAGGGTTCCTGCAGGGCAGAGCTGATACAATTCAAGGAGTTTTCAAGGACATTTCCAGGACCAAATAAATGCTTTTCAAGGACATGATTTTCCCCAAATTAATGCAAAGCACCAAGCTTACCTTCAGTTTTTCAAGTTATCAAATTTCTGGTGAATTTCTTTCTCAAGAGATGCCACTTCGTCCTTCTTGGTTTTTGCACTTTTCCTCAAAGCATTTGACTTTGCTATGAAGTTGAAGTTCTGCGTGTGTTCAGCCTTTTCTGCAAAAGCATCTGCGCTTTTGAGCAGGTCAGCCGCACAATCTTCGATCTTTCTTTTCTTTGCTTGGAGAGTCTGAATCTCATCCATGTCAGCCTTTCTTTTTTGCACATGTGTCTCGTTCTTCTTCTTCTCTTTCTCTGCCTCCAAGTACTCAGAGTACCTTTGCCGAGCACTAGCAGCATTGTAGAGTAGCTTTTTAGACAACATCACTTTCTCAGCTCCACCTACGTTTGCAATGTGGTCTGTCACATGCCTCTGTGCCACAAGGGTTCTCCCTTTCATGTTGTCTGTCATAATCTCTTTGTTAACAGAGAATCCTCGTTCGACAGAGGCCTGTCCGTGGGACAACATCAGCAGCTCTCTTATGACAAACCACAGGTCTTTCCATTCCTTCCTCGAAGCAAGCAGGGAGAAGTACAGTGAGTCAAGGCGTCCAGTCTGGGAATCAAAATCTCGTAGCTCAGCATTGCCATTTCCAACCATTTCAGTTGCAAACTCCACGTTAAACTCCTTTATCCGATGCTTCTACAAGCCAAGCTTTGTATTTTGCATTGGCAAGCCATTGACGATTGAAGACGCAGTTGCCTTTCCCCATTGTCCACGCTAAGACACAGTAAGAGATATAAAAATGCCACTGCGGTTCTCCGTGTCTGCAAACTATTAGTCATTCCGTAGTTATTTCCCTTGCCAACTTCCGGGAAGGGAAGCAACTACGGGTGACTAGTAATAGTTAGTTCATCTGCTTTCGTTTTCACTCGATCTTTTATTCTCCCAAAATGTGTGTACTGTATTTGACGAAAAAAAAGGGGGTTGCATTTTTTTACTCACATGCGAAGCAAAAGTGAGTCTATGTACTCACCCGAGTCGTCCGTCCGTCCGTCCGGCCGGCCCCGTCCGGCCGGCCGTCCGGAAAACTTTAACGTTGGATATTTCTTGGACACTATTCAGTCTATCAGTACCAAATTTGGCAAGATGGTGTATGATGATAAGGCCCCAAAAAACATACATAGCATCTTGACCTTGCTTCAAGGTCAAGGTCGCAGGGGCCATAAATGTTGCCTAAAAAACAGCTATTTTTCACATTTTTCCCATTTTCTCTGAAGTTTTTGAGATTCAATACCTCACCTATATATGATATATAGGGCAAAGTGAGCCCCATCTTTTGATACCAGTTTGGTTTACCTTGCTTCAAGGTCAAGGTCACAGGAGCTCTTCAAAGTTGGATTGTATACATATTTTGAAGTGACCTTGACCCTGAACTATGGAAGATAACTGTTTCAAACTTAAAAATTATGTGGGGCACATGTTATGCTTTCATCATGAGACACATTTGGTCACATATGATCAAGGTCAAGGTCACTTTGACCCTTATGAAATGTGACCAAAATAAGGTAGTGAACCACTAAAAGTGACCATATCTCATGGTAGAAAGAGCCAATAAGCACCATTGTACTTCCTATGTCTTGAATTAACAGCTTTGTGTTGCATGACCTTGGATGACCTTGACCTTGGGTCAAGGTCACATGTATTTTGGTAGGAAAAATGTGTAAAGCATGTGAGTCGTATGGGCTTTGCCCTTCTTGTTTTTTAAATAAGACAAGCTGCTGACGAAATGTATAGGCAACAATTTGGAAAAATCAAGTACTTTTCAATGACTATTTAACAAAACTCTATTTTCAAGCACTTTTCAAGGCCTGGAATTGGAAAAGGTTTTCCAATTTTCAAGGAGTTTTCCAGGGTTCAAGGACTCTGTACGAACCCTGTGGACCGATCTTTATGAAATTTTACATGAGAGTTCCTGGGTATGATATCCCCAGACGTTTTTTTCATTTTTTTTATAAATGTCTTTGATGACGTCATATCCGGCTTTTCGTAAAAGTTGAGGCGGGACTGTCACGCTCTCATTTTTCAACCAAATTGGTTGAAATTTTGGTCAAGTAATCTTCGACGAAGCTCGGACTTTGGTATTGCATTTCAGCTTGGAGGCTTAAAATTTAATTAATGAGTTTGCTCATTAAAGTTGTCATTAAAATCAATTTTTCGCAAACAGATTTAAAATTGATTGCATCGTATTCTTCATCACATTCTGAATCTAAAAATATATACATATGTCATGTTTACTCTTAAAATGTGATCACAATTAACGAAAATAGATTAATTAGTCTTACGATTAAAATTTAAGAAATCGATCCAAAAATGATGTCATCTTATTCGTGATCATTTCCTGATTCCAAAAACATATAGATATGATAGGTTGTATTCAAAACAAGCTCAGAAAGTTAACAAGAATACAGAAAAGCGCGCTTTCCTGCTTAGCACAATACGCTACCGCGCTAATCTGGCGTGTCAATATCACTACGTTTTGCACGTGGAAGGTGAGCGATTTCCTTCACGCGGGGATTGACGAAGCTGTACTGTCTTGGTGAAAAAATACAGTGCGTTCAGTTTCATCCCGTGAGTTCGACAGCTTGACTAAATGTAGTAATTTCGCCTTACGCGACTTGTTTCTTTCTTTAGGCGCAGGCACAGATGCTGTCAGAAGACCATTGGCTGCTGGTGATGGACAGGTGATTGATGTGAGTGAATCGTAAATCGATTCTTTTAATTATTTTTTAGTGTCTATATCCATATATATATATATGAAGGACTTATGTTTGTCGGTCAGACAGGCTGTTACTTTTATTAACTAAACTCTGTGTGTGCACGCTTTGCTTTGGATTACATGCGCACAGCCTACATGTTGTTGGTGTTTTATTTCCCGGGGGTGTTATTTGTGAAAAGTATGGTTCCTAGCTCTTGGCTCCCCCCCCCCCCTAAAAAAAAATTTTTTTTTTAAGTTGGCCTGAATTCATACTCTCCGCTTTGATAAGTGTCTGTCTGCACTCTTCATACCATGCAAATTGGAATTCATTTTTACATTGATATTGCAAGCAGTCTATTTCAACAGGAATTATAGCTAGTTTTATTTTTAAGAGTAAAGCGAAGTCACAGAGTTTCCCTTACAGAAAAAAAGCTAAAGACTTGACCAATCATACTAGGCACATCGCAGCAAGCTCGCGGGAAGGTCACCACTAGCTGCGACTAGGTCGCAACAAGCTCACGGGCAGCTTGTGGCAAGTGCACTGGGACATCACGGCGAGCCGCGACTAAGTCGCAGCATGCTCGCGGGAGCTCCTGGGGTCTAGGACATCACAGCTAGTTGCAACTAGGACCTTTTTCTCTGTAAGGGTAGCTATATTCCGCCTCTATGAAACATGGATATGTTAAGCTGGGCCGGTGAAAGGTAAGTACACATGGAAATAGTGCTTGAAAATTTTGTAAAGTGTTAATTGTAATGTGTAAAGTGTTACTGCACAGAAAATTATGGCTATCGGGATGAGAGAAGAAAGAAAGCAGCCACATAATAAAAAGACGTGTTATGCTTTAATACTGATGAATTGATAATGCTTTGAATACTGATTAATTTTTTTAATTTTCTTAACAGACTGCAACAGATACCAGCAGACTGCTTGGCACCAAGTGCAATGACTTCCATGGAAACACTGGCGCTCTAGCATGTTTTAACACAGCTTGGGCAGGAAATCAGAATAACAACAGCAACAGAACAATGCAAACCAACAACAGCATCAGCACATGGCACAACCATAACAGTGTCAGCAATAATATGAACAGCAATCTGAACAACAGCACCGTGCCTTGTCTGATCAGGCCGGGCGTTGAAGCAGTTTTTCAGGTTCCAGACTTTTCAGAAGGCATACTTAGACCCTCTGAAGGCGGCTGGAATGTATCATTATTTGAGACAATCAAATGTGTTAGTGACCAGGACATGCTTAACACAGGCTTTGACAATGATCTCGAGGTTTGCAAAGGCAGAATGCAATGTCAGAAGAGATACGCTTCTATCTGCAGCTTTGAGGTGAGATTCCCCCCCCCCCCCCCCCCCCCCCTTCTAAATGTTTTAACATAGACGGGGAATCGAGATGAGGGTCATGGTGTATGTATGTGTCTGTGTGTGTATGTGTAGAGTGATTCAGAGAAAACTACTGAACCGATCTTCATAAAACTTGGCATGAGAGATCCTGGGAACGATATCCCCAGATAGAGAAGAGAGAAAATGTAAGTTTTACGCCCTCACGGCAAAGCCATTAGGGGCATGTTACACGGGAAAACCCGGCTTTGTTTCTTATAATTAGTTCTTATACATTTCTTATAAGTTTTGTATAAGGCATTATAAGAATAAGTTTTGCTATAAGTTTTGCTGATAAGTTTCTACCGTTTCTTATAAGTTTCTACAGTTTCTTATAAGTCTGGTATAAGGAATTTGTAAGGAATTGACAGTGTTATAAGTTGCTATAAGAAAGTATAAGGAAATTATAGGGAAATTGTACTTAAACATTTTGGGAGTCGATGTGGACTTAGAAAAAAAAGGGCGCCTTCCACTGGTTGTCAACCTGCACATTTTTCTAAGTCCAGAAGCAATATCAAAAATTCTTTTAATTTGTTGTTCCAACATCCTTGGAAAGAAATATACCATCTCACGCTTCAAAATGAACAGGAGGGAAATATGAATCCACTGATTTGGAAGATAAAAAAATTTAAAAACAAAAATCAAACTTTGAAATCTTGTAAACCAATAATTATATATTGAAAAGAAAAAGTCAACATTTTCATTCAGAGCCTATTTAGTTAAGGTAAATGTATCTGCATATGGGAGTTTGTGTACAATCGTTATTTATTGCTCTGTCTGTCTGTCTGTCTGTCTCTCTGTCTATCTCTCTCTCTCTCTCTCTCTCTCTCTCTCTCTCTCTCTCTCTCTCTCTCTCTCTCTCTCTCTCTCTCTCTCTCTCTCTCTCTCTCTCTCTCTCTCTCTAATGTATAATAAATATTCTGTACAAAAGTTAAATGAAAAGCCGTACCACAAAGTTTTTCAAATTTGGTTGTGATGGTTCACAGTTACCAGAGACTTTCTATGTGTCTGCTGTTACACAATCAAACAAAAAGACTACAAGACAACAACAAAAACTCACATACAAGTAAACTTTCCTTGTATGATCATTGTGGGAATCAGCTTTCTTTTGGGATGGCCTCACAAATGAAGAGATTCTCTCTTAAAAAAAAATAAAAATTAAAACTAGTATTTTTTATTTCAGTTATGCCTTTAAATACCTTACCTACTTTAGTCCTCAATTGTTTAGTATATATGCAATAAATAGGTAAAGGTTAAGAACGCTCATCCTAATTCCTAATTTTTATGACGTCATAAGATAATTTACTTGGTGACATAAATAAAATAAAAATATAAAACGGTTCATTTCGTACGGGAGTCCTGAAATGCTCACCCGTGTTTGGGGGTTGGGTCGTCTTGGGTCAGTGCTGAAATGGTTACTTTATTGGCTGTTGGCCGAACGGACACCCGGGCTTCATATTTTGGCATGCATGTATTCGTGTTTCCAAGGCCTGAGGCTTTCGCTGTGACCCTGGGATCTTTATCGTGCGCATGCGTGCACACGGGGGTGTTCGGACACCGAGGAGAGTCTGCACAAAGTTCAAGGGCGGATCAATTCACTTTGGAGGGGGGGGTTACAAAATGACTGCGAAGATACAAGTTGACGGCGCCGAAGGCGCCTAAGCCTCTAGGGGGGTCCGAGGGCATGCCCCCCCTGAAATTTTTTTTATCCAAAGAAGCAAAATAGAGCTATCTGGTGCATCCTGAGCCAATAAATTACCTCTTTTTTGGGGGGGTGGGGGTGGGGGGGGGGTTACGTAACCCGTGTAACCCCCCCCCCCCCCCCCCAGATCCGCCCTTGAAAGTTGACTCTGGGACACACATCCCGCGCCGAACTTGGGGGTTGAACCCATCCCCAGATCTTTTTTGCATTTTTTTTATAAATGTCATTGATGACGTCATATACAGATTAAAACCAAGCTCAAGAGACCCCACACAAGACAATAATATTCATATATTTTGTATCTGGTATTGATTTTTGACTCACATGCGAAGCAAAAGTGAGTCTATGTACTCACCCGAGTCGTCCGTCCGTCCGTCCGGAAAACTTTAACGTTGGATATTTCTTGGACACTATTCCAGACCTGTTTACCCTTACGATTTTGGCGTAATTTATTACGATTTTCTGCAAAAAATACGCTATTCCGCTATCCGTGTCAAGACTACGATTTTCATAAATTTAAAAAAAATGTAAAAAAAACAAACTTTTTTTTTCATTTTTTTTTCAATTCACATGTTTGGCATTGTTTTTTTCAATGGCAAAATGGGGTGAAAAAGCACAGGACTGACCAGAGATCATGTCTGTCTGATGAGACGCTGGAGAGCCTTATTCTAGTGGTGAAGTCTCGCCCTCACTCATTCGGCAAGCGCAAGTACAGTAGAGAAGCGCTTGACACACTGAAAAAGGCCTACTATGAGCAAAAGAAAAGAATCAGTGATGCATGTGCTTTTGATGTGATCTTCTTTGAAATTATGATGACTAGAAAAACTGACTGATGTGTTTTGTTTGTGAATGATGGATATATTATGTGCATGATTGCGTTTCGCAGACACAGTTGTCATGTGCGTTGTAATTGGCGACGAATGTGGATGATTACTATTTTTGTGCCAGGATTACTATTTTTGGGGCTGAGCATTACTCCAAAACACTTATGGGGGTAAACAGGTCTGCTATTCAGTCTATCAGTACCACATTTGGCAAGATGGTGTATGATGACAAGGCCCAAAAAAACATACATAGCATCTTGACCTTGCTTCAAGGTCAAGGTCGCAGGGGCCATAAATGTTGCCTAAAAAACAGCTATTTTTCACATTTTTCCCATTTTCTCTGAAGTTTTTGAGATTGAATACCTCACCTATATATGATATATAGGGCAAAGTAAGCCCCATCGTTTGATACCAGTTTGGTTTACCTTGCTTCAAGGTCAAGGTCACAGGAGCTCTTCAAAGTTGGATTGTATACATATTTTGAAGTGACCTTGACCCTGAACTATGGAACTTAAAAATTATGTGGGGCACATGTTATGCTTTCATCATGAGACACATTTGGTCACATATGATCAAGGTCAAGGTCACTTTGACCCTTATGAAATGTGACCAAAATAAGGTAGTGAACCACTAAAAGTGACCATATCTCATGGTAGAAATTAGAGCCAATAAGCACCATTGTACTTCCTATGTCTTGAATTAACAGCTTTGTGTTGCATGTCACATGTATTTTGGTAGGAAAAATGTGTAAAGCAGTTGTTAGTGTATGATGTCATTGCTAGGTTTAGTTATTTGAAGGTCAAGGTCATGTAAAGGTCAAGGTCAAGCATGTGAGTCGTATGGGCTTTGCCCTTCTTGTTGTGTTTGTAGAGGTTAAAATCTAACAATGAATCTTACTTTTTCTAAGTTGGGAGTCAAAAAAAAATTTACGGTTGAAAACGGTGAAAAATCAAACAAAAATGCACAAATAAAAGAAATTCACTCCAGGACATAATAACAACAAAAATAACTAAAAACTGCTTTCTGATGTTTTATTTGCCATTGATCTACAAGTGTAAAGAAGGTTTTTCTTTTGTCTAACCCCCCTCCAAAAACAATGACTTCAACATAGTAGGCGTTCGACCAAGGGGGTAGGCAAGGGGTAGACAATTTTCTGAACCAAACCATAAAAGAACTATACCTTTGAGGACAAATCCCATCTGTACTCTTGTAGATAATTGAGTAAACTTGAAAACACAAACAGATTTATCGTTCTATCTCTATGCATGTCAGAGATATGATAGTACTAGTGCGGGCACCATGGTGAAAACGATGAAACTGAGAAAATGGATGTCAAACTTTTGAATCTACTTTGAGTATTCAAATCAACGTTTTTGAAGCTTATGAAGTGTTGTCACAGCAAGCACTGTAGAAAGCACCACACAGAAAATAACCCCCTAATGTTTTACAGCAAGATTTCTGTTGTGAATGAGTGGAATGTTATTATGCGTATGTGTATAATATATATGATAATATGTCTCACACGGTCTCAATTTCCAACATCTCCAGATGAGAACAGGTCCAAAGAACATCCAAGGGAATGTTCATCCTTGAAGTTAGGGCACAGAATTACTGGTCTCCCATGATGCCTGGTCCATATGTTGGTCCCTCAGCTGCTTCAAGTCTTTCTTGGACGACGTTCTGATGGAGACGTTGGCGGCGGCGACGAGCAAGAAACGTCGCTTGTGTTGCGGCATTGGCTTTTTTGATTCTCTGATCATCCTGATGCTGCACAATGGACAGAGTGGGCTCCCTGACGTCTATGGCCAGCATGTTCATGACCTCTGTGAGGTGGTGGTTTCCTTGATTGAATTTGCCCACAGCAAGTGCGACAGCAGCATCAACCCGCTGTTTGCCAAAAAATGTCGTCTTTGGCAAAATGGACCACAACACTGAGTGGAGGGACTCGTTGGCATTCTGGGTCTGCCCATGCATGACTCGCTGTAGCAACTGACTGCTAGACATGCGTCGGTACAGGGCTAGGGGAACAAGTTGTCGGGCCACCTCCAAAGACAGTACTGTCCTCATGTTGTTCGCATGAGGCCCTGGCTGCTCACCCGAGGCCAACGCCCTCTGGTAAAAGCACCATGACCGACGACCTGCTGGGCATCTGTTGTGGCGAGGCGCCTCATCGGTAGTGGTGCAGTGGAACCACTGGTTCCCCAGATGGCGTTCCGCATGTTGTCCTCTGTTTTGTCAACGTTTGACAAGATGGCAACCGGCACCGCGGTAGTAGTCCTGGAGCCGGCGACACTTTTCTGCAGTGAGACAACCCTGTCCTCTCCCACCCAGTCTGTTCTCCTGCGCTTGTTTCCTCAGGACGGTTCCCATCCGTTTGTGGACGTGGTTCACACACTCCAGCTTGGTGACCTTGCGTCGCTCCCCATAAGGTGCAGATTCCTCGACAGCATAGTCCTGAAACAATAAATATATGAAAAAATATTGCTGAAACATAAACGTAAGCAAAATGCATGGAATACAAACAATGTTTCAATACAATGCAGAAGGACACAAAATGGTGTTTGTTTACAGCACAGCTAACCAACAGGCGATTATTTCCTCTACCTCAGCATGTAAATCGTGTTCTATCCCTTTGAACACGTGCTCCATTTCGGCTTCACACGATTCACCGATCTCTGGTTTTTCAACGAGCGCTTTTTTAACAAGACGCATTTTCTCCATGTGAGACACTTTGCTCTTTGAACACGCACCGTGTTTCACTGTTGACTTCGTCGCCCTCTTTTTTCTTGTCATAATCACGGTTCAAACAAACAAATGTGTGCTACATATCTGCTTTTGGGAAAATCCCAATGGGTTCTTGTATCACATGCGCGTCGACTGCATGTAATGGGGGTTGATCACTTCCAATTAATTAACTAATTAACTTCTGTCATCATCTAAAGGGTTAATGGACTGCAGTTATAAACCTCTTATATGCAATGATTCTTCCAGTAATAACTGCATTTTTGTTGTATTTTTATTTATATTTTTAACATTTGTTTCAGGAAGCCCGGCTGCTAGAAGACACGCATTTGAAGATCTAAAGGATGATCGTGTGACCTTTTGCAGAGGAGCCGCTGATGTCTGCAAAATATGAAACTGTAAAGAATGACCTGTGATGGCATGTCAAACTATGCAAAATATGAAACTGTTAATGCGTATGATTTACGCAATATAAAAATTGAAACTGTGAAGAACGACCTGGGATGGCATGAGCATTGTGCAAAACATTGAACTATGAAGAATGACATAGCATATGAAACTACTCAAAATATGAAACTGTATGGGAAGAATAACCTGCGATGGCATAAGAAACTTATGCAAACTATGAATCTATGAAGAATGACCTGTGATGGCATTGAAACTATATATATGCAAACAAACTGGTCATTGCAGGGGTACCCCCCGCGGGTTAGGGGGAGTCCCATATTGGTTGGGACTAGAAAGAATTTACCTGATGCTACCCAGCATGTCGTAAGAGGCGACTAACGGTTCTGTTTCTTCTCTTCTTTTGTCTTATTTCTGCCTTACCAGTCCTTTCACCTATATTTCCTTCCAAGAAAACTCTCCCTACTATTCCCTGCAGTTTTCCAATTCTTTTCTTGTTGTCTTATTTCTACCTGACTGGATCCATCACCTTTATTTCACTTACCAAAAGTCTTCTTTTCCACATCCTTATTTCTCTGCACCCCGCATGTCGTATGAGGCGACTAACGGATTCTGTTTCTCCTTTTACCCTTGTTAAGTGGTTCTTGTATAGAATATAGTCAATGTTTGTAAAGATTTTAGTCAAGCAGTATGTAAGAAATGTTTAGTCCTTTGTACTGGAAACTTGCATTCTTCCAGTAAGGTCATATATTGTACTACGTTGCAAGCCCCTGGAGCAATTTTTTGATTAGTGCTTTTGTGAACAAGAAACACTTAACAAGTGGCTCTATCCCATCTGCCCCCCTTTTCCCCTATCCCATCTCCCCCCTTTCCCTCGTCGCGATATAACCTTCGTGGTTGAAAACGACGTTAAACACCAAATAAATAAATAAATAAATAAACATTGCAGGGGTGGAAGTTGTTGAGATTGGACGAATGTGAAGTGTTTTTTTTTTATTGAGTTGCGTGCAAAATTGGTACAGTGGAACCCACACTTTGAGACCTCCAAAAGTCCAAGCAAATATATATATTTGAAAGGAAGGAGTCTTAAAATGGAGGCATTGATTATATTGTACAGAAGTTTTGAATAGAAAGTCCAGAAAGGGACTGGCTATAGGGTCTTAAAAAAGGAGGTTCCACTGCAGCTGTTCATGATGATCATGAGTCACAGAAGATTGACTGCTTTTGAAAGTAATAAGAAATGAAGTTGGTAAAATGGGCCCAACTTTTATCGGATCACGCTTTGGACGACACAGTTCGATGATGTGGGTCGTGTACGACCCATACTTTCTCAAGAAGGATTCAACGTAACAGGTATGGGTCACACATGGCCCACGCCATCTGAATAGGGATAAATGATTTGCCAACTCTTTGCAGAATATATGGGTCGTACACCACCCACGCCATCCGAATAGGAATAAACACCGTAAAATGCCTTCTTTAATTCCATATGGTTCGTCCACGACCAACAACATCCGGACTGTATAGTTCAAATGATGTCATTGTTTATTCATTTGTTCACAAAGATAATCCTTTGATAAGATTTGGTCGATAGGAATTGGTACGTTCTATGGTGTTTGAGGATACATGAAGTCTTGATCAAGAACTCCCAATAGTTTTAGAGTATATGCAGAGACACTTTTGTGAGGCTCTGGGTCGTCCACGACCCAGGAAGCACGGTGAAGGTTAAAACCTGTGAGAATAGAATGGGGTTGGGTGGGTAATTGGGAGGGGGTACGTACGTTGCAGTGTGATATATATTTGTTTACATCATGTAAGCGATGAACACCAGGTTTCATCTTATGCAGTGAGCTGTCAGAACAAATCTGTTGTGCTTCCGAGACCAAGTCAAATTTATTTTTATTTAATTGAGAAGCTATGATAAGGCACACACACAAAAATAGTCTGTTTACGGTATCCCAACCGACCCTATTTTATTGCGCGACCCTAGACTTTTTTTATGCATTCGGGGAAAAAAAAGAGAAAAAAAAGGTCTTTGTTTTTTGGCAAAATAACTTAAAAATATGTTTTTTTAGAGGGAAAAAAATAAATAAATAATCCCGACCTACCGACCCTATTTTTGAGTCACTTGAGAAAAAGTGACTCTATGTAATCGGTCAGTGTTAGTCTGTCCGGCCGGCCGGCCGGCCGGCCGGCCGGCCGGCCGTCCGTAGACACCACCTTAACGTTGGACTTTTCTCGGAAACTATCAAAGCGATCGGGCTCATATTTTGTTTAGTCGTGACCTCCAATGACCTCTACACTTTAACGATGGTTTCGTTGACCTTTGACCTTTTTCAAGGTCACAGGTCAGCGTCAAAGGAAAAATTAGACATTTTATATCTTTGACAAAGTATCTCGGAAACTATCAAAGCGATCGGGCTCATATTTTGTTTAGTCGTGACCTCCAATGACCTCTACACTTTAACGATGGTTTCGTTGACCTTTGACCTTTTTCAAGGTCACAGGTCAGCGTCAAAGGAAAAATTAGACATTTTATATCTTTGACAAAGTTCATCGGATGTGATTGAAACTTTGTAGGATTATTCTTTACATCAAAGTATTTACATCTGTAGCCTTTTACGAACGTTATCAGAAAAACAAGGGAGATAACTAGCCTTTTCTGTTCGGCAACACACAACTTAACGTTGGGCTTTTCTCGGAAACTATAAAAGTGACCGGGCTCAAATTTTATGTGAACGTGACTCATTGTGTTGTGAATAGCAATTTCTTCCTGTCCATCTGATGCCTCATATAATATTCAGAACTGCGAAAGTGACTCGATCGAGCGTTAGCTCTTCTTGTTGTTGCCTATGTTACCGTAAACAGACATTTTTTATTTTGTTTGCCTAACTGGAAAACCAGAAACAAATCTGATGTAGGTGGTAAGTATGCTTCAGAATACAGTGGAACCCCCCCTTTTACGACCTTCGAAAATCAAATACAATCGGGTCTTAAAAGGGAGGATCGAGTCTTATATGGGGGTAATTTTACAGAGGGTATGAACAGAAAACGTGAAAAAACAAGGTCTTGAAAGGGAAAATTGGGGGGGAGGGGTCCGGTCTTACAAAGGGGGTTCCACTGTATACTTAATTAAGTGATGACTGGTTGAAGGTTTACAGTACAACATTGTTATCACAGGATCTTAAAAATCAACTTATCTATCATTTTGTGAGAGCAGGTCACATCTGCCTTAACTTATAATGCAATTAACATGTAAAATTTTATACTCTTATGTACATATATTTACAGCCTTATTGTATGACAACTTGGTGACTTCTTTTTCTAAAAACTGGAGAAGGAAGGTGATATTTTTGGTGCTTTACTGGCCCCACCCCCCACCCTCCACACCCACGAGAAAAAATTAAGAGTATTCAGTGAAGCCTACGTTTATTTATTTATGTTCCGTGTGTTGGCATATTTGCCAGTTCAAGCATCTCCGAGCTTAGTGCATAATGATGTACAACAGATGTGGCACTTCCTTCTCAAAGGCAAATGATCCATGGCCGTTTTATGTGATTAATTGTCAATAATTATGCACACTATGTAACATTCCTTCAGTGACTCTGTGAATAACAAAATAGAAAACAGAAAACAGTTGTGATTTTTAGAAGAGGAAAGAAAACTGATGTGCAAAGATCTGTTGTTTGATGAGAATGTAGGAATGTAGGAAGCATTCATATGTGCATGCATTAGCACATATGCAGTTACATGCATTTTGAAGTAAACCGTTTCATTGTTCAGCACATTTCTATAGCTTTTTGCGATATACTGAATGATTTTTGCCAAATTAAAAGGTGTCTTTTTTGTTATTTTATAAAAAGCTGGATTTAATGGAAAGGGAACAAGAAATACACATTTTTGTGTAAATAAATTATTACATAATTCTGTTTTTCAATTTCCTACACGTTACTGCATGTGTTTGTGTGATCAAATGTATGGTTGGAGGGAATGCTTGTATGTATGTGTGTTTGTACATGTGTGATTTGGGTGTTAAACACAGAAGATTATTGTATCAGCACACACATATATAAAGAGTTTTATAAAACACACAAAACATACCATGCATTGGAATGTGCTGAAATAGCATTGATAGGATATGTAAGACACCGTATATATGTAACTGATTAACGAACACATGTAACCTACACTGGATCATGGTTTGGACTATACACAGTCCAGATGATGTGTACGACCCACACTTTCCGAAGAAGGATTCAACATAAAAAGTATGGGTCGTACACGACCCACGCCATCCGAATAGGAATAAATGTTTTGCCACCTCTTTGCAGAGTATGGATCGTACACGACCCACACCATCAAATCAAAATTGACTAAATGTAAAAAAAAAAAATTAATAAAAGGCAATACAACGACCTACCCCGCCCTCTCCCAACCCCACCCTCTCCCAACCCCACCCTCTGCCAACCCCACCCTCTGCCAACCCCACCCTCTGCCAACCCCGCCCTCTCCCAACCCCGCCCTCTCCCAACCCCGCCCTCTCCCAACCCCGCCCTCTGCCAACCCCACCCTCTCCCAACCCCGCCCTCTCCCAACCCCGCCCTCTGCCAACCCCACCCTCTGCCAACCCCACCCTCTGCCAACCCCACCCTCTCCCAACCCCGCCCTCTCCCAACCCCACCCTCTCCCAACCCCGCCCTCTCCCAACCCCGCCCTCTGCCAACCCCACCCTCTCCCAACCCCGCCCTCTCCCAACCCCGCCCTCTCCCAACCCCGCCCTCTCCCAACCCCGCCCTCTCCCAACCCCACCCTCTGTCAACCCCGCCCTCTCCCAACCCCGCCCTCTCCCAACCCCACCCTCTCCCAACCCCGCCCTCTCCCAACCCCGCCCTCTCCCAACCCCACCCTCTCCCAACCCCACCCTCTCTCAACCCCGCCCTCTCCCAACCCCACCCTCTCCCAACCCCACCCTCTCCCAACCCCGCCCTCTCTCAACCCCACCCTCTCCCAACCCCACCCTCTCCCAACCCCACCCCTTACAGACACTGACACACACGCACGCACGTATACACACACACACACAGTATACACACACACACACACATACACACACACACACACACACACACACACAAACTAGTACGTATATTGAACCTAGTTAAATTCGATCAGACAGGCAAGCAAATCACCAATTGTTCAACCACATTCACGACTTGGTCATATTCCTATTGCCTGAGACTGTCCTCCACAACAGATAGACTTGTAGTAACATGAGTATCAATTCCAGATGCACACGTACACACGTGCACGCACTCACACACACACGTGTACGCACGCACTCACACACACACACACGTGCACGCACTCACACACACACACACATATATGCACGCACTCACACACACACTCGCACGCACAAGCGCGCGCATCGAACCAAGTCATGTTAAACTCGATTAGCTCGATCAGACAGACAAGCAAATCACCGATCGTTCAACGCCATTCACGAATTCGTTGTGATCGATCCTATTGTCTGAGAGTGTGCCCTACAAGAGATGGACTTGTTGCCAGTTCCACACATACACGCATACACACACACACACGCGCGCGCATGTACGCACGCATACACACCCATATACGCACGCACACATCTACACAGATTCACACAAGCCGCGTGCGCACCGTATTCACACACACACACACACATACTCTCTCACTCTCTCTCTATCTCTCTCTATCCCTCTCTCTCTCTATCTCACACACACACACACACGCACACACACACACCCGCACACACACACATTAAACTCGTAGGAATGACCGTGGTATTCTCACCAGCAATAAAGCCGCAGTATCGTGATGTCTATCAAAAGGACAAAATTCAAATATCAGCGTACATATAGAGCTAAGGATCTTGTCCTGTTCAGTATCGAATAACCATGGTCTGCCAAAGCGAACGTTCTTTCTCCGGGAGGAAAAACGAAGTTTATTGCAAATGGTGTTTCAGTAGAATTTCTCTGCTCCCTTTCCAGCCGAGAATGTCGTTAATTACAGTACGTGGTCTGGACGAAATGGACACGTCTTCGAGACGTTGTTATTCGAACTGCGTGTATCGTTGATGCCTTTTCCCCCCATGTTAACCATCTTGCGTATATGGCTGGATTGAAATGTTTTTTAACCGCAATGTCATCACGAAACCCCAACCTTGGGCAATTAAAGATTCTGTATGCTGTATCTTGCAATAGAACTTTCACTGGGCTCATTCCAAAAAGCAGAGACTGCTTCATGTACAGATTGGGAATGACCTGCTGAATTGTTTGTGCAGATTGACTAAAGTGTTTGGTACAAAGTTAATTCAGATAGAAATGCTAACTTGGCACAAGAGACAGGCAGGCAGGCAGACAGGCAGACTATTCATTTTTGCCGTGTGTCCAAGTGGAAGTATACGCCCACGTAAAAGTCTGGATAGATTTGGGGTGTGTGTGTAACAAGACGGCTAACAAGACGGTTTAATGCTAATAATACTAATAGTACTAATATGGGAGATTTATAGAACGCTTGACGTTCTCTAAGCGCTTTACAGTGAATTGGTGAGAGGTCAAGGCAGGTGAAGTAGCCCGCACGTTGAACATCTCTCATGCTGGGTATTTCGGTGTTTCTATAACCCACCGAACTCTGGCATGGATTACAGGATCTTTTCCGTGCGCACTTGGTCTTGTGCTTGCGTGTACACACGAAGGGGGTTAAGTCACTAGCAGGTCTGCACAGAAGTTGACCTGGGAGATCGGAAAAATCTCCACTTTTAACCCACCAGGCGGCAGCGACCGGGACTCGAACACACGACCTTCCGATTAGGAGGCCGACGTCTTACCACCACGCCACTGCGTCCGTTACAAGCGACAGAAGGTATCTTTAAGAAGTCTTTCTTTTCGTGTGAGTCAGACGCGAGCAAAAAGATCTAAGATAAGATCACAGGTAAATAATCAACTTCTAGTTTAATGCATTTCGGATAAGATTATATTCTTCAAATATATGTGAAGGTAGCGAGAATCTCCTCGGGGTAAAATGTCAGTAATTGTTTTTATAAGTTTACAGCAAACAGGGAACAGAATGCAAATGCTAGCAAGAAGTAAAACAAGTGCGTGGGGAGCGCGTATTCAATTTTGTGTATTTTTATGCTTGTCCTATTGACATTGACTCTTGTATTAAATCGTTAATACATTCCATCAAACTGGTTGTTTTTACTTAGTTGTTGTTGGTTACTTTTTGGGTTATTGTTTTTTTTGGAGCCGTTCGTCATGACAATTTTACGGATTTGTTCTGTAATAAACACATGTAATTTTTTCCTCCTTAAATGTCTGTCTAAATTTGTAACTGTTTTTTTTATGTGTATTTCTGTGTGTGTGTGTGTGTGTGTGTGTGTGTGTGTGTGTGTGTGTGTGTGTGTGTGTGTGTGTGTGTGTGTATGTTTGTGTGTGTGTGTGGTGTGTGTGTGTGTATGTGTGTGTGTGTGTGTGTGTGTGTGAGTGAGTGTGTGTGTACCCATGTTTCCACAGGTTTGGTTGCCTAAATCACCATAAGGCAACCATCCACACGTGGATGGCAACCTAAACTCTGGATGGCAACCTAATTGTGTGGATGGTCGCTTCATTTAACACCGTTAAATTGACTTTTTTGACGGAAAGAATGTCATAACAATGTTAAACTCTGGATGGCAACCTAATTGTGTGGATGGTCGCTTCATTTAACACCGTTAAATTGACTTTTTTGACGGAAAGAATGTCATAACAACGTTCAAAATGACATTCTTTCCGTCCTCTATAGGCGACGAAATAGGTCAAATTTTGTGCATTTTTTAGTGCAAAATTCTTCGATGCCGGAGCGAGTACTGCACCCAGTGCTGTTGTAGTGCAAGTGCACTAGAAAGGCACTACACCCAGTGCCGCCTCTTAGGTAACCATCCACACTTTAGGTGTGCGTGTATATGTGTGGGTGGGTGTGTATGTGTGTCAGTGTGTGTGTGTGTGTGTGTGTGTGTGTGTATGTACCTGATTGTCTGTCCGTCTGTTTGTCTCTTCGTCTCTCATTTTGTGAAGGAAACAAAAATGAAATGCGTTAATAGTTTGCGTATGAGTTCACAAATCACGTGTGAAGCTCATCGTGATTAATCAGGTAGGCTTCACCGTTCACTGGAAGCAAAATTAATGCAAAGTAGACCCGTGTTGCATCACTGCAGCAATCACGTCATACTTTCATCCATGCGAGACTAATGAATAATCATGTCGACGTGGAATCATTTGTAGCTGCAATGATTTTCAGATCACTGTGTTGGTAAAGCTGTTTGCAGCTGCGCCTGATTAGAGCTGATTGCAGTGGTTTCTGATCATGAAAGTGATTTTCTGGAACATTTCACACAACTGCAACGCCAAGTTAGGCCGCAAACGTGCACTTGTTTTTTTAAAGTGTCTGAGATAAATGCATGTCAAGTGACAGAGAATGCTGCTGCAGGTTTGTCCTTTGGTTGATGCTTTACCATGTGGCTTGTATTAATAATAATAATAATAATAATGCAAACTTTTATAGCGCTATTCTAGAAAAATGTCTACTCTTAGCGCTTTACAATACATACATCGACCAAGCATACTATACACGCACAGGCAAAGAAACCGACCAAACATAACCAACAAACTATACATGCACAGGCAAAGAAAGCGACCAAACATACAATACACGCACAGGCAAGATAACGACCAAACATAAACAAACATACTATGACCAAACATAACCAACATACTATACGCGCGCAGGCAAAGAGAACAATCAGCACATGTAATAATTACTGACAACTAATAATGAGATAACTAATATTTAGAGTAAAACTCACTCAACTCTTGCTCAACTGCGTTTTCTTGAATTTTCACACAAGAGATGGAGAGTGATGTTTCTGTAATTACTGTCCTGCCAAAGCTGGGGATCCCGCGAGAGTAATTAAATTATATAAGAACAGACAACAGCACCTTACGCCATCGGCGCAATAACATAATTTATTCCCCCCTCTACTTCTTTCTCTCTGTAAACTTGTAGGGCTAGTTATTATTTTTTTGGGTAACTAAGCCAGCAACCAAAATCACTTACCCATCAACAGGCCTGAATCCTCGATAGCACACAGGTTTAGGAGCTAGACTTTGTGGGATCTACTTTTGCGATTGAAAGGTTCCGAACGCTCTAAATCTAATGTACGAAATATACATCTCTGGAGCAAACAATTCAATCATACAGCATTTAACTTAACAACTACAGGCTTGAACACATGAAACTCCATATAAAATCCATGAGTTTGGTTGTTTTCTGAATCTAGATCTGCTGTGCACAAACGTTCAACACAAGCAAATTCCCAAGGCAAGTATATACTTTGTCTAGCGACAAGAGTAATTCCACCCTTTCAAATTTCTTTTCACTCAGTTTCTTCGATAACAACTGCAATCCGACGGTAAGTTTTCAACAATATTTCATTTTATAAACAGATCACACGCAACCAAATGCACACATCTCATCAATTTAAAGAACATAAAGCGGTTTCATACACTGTTTTTCCCCAGAAAACTGAACTTCATACAGTTTTTAACGTTGGAACACGGGCGCCAAAGTTCGTCTGCTAGTCCCATTCTACGAAAGAACATATCCTAAGCGATACCAAAAAATGAACAGAACACACAATATCTGCCTTTACCGCCACAGCAGAATAACAACATATCTGTGTACTTGATTTTAGTCCAAAACAAGGAAACTGACAAGAAGTGTTAACAGAATGGAATGATTTGCACGGAACTACAACCGCGCATTAATCGATCGCCTGCGCGGGTTGACTGGTTGAGTGAATAGGATTCGATCAAACTTTCGCACAAAAACTCCTCTTTTCTTTGAATAACTGAAGAAAGGATGAATAAAGAGGTTACACACCTCGTCGCAGTGATTATTAAAAATGATACTCTCAGTTCGCGGTCATGAAAAAGCTCGCTGAAGCTCGCATTTTTCATGATCCGCTAACTTCGACCATTATTTTTAATAATCACTGAGACTCGGCATGTAACCTCTGAATCTTTGTTTGTTTTTTTAACTAATTATCGGTGAGTACAGATATCTTTTGTGTTTTTTAACTTTGTTCATCTCACCACTGTCACTTTGTTGTTCAGATTTTGATGCCAGTCTGGTTTACCTTTGTCAAATTTCGATGTCATAGCGACGTCATATTGCTGTTAATACAAAGGACCGTTTTCAGTTTTAAAACGGTTTTTGAAGCTAGCTTTGAAACTTTGCACACATCCTTGGTTTCACGATCTTCAAGCATTGCCCGAGTTTGGTTGACCCTTGTCAGATGGTCATACCATGATCGATTCTGATACATAAAATAGACAATTATCAATATCTTGAGAGTGTATGACGATAGATCTTTGATACTTCACAAATTTCAAGAGTTTGTGAACTCTAGTCACATTCCAATATCATGGCAAGGTCATGTTCAGGTCAGTAAAGAAATGCAACATTATTTTGTTCTTGAACATTTTTGAAGTATGGAGACTTATTTTGGAACTTCACACACTTCCATGATTTGATGGCCTTCAGACATGACGCAAGTTCCTTTGACCCTCGGCAATGTTTAAGGGCACAGCAAGGTCAAGTTCGCGTATGTCAGCCGGAAACTATCATTTTCTTAAACATGTTTGGAGCTGCAGCAGCAGATGCCTTGTTTCTGAAGAATATTACGTACGGAGAAAGTGTGTTGTATGAGCATTTGGTCTTCGCAAAGACACAGGAGCAAAAATAATCAAAAGTCTGACTTCAACAAAAACAAACATTTTTCAGTGAATCATTAAAAACGTCCCTCACGAAGCTAGCAGTCCAACGGCAGGCAAACAGCCAATTGAGCAGACGTATAAAAAGCGCAAGGAGCTATAAGTAGCGGTAGAGGATAGCAGGTCCTCCCAGGACGGGTAAAAGCCCCATGCTAGAGTAATGTCCGATCAATGGAAGGAAAAGAGGACTGTCCTCTGAAATTAGCCGCAATGAAGGCCGTGGGCATGTGATAGCTGCGTCGTGCGACCATCGCCGTCACAGTCTCGGCCGAATCAAGCCCTGCGATGTACGCGTTTACTGAGACAACTACATTTCTTCCATTCAATTTGACGTCTGCCCGAGTAAGGGTCGGTTTGACTACTTGTTCTGCTTTTAGAACTTGAGGATAAAAAGAGTGCATTCGTTCTTCGCTTTTTAAGGTTGGGAACGCTGCGGATGGGACTTGAATGAGGTAAACGCTTTTTTCTGTCTTTTTACAGTTCCGGGATGCTGTTCTAGCCTGTTTTAGTCTTCCTTATTGTTGTGTCCTTTATTTGGAAACTAAACTGTCATCGAGTTATTCCGAGTATTAGATTCACTGCGTCACGCTTATAAGATAATTGCCTACGTCATTTTTACATTTAGTCAAGTTTTGACTAAATGTTTTAACGTAGAGGGGGGAATCGAGACGAGGGTCGTGGTGTATGTGCGTGTGTGTGTGTGTGTGTGTGTGTGTGTGTGTGTGTGTGTGTGTGTGTGTGTGTGTGTGTGTGTGTGTGTGTGTGTGTGTGTAGAGCGATTCAGACTAAACTACTGGACCGATCTTTATGAAATTTGACATGAGAGCTTTTCTTTCAATTTTTGGATAAATGTCTTTGATGACGTCATATCCGGCTTTTCGTGAAAGTTGAGGCGGCACTGTCACGCCCTCATTTTTCAACCAAATTGGTTGAAATTTTGGTCAAGTAATTTTCGACGAAGCCCGGACTTCGGTATTGCATTTCAGCTTGGTGGCTTAAAAATTAATTAATGACTTTGGTCATTAAAAATCTGAAAATTGTAAAAAAAAATAAAAATTTATAAAACGATCCAAATTTACGTTCATCTTATTTTCCATCATTTTCTGATTCCAAAAACATATAAATATGTTATATTTGGATTAAAAACAAGCTCTAAAAATTAAATATATAAAAATTATTATCAAAATTAAATTGTCCAAATCAATTTAAAAACACTTTCATCTTATTCCTTGTCGGTTCCTGATTCCAAAAACATATAGATATGATATGTTTGGATTAAAAACACGCTCAGAAAGTTAAAACAAAGAGAGGTACAGAAAAGCGTGCTATCCTTCTTAGCGCAACTACTACCCCGCTCTTCTTGTCAATGTCACTGCCTTTGCCATGAGCGGTGGACTGACGATGCTATGAGTATACGGTCTTGCTGAAAAATGGCATTGCGTTCAGTTTCATTCTGTGTGTTCGACAGCTACTTGACTAAATGTTGTGTTTTCGCCTAACGCGACTTGTTATATTTGTTGAGAAAAACGCAAAACACTTTCTTTGGTTTCTGAACAATCTGCCAATCTCATTTTAGTTATAAGTTGCAAACTGCCTATCTTGAGCTGTTACCACGGGATAAACGTGAGATAAAGAGCTGACAGCAACATTTTCAATCAGCAAAACTGCATAACAACCCACAAAGAGCTTTTACATACCTTCACATTTTTAAAACAAGTCTTCCTGTATCATAAAGAAAAAGTGCATAACTCAAGAAACGAGATCGGC